>NC_091979.1:260820282-261153782 GCF_044704955.1 Pristiophorus japonicus
GGGGCGAGGATTGGTGTTCTTCCCCCTCCCCGCCACCAGCCCCCAGCCCAGCATGTGCATGTTCTTTAAAATCTTTAAAATTTTGTATTTCTGCCGGAACGAGCAAGTCCCGGGGGATGTTGATTGTTGGCTGGGCGGGCTCAGGTTCGGCCTTTTCAGCCCCGCCCGCCTCAGTCCCCGGGACGCTCGACCCGGCGGCAACGCATTCCTCCGCCGGTCCCACGCCCCTCACGACAGGCAGATCTTCCTCGCCATCCCCGGGAGGCAGAGGCTGGGCAGCCTCGACTATCTGACCCTCCCCGGGGACAGATTCCCCCCGCCTACGGTGCGGTTTGGGGGCGCTGGTGGGGGACGCGGGACACGCGGCGGGCACCGACTCCTCCGCGGAGGGATGTTGCTCCCCCTCCACCTCATTGGAGCGGCGCCTCCTTTTTTTCCTGGGGGGACGCGGAGGCAGGGAGACCTCCATGTCTGCCGAGGCCTCCTGCTCCACTCCCCCCTTTTGCTTTTCTTGCCCACGCCCGAGCCCCTCTGCGGTATTGGTCGAGGGCTCGGGCACGGGCTCAGGGCACCCCGCGTTCACCGGTGACAGGGGTGGGCCGAGCGCGGTGATTGGGCTGTCCGGCGCACTGAGGGGACCCGCCTCGAGGTGTTTTGTCTTCCTCCGCGCCTTCCTTCCGACCGGACGCTCTCCCCCCCCCCCCCCCCCCCCGCCGGAGGCCATAAAGACAAAGGCTTCCGACGATGTCCGCGCACCCACGCGGACGCTACTAGGGGGAGGGGTGGCGGCGGCGCCAGCCTTGGCCGTCTTTGGTCGTTTGGTGGCCTTGGAAGCGGGGCAGTTCTTACGAACGTGCCCCACCTCCCTACAGGCATGGCACCGCACGCCGCCCGGCGTCCAGAAGATGCGGTAGGCAGTCCCCTCGTGCACCACGCTGAAGATGCCCTCCGTCGTCTCCTCCCGCGCCAGCCGGACAAAAAGCTGGCGGCGGAAGGAGAACACATGACACAGGCTGGTCTCTCTGAGGCCGAGCGGTATCGGGTTAATCCCTGACCTTACCTCCCCCAGTTGATGTAGGTGAGGGAGGAGGAGCTCAGCGGGAACAAAGGATGGGACATTAGATAATATGACCCTTTGCGTGGTGGCCTCGAGCGGGTCCACCGACGGGAACGTCCCGCCCACCATGAGCCCCTTTTCAAGGGCCAGGGACACCGCCCGCTCCGACCCCAGGAAGAACACAGCCTTCCCAGACATCTTGGAGGCTGCGACAATGGCCGAGGGGCCGACTACCCCAGCCATCGCCCGCACGCACTCCTCAGTGCTCATAGTGGGATGAGTGTAGCTCTTGACCCCGTTTTTTTTTGGTAATTAATCTAAATGGTGGCAGGGCAGCAGGAGGCACTGTGGATGCAGATGCCGCCTGCGCATAAGTCTTTGCTGGCCCTGCCACCTGCGTGGATGGAGTCGCCATCACGGGGTCCCTTTAAGGGCTACACTCACCCCAAAGTCACAGGCCCTAATGGTCTTAATTGGCCTCGTTGATGTGTGAGCAGAGGGAGCTCTTAATGAGGCACACCTCTCCCCTAGTTGATGATTGGGGAGGGGCCTTGCTCCCTCTGCTCAGTTGTCTTATTATTTTTTTTAATTAAGGAGGAAAGGGGCTCTCAGAGAGAGAGGGGAGAGACAGAGAGACAGAGAGTTGGGGGGGTGTGAAAGAGGGAAGCTGTGAGGGCAGGTCTCCCCTCACAATGCTGGGTGGGTGTTTTGCTGAGGTGCACCCCCCGGATGGCAACAGAACAGTCCTATTAGATGGTCTTCGGGTGGGGGGAGAAGATGTCTTCACCCGGGATAGCTGGAACCACCCAAGCACAGCACTCCCAACGATGTTAAACAAGGTGTTAACAGGTCTTCACCCAGGTAGCTCCAGCTATCCCAGGCCAGGCAATGGGGGAGGGGTGCTTCAGAGGTGTGTGGGGCCTAGTTGTAAGCAAGACCCCCACACACACTTCCACACACACACACCCCCCACGATGTTCCGGCCCCCGATTCAATCTTCTTTCTCCCCCCACCGATACAACAATGTCTTTATAGGGAGTGCACCAGTTCACCCACCTGTAGAATATTATTGACTCTCCCTCCTTCCACACTGGATGATGTTGTTCTTTTCCCCCTCTCTCCAACTCTCTGCAGCAGTAATAAAGTTGTTGTAATTCTGCTCTCCTCCTCTCCCTCTGGATGTTGAGTAGTAGTAAGCCCCTTCCTCCTCTTCCTGGGGTGATATTCAGCGTTTTCCAAGGCCTCAGGCAGGAGCAAAAGCAGGAGCTCCTTCCCTCACTGCTCCAGGCTCCAAATGATTAGGCCACGCCTCCAACAGCTCTACAACTCTTTTGGGAGAAAAGTAAACATTAAATCATGCCCCCCCGATCTGGGGGACACTCCAAACCTTTTTCAAGGCCCTTTTTTGTGGTTTTTTGGGGGGGTTTTTTGTATTTTTTGGGGGGGTTTTTTGGGCACTAAAATCATATTTTTTTCCAAGTGCCCCCTATAAAAGGGGAGGGGGGACACTAAAACCGGCATTTAAAATAAATTAGACTTTAAAACATATAAAATCAAATTAAAATTTGGTTGCCGGGGGTAATAATGCACTCCAGTCCCTCCGGCGCCCACCTCTCGCGGAAGGCCGCGAGCGTACCGGTGGACACCGCGTGCTCCATCTCCAAGGACACCCTGGCGCGGATGTACGCGCGGAAGAGAGGCAGGCAGTCAGGCTGAACGACCCTCTCGACCGTCCGCTGCCTGGACCGGCTGATGGCACCCTTGGCCCTGCCCAGGAGCAGTCCTACGTGGAGGCCCTCGGACCTACCCGCTCCCCTCCGCACAGGGTGCCCAAAGATCAGGAGTGTGGGACTGAAGTGAAACCAGAAATTGAGAAGCAGCCCCTTTAAATAATGAAACAGGGGCTGCAACCTTACACACTCCATAAAAACATGGAACACGGACTCTTCCAGACCGCAGAAATTGCAGGCAGCCTGGGAGCCCGTGAACCGGCTGAAAAATTTGTTGCACGGGACTGCTCCGTGCACCACCCTCTAGGCCAAGTCTCCGATTAATAGTGGGAGGACTCCCACGTAGAGTGCACTCCATCGGGGACCCCCGCCTCCTCCGGACAGTAAGATGTTGCGCCATGGCGTGTCCGGACGGCAGACGAGGATGGCAAGATTGAGAGTGTGCAGGAGCAGCCCGTACAGGAAACCCCTCCGCGCTGAACTGAAAGGCACGGAGGGGATTTCCCCGAGGCGGCTCAAGTTGTGAGGCGCCGGCCCCCGAGGGAGGTTCCGGGGTTTGGCGCCGATGAGGAATTACATCCGGACGGGGCTCAGTTCGGACGGGATCTCCCCACGTGCTTGAGCCTCCTTGACACACCTAACGGAGTCAGGGCCCAGAGCTGTTTTTAGCGACTCGATGGCATCGGCCGCGCGGCGGACGTCGGCCGAATTTAGGCGCCGTGCCAGCATGTCTGGCGTCATCCAGCCCGCTCCTCCGCCAATCGAGCAGGTCCCTGACCCTGGTCACCTCGCCAGCCACAGCCCTCTCGTCCGACTGCCACCTAAAACCTCAGTCGTGGAGGTACGCATTCCCGAGCAGCGGCTCCTGCAGGACAGCCGCCACTCCAGCCAGTGGAGAGCTGCGCTTGGTGGAGACTTTGTTCCAGACTCTGGTGAGTTCCTTGTAAAAGACAGGCAGCTCCTGGACGGCGGTCCTGACGCCCCCCAAGCTCACAAACAGGAGCTGCGTGTCGTAGTTGAGGTCGCGCTGCTGGCGGAAGAAATACGTCGCCAGCGCACGCCACCTAGGAGGGGGCTCGACGTAAAGGTATCTCTGCAGGGTCTGAAGACGGAAAGTCGCGAGCTGGGCGCTGACGCACACCAACGACGGACCACCCTTCCTAAGCAGGAGACTCAAGACCGCGGCAGAGACCCAGTGCTTCCTGTTGTTCCACAAGAAGTCCACCAGCTTCTTCTGTATCTTGGCGACAAATGCAGGGGGAGGGGTCAAAGTGACCAGCCGGTACCACAGCATGGGGCCACCAGCTGGTTTATGACTAGCGCTCGACCCCTGTAGGACAGCACTCGGAGCAGTCCTGTCCAGCGCCCTAGGCAAGCGGCGACCTTGGCCTCCAGCTCTTGCCAGTTCGCCGGCCAGGCTTCCTCGTCGGGGCTAAGGTAGACTCCCAGATAGAGGAGATGGGTCGTGCTCCAGGCAAAAGGCCTGAGCTCCTCCGGCAGGGAGTCCACCCGCCACTGACCCACCAGGAGCCCGGAGCATTTCTCCCAGTTGATCCTAGCGGAGGATGCGGCCGAGTAAATCTCCTGGCACTCACGCATCCTCCGCAGGTCAACGGGATCCTCTACCGTGAGGAGCACGTCATCGGCGTAAGCCGAGAGGACGACCTCCACGCCTGGCCCTTGCAGAGTCAGTCCCGTCAACCTCGTCCGCAAGAGGCGCAGGAAAGGCTCCACGCAAACGGCGTATAACTGGCCGGACATGGGGCATCCCTGGCGCACCCCTCTCCTAAAGCGAAGGGGCACCGTTAAGGATCCGTTAACCTTAATCAGACACTCCGCGGCGGCATACAAAAGTCGGATTCGGGCGACGAAATGCGTCCCGAACCCGAAAGCGCGCAGAGTTCCGAACAGATAGTCGTGATCCACCTTGTTGAACACCATCTCTTGGTCGAGGGCTAGGAAGGCGACCGACAGACCAGCCTCCTGGGAATGATGGATGAGGTCTCGGACCAGATGGATTTTATCGTGGATTGTCCGGCCCGGGACCGTGTAGGACTGGTCGGGGTGGATCATGTGGTCCAGCACGGCGCCAAGGCGAGCAGACATCACCTGGCGAAGATTTTGTAGTCCGTGCTGAGGAGGGAGACCGGGCACCAGTTCTTAAGTAGGCGGAGATTGCCCTTCTTTGGCAGCAGGACGATGACTGCCCTGCGCCAAGAGAGGGGCATCTCCCCGGTCGCCAGACTTTCCCCCAGGACCCGGGCGTAGTCGCCCCCCAGGACGTCCCAGAACACCCTGTGGAACTCCACGATCAGCCCGTCCAGCCCCGGGGCTTTTCCCCTCGAGAGCTGGTCGAGGGCGCCGGTCATCTCCGCCAGGCTTAGCGGAGCTTCCAGATTTTCGGCGCTCTCCGGGCTGACCTTCGGCAGGTCCTCCCACAAAACTCTACGCGCTTCCTCGCTGGACGGCTCCGGAGAGAACAGAGCCCCGTAATATTCTCGGGCCCTGTTGTTGACGCCCTCCGGATCCGAGACGAGAGAGCCGTCGTCAGCCAGCAGCGTCAAGAGCTGCTTACGGACACCCTGTCTTTTTTCCAGCGAGTAGAAGAAGGGGGAGCCGTGGTTCAGGTCCCGCAGGAACCGGATCCGCGACCTCACGAACGCGACTCGGGACCCGAAGAACTGCAGGTCCTTCAGCGCAGCCTTCTTCGCTTCGTACACCGTCCGCAGGGCCGGGTCCTCGACGACTTGACCGGACGGGATTCCAGGTCGAGCACCTCTTTTTCTAGGCGCCTGACCCTGGCCGCCCGCCTCTTGGTCAACCCCCTCGCATACTCTTGGCAGAAGACACGGACGTGAGCCTTGCCCACGTCCCACCATAGCCTCAAGGAGGGGAAGCCCCCCTGCTTCCTTCTCCAGTCGGCCCAGAAACGACGGAACGAGTCCTGGAACCGCTCGTCCTCCAGCAGCCGGTTGTTAAAGTGCCAGTACGCGGACCCCGTCCTCGCGCGGAGCGAAGCGAGCTCCGCCCACACCAGGTGGTGGTCCGAACACGGCACGGCCACATGGACCATCTGGACCATCCTCTTCCAGGCCTCACCCAAGTAAAGGCGCTGGAGTCGGGATGGAGATTTCGCCAGACGTCCACCAAGTCGAAGGACCCGACCAGGTCCCTCAACTTCTCGATCGCCGTCATGCTCTGCGGGCCACCGGAGCGGTCCCTTGCCTCGAGGGTGCAGTTAAAATCCCCCCCGAGGACAATGCAGTCGCCGACATCGACGGAGCCAAGAAGAGCGGACACTTCTTCGAAGAAGCGCGTCTGCTGCGGGCCGGGCTGAGGGGCGTCCACGTCCACGAGATGGAGCGGCACGTCCCCCAGGCGAACCGTTACGTGCAGCAAGCGGCCTGGCACGGGCTCCTCGACCCCCAAGATCTCCGGCTGAAAATGCGAGGCCAGCAAGATAGCCACCCCACAAGAAGTGGTGGTGAGGTGGCTCATGCGGACCTCTCCTTGCCATTCCAGGAGCCACGTGGCTTTGTCTCCCGGAACGGTGTGGGTTTCTTGCAGGAAGCACACCACATATTTCCCCTCCCGCAGGAGAGAAAAATTGTTAAATCTACGGCGTGCCTCTCTGCCGCCGTTGATGTTGAGGCTGGCTATGGTTATCTTCATGACAAAAGCATAGTGCAACCCCTACTTAACCTATTGTGTGGGGTGGGGGGGGGGGTGGAGTGGAGTCGTTTGTTGACCTCCACTCCCTCAGCAACCCAGCGAGGAACGTTTTGACCAGGATCGTCGGCAGAGGAGTCCCCACTGGGCTCTTTTAACTGTGGTGCCGGGTCAGGAAGCGGCAGTGGAAAGCGTTCTTCCTCCGCCCCAGGCACCGGGGAACATGGAGAAACCTGGTCGAAGAAATGCTCCAGGTGCTCCAAGTCCCTCGGCTCGAAAGTTGGGGGCGAGGGTTGGTGTTCTTCTCCCTCCCCACCGCTACCCCCCGGCCCAGCGTGTGTCGGTTCTTTAAAATTTTCTATTTCTGCCGGATCGAGCAAGTCCCGGGGGATGTTGATTGTTGGCTGGGCGAGCGCAGGTTCGGCCTTTCCGGCCACGCCCGCCTCAGTCCCCGGGACGCTTGACCCGGCGGCGACACCTTCCTCCGCCCGCCCCACGCCCCCCACGACAAGCAGATCTTCCTCGCCATCCCCGGGAGACAGAGGCTGGGCAGCCTCGACTGTCTGACCCTCCCCAGCGACAGATTCCCCCCACCTACGGCGCGGTTTGGGAGTGCTGGTAGAGGACCGACTGCAGTCATTGAGCCGATGGGCAGGCATGTTACCCGTAATCTTCTGATATGCACTGGCTACACGCAAGGTCCTGTCAGCAGTATGAAGCTATGTGGAATTTACTCTTGAATGTTAAGTATCATGTGCAGGAATGGTCACAACTATCACAACATGTATAGAAAATGCAAAGAGTTTCAGAAAAGTGAAACCAGATGGTGTGTTTTTTTTCTAATTGAGCTATTAGGAAAGTGAGTCGAGGGGAAGAACTTATTGTTCAAAGTACTCCCCAGTTCTTTGTTTAAAATATATTTTAATGAAGATGAATAACAGTGTGGACCAATTATTAGTAATGATTCATCTGAACACAGCATGGAGGGCAAGGATTAAACTAATATGTATTTTCATGAATTCCAGAGCATTAGAAATAGAACGGATCTCGTAGTAAAAGATCCTCTAGGAATGAGTGACCATAACATAGTTGAATTTCAAATTCAGTTGGTGGGTGAGAAAATTGGTTCTAAGCTTAAATAAAGGAGACTACAAAGGTTTGAGGGCAGAGTTGGCTAAAGTGGACTGGGAAAATAGACTAAAGTATGGGACGGTTGATGAGCAGTGACAGACATTTAAGGAAATAATTCATAACTCGCAACAAAAATATATCTCAATGAGAAGGAAAGACAGTAAGAGAAGGAAGAACCATCTGTGGCTAACTCAGGAAATAAGGGATGGTATCAAATTGAAAACAAGGTCATACAATATGGCCAAGACCAGTGGGAGGCCAGAGGATTGGGAAATTTTTAAAAGCCAGCAAAGAACGACTAAAAAAATGATAAAGAGAGGGAAGATAGATTATGAAAGTAAACTAGCACAAAATATAAAAACAGATAGTAAGGGTTTTTACAGGTACATAAAAAGGAAAAGAGTGGTTAATGTAAATGTTGGTCCCCTAGAGGATGAGACTGGGGAATTAATAATGGAGAACAAGGAAATGACAGAGACATTGAACAAATATTTTGTATCGGTCTTCAAGGTAGAAGACACGAAAAACATCCCAATAGTGGATAATCAGGGGGCTATAGGGAGGGAGGAACTTAATACAATCACTATCACTAATGAAGTAGTACTCGGTAAAATAATGGGACTAAAGGCATACAAGTCCCCTGGACCTGATGGCTTGCATCCTAGGGTCTTAAAAGAGGTGGCTGCAGAGATAGTGGGTTAATTGGTTGTAATCTACTAGAATTCCCCAGATTCTGGGGCGGTCCAAACAGATTGGAAAACCACAAATTTAACGCCCCTATTTAAAAAAGGAGGCAGACAAAAAGCAGGAAACTACAGAACAGTTAGCCTAACATCTGTCGTTGGGAAAATGCTGGAGTCCATTATTAAGGAAGCAGTAGCGGAACATTTGGAAAACCATGATTCAATCAAGCAGAGTCAGCATGGTTTTATGAAAGGGAAATCATGATTGACAAATTTACTGGAGTTTTTTGAGGATGTAACGAGCAGGGTGAATAAAGGGGAACCAGTGGATGTGGTGTATTTTGATTTCCAGAAGGCATTCGATAAGGTGCCACATAAAAGGTTACTGCACAAGAGAAAAGTTCACGGGGTTGGAGGTAATATATTAGCATGGATAGAGGATTGGCTAACTAACAGAAAACAGAGAGTCAGGATAAATGGGTCATTTCCCGGTTGGCAAATAGTAACTAGTGGGGTGCTGCAGGGATCGGTGCTGGGGCCTCAACTATTTACAATCTATATAATGATTTGGATGAAGGGACAGAGTGTAATGTAGCCAAGTTTGCTGATGATACAAAGATGGGTGGGAAAGCAAATTGTGAGGAGGATACAAAAAGTCTACAAAGGGATATAGACAGGCTAAGTGAGTGGGCAAAAATTTGGCAGATGGAGTATAATGTGGGAAAATGTGAGATTATCCACTTTGGCAGACATAATAGAAAAGCAAATTTAAATGGAGAAAAATTGCAATATGCTGCAGTACAGAGGGACCTGGGGGTCCTTCTGCATGAAACACAAAACGTTAATATGCAGGTACAGCAAGTAATCAGGAAGGCAAATGGGATGTTGGCCTTTATTGCAAGGGGGATAGAGTATAAAAGCAGAGAAGTCCTGCTACAACTGTACAGGGTATTGGTAAGGCCACACCTGGAGTACTGTGTATTGTTTTGGTCTCCGTATTTAAGGAAGGATAGAGTTGCATTGGAGACTGTTCAAAGAAAGTTCACTAGGTTCATTCTGGAGATGAGGGGGTTGAATATGAAGACAGGTTGAGTAGGTTGGCCTATACACATTAGAGTTCAGATGAATGAGAGGTGATCTTATTGAAACTTATAAGATAATGAGGGGGCTCGACAAGGTGGATGCAGAGAGGATATTTTCACTCATAGGGGAAACTAAAACTAGGGGACATAGTCTCAGAATAAGGGGCTGTCCATTTAAAACTGAGATGAGGAGGGATTTCTTCTCTCAGAGGGTGGTAAATCTATGGAATTCTCTGCCCAGGGAGCTGTGGAGGTTGGGTCATTGAATATATTTGCGGTGGAGATAGACAGATTTTTGAGCGATGAGGGAGTAAAGGGTTATGGGGAAACGTAGGGAAGTGGAATTGAGTCCATGATCAGCTCATCCATGATCTTATTGAATGGCGGAGCAGGCTCGGGGGGCCAAATGGCCTGCTCCTGCTCCTATTTCTTACGTTCTTATCTTATGTTCTTATTTGTAAGACGTAATTGTAAATCTGGAGTTAACAACCTTCATAGGTATTACTGAAACCTGGCTTAAGGAAGAGGATGTCTGGGGAACAAATCTGCATCACTCTGGATGCTACATATTACATGTTTACATACTGCTGAGAAGAGGGAACTGGAAATTCACACAGGTACTGGGAATTTTCTCAAGAGTTCTCCATAACTCTCTATCCAGGACTTCCACGGATCTTCCGCTGATGTTTTGGTGGCCAATTGGATGAATCCTTGAGGGAAATAACCAGCGAGAGTCCTTTTGTGTGAATCTGGAAGATAGAAAGAGAAAAAAAAATTAGTGGTAGGAATATGTTACACACCGGCATAAAATAAAATGGAAGGGAGAACAGGACAGGGAGAACTATAACGTCAAACAGAGGAAGGCCCAGAAATGAATAAGAGACACAAAGATGGAGCATGAGGAATATAATGGGACATATAAAGTACAATAACAAAGTGTTCTTTAACTATATGGAGCAAGAGAAGGTCACAGAAGGATACTGAAGCATTTATCTGTGGCCATGGGGAGAGGGTGACTAAGGACTTGAAGTCATTTTATTGTGTTCCTACTATTGAAAGGAAGGGAAAATTGCCTGTTGAAAGAGAAGTACAAGGGAAAGAACAGATTGGAAGCCTGTATTATCACAAGGGAAGCCACAGTAGAAAGGTTCAGAGAACAAAGTATTTATAAAATATTTAAGTTAAGCTGGTAGAAAAAGTGAGAAAAACAAAATGTTTGATTAATAAGAGATTAAGTTTCAGTCTAAGATTTAACCTTTGAGTTACAGTTGCTGTAGCAATTTCCAAAGAAGTTTGTTTTGATTTTGAAATGTAAAAACGATTTTTTTCTCCAATTAAATTCAGTATTTTTCATCATTTGAAAAGGCATCTGAAGAAAGAACAAAGAAAAATATGATGTAATGCTGTCTTCCCTGATGAGAATGTTTCATTTAAACTTAATAATTATGGCGTAGAAACATAGGGGTCAAGTTTTGGGCTGCGCCTAGAACGGCGCAGCCCCGTGAGCCACACCTGATTTCTGCGCTCAAAACCGCACCGAAAACTTACCTCGGTATTCTCCACTCCCTCAGGTCGATCCAGGCCCTCGGCGCGGTGCAGCAGGAGCAGTCGGGGGCGGAGCCAGGTCCCAGCGCTGAAAACAGTGCTGGGACCTCTGCACATGCGCGCTACAGTGTGCATGCATGTGCAGTAACTCCAGGCATCCGAAATTATGTGGGAGGGGCCCGAAGCACGCCGCCCCGAGCCCTGGCCGAATGGGCTCACTGGAGCGGCGAAGATCGGACTGCACCTCCCTCCTCGAGCTCCTGCTCTGGCTCTGGCTTCGGATCCGACTCCCCCCCCCCGTTCAGCTCCCGCGCCCTCTGGCTCTCTCACGCTCCCCCCCCACCAGCTCCCACTCCGCTGCCTGCCGCTCCCCTGCCTGCCACTCCCCCCACCCCCCACCCAGCTCCCACTCCGCTGCTTGCCGTTCCCACCCCCCCAGCTCCTGCTGCCCCCGCGCCCCCCCCCCCAGCTCCCGCTCCGCTGCCTGCCGCTCCCCCGCACCAGCTCCCGCTGCTCCTGCACCCCCCCCCCAGCTCCCACTCTGCTGCCTCCCAATCCCCCCTCCCCCAGCTCCCGCTTCCCCCACCCCCCCTCAGCTCCCGCTCCGCTGCCTGCCACTCCCCACCCCCCAGCTCCAGCTCCTGCTCCGCTCCGGCTCCCCCCGCCCTTCAGGTCCGGTCCGCTCCCTCTTCACGTCTTCCGCCCGGCATCTTGCTGAGGGCGGGCCCCGCTCGAAGTCTTCGGCCCAGCTTCTTCTCATCGGCCGGGCCCGTTCAGCCTCCCCCCTCTCCTCCCTCTCCCTCCCTCCCTCCCTCTCCTCTCCCCCCTCCCTCCCTCCCTCCCTCTCCCCCCCACCTCTCTCCTTCCCCCTCCCTCTCTCCCTCCGCCCACCCTCTATCCTTCCCTCTCTCCCTCCCTCTCCTCTCTTCCTCCCTCTCCTCTCCCTCCTCCTCTCTCCCTCCCTCCCCTCCCCTTTTCTCCCTCCCCTCCCCTTTCCCCCCTCCCTCCCCTCTTCCCCCTTCCTCCCCTCTCTCCCTTCCTCCCTCTCCCCCCCTCCCCACTCCTCCCCCCCTCCTCTCCCCCCTCCCCCCCTCCCCGCCCCTACTCCCCCCTCCCCTCGCTGTTAGAAACACATAGACACTGACAGACAGAGAGAGAGAGACACTGACAGAGATAGAGAGAGAGAGAGACACACTGACAGCCAGACAGACAGAGAGAGAGAGACACTGACAGAGACAGAGAGAGACACATTGGGGGGGCCCCGTCCCAGCACGCTGTTGGAGGGCTCCCGGTGCTGCAGTCAGTGAATAGAAACTTAATTTTTTATTTATTGATTTTTAAATTTTTTTAATTTTTAATTTTTTAATTTTTTTTGATTGATTTGTTGCTTGATTTATTGATTTATTTATCATTTCTTATTGATGATGGCTCTTTATTTGTAAAAATGATGTGTTTCATGTTTGTAACCTTCCCTTTCCCCGCCCCCCCATCTATCTTCCTTACGCCTGATTTTCTAAGTGTAGGCAAGGTTTTCCTGAGCGTACAAAAATCTACACTTACTCCATTCTAAGTTAGTTTGAAGTAAGTTTTCGCTGCCTAAACTTGCAAAACAGGCGTACATGGCCGGACACACCCCCGTTTGAAAAATAAAATCTGTTCTAAAATGAAACTGTTCTAACTCACTAGAACTGGAGCAAACTTAATGCCGAGAATTGCAATTTCTAAGATACTCCATTCTAAACTAGTTGCTTCAAAAAAATAGGAGCAACTCAGGCCGAAAATTGACCCCAATGAAACATAGAAAATAGATGCAGGAGTAGGCCATTCGGCCCTTCAAGCCTGCACCACCATTCAACAAGATCATGGCTGATCATTCCCTCTGTACCCCTTTCCTGCTTTCTCTCCATACCCCTTGATCACCCTAGCCGTAAGGGCCATAACTAACTCCCTCTTGAATATATCCAATGAACTGGCATCAACAACTCTCTGCGGCAGGGAATTCCATAGGTTAACAACTCTCTGAGTGAAGAAGTTTCTCCTCATCTCAGTTCTAAATGGGCTACCCCTTATCCTCAGACTGTGTTCCCTGGTTCTGGACATCCCCAACATCGGGAACATTCTTCCTGCATCTAACTTGTCAAGTCCCATCAGAATCTTATATATTTCTATGAGATCCCCTCTCATCCTTCCAAACTCCAGTGTATAAAGGCCCAGTTGATCCAGTCTCTCCTCAAATGTCAGTCCAGCCATCCCGGGAATCAGTCTGGTGAACCTTCGTTGCACTCCTTCAATAGCAAGAACGTCCTTCCTCAGATTAGGAGACCAAAACTGAACACAATATCCCAGGTGAGGCCTCACCAAGGCCCTGTACAACTGCTGTAAGACCTCCCTGTCCTGTACTCAAATCACCTAGCTATGAAGGCCAACATACCATTTGCCTTCTTCACCGCCTGCTGTACCTGCATGCCAACTTTCAATGACTGATGAACCATAACACCCAGGTCTCGTTGCAACTCCCCTTTTCCTAAGCTGCCGCCATTCAGATAATATTCTGCCTTCGTGTTTTTGCCACCAAAGTGGATAACCTCATATTTATCCACATTATACTGCATCTGCTATGCATTTGCCCACTCACCTAACCTGTCCAAGTCACCCTGCAGCCTCTTAGCATCCTCCTCACAGCTCACACCACCACCCAGTTTAGTGGCATCTGCAGACTTGGAGATATTACACTCAATTCCTTCATCTAAATCATTAATGTATATTGTAATGAGCTGGGGTCCCAGCACTGAGCCCTGCGGCAGTCCATTAGTCACTGTCTACCATTCTGAAAAGGACCCGTTTATCCCGACTCACTGCTTCCTGTCTGCCAACCAGTTTTCTATCCACGTCAGTACATTACCCCCAATACCATGTGATTTAATTTTGCACACCAATCTCTTGTGTAAGACCTTGTCAAAAGCTTTTTGAAAGTCCAAATACACCACATCCACTGGTTCTCCCTTGTCCACTCTACTAGTTACATCCTCAAAAAATTCCAGAAGATTTGTCAAGCATGATTTCCCTTTCCTGATCCTGTCACTGCTTTCCAAATGCGCTGCTTTTTCATCATTAATAATTGATTCCAACATTTTCCCCACTACTGATGTCAGGCTAACTGGTCTATAATTACCCATTTTCTCTCTTCCTCCCTTTTTAAAAAGTGGTGTTACATTAGCTACCCTCCAGTCCATAGGAACTGATCTAGAGTTGATAGATTGTCGGAAAATGATCACCAATGCATCCACTATTTCTAGGGCCACTTCCTTAAGTACTCTGGATGCAGGCCCTGAGGATTTATCAGCCTTCATCCCATCAATTTCCCTAACACAATTTCCCGCCTAATAAGGATATCCTTCAGTTCCTCCTTCTCATTGGACCCTCAGTCCCCTAGTACTTCCGGCAGGTTATTTGTGTCTTCCTTCGTGAAGACAGAACCAAAGTATTTGTTCAATTGGTCTGCCATTTCTTTGTTCCCCTATATAAATTCACCTGAATCTGACTACAAGGGACCTATGTTTGTCTTCACTAATCTTTTTCTCTTCACATATCTATAAAAGCTTTTGTAGTCAGTTTTTATGTTCCCGGCAAGCTTCCTCTCATACTCTATTTCCCCCCTCTTAATTAAACCCTTTGTCCTCTTCTGCTGAATTCTAAATTTCTCCCAATCCTCAGGTTTGCTGCTTTTTCTGGCCAATTTATATGCCTCTTCCGTGGATTTAACACTATCCTTAATTTCCCTTGTTAGCCACGGTTGAGCCACCTTCCCCGTTTTATTTTTACACCAGACAGAGATGTACAATTGTTGAAGTTCATCCATGTGATCTTTAAATGTTTGCCATTGCCTATCCAACGTCAACCCTTTAAGTTTCATTTGCCAGTCAATTCTAGCCAATTCACACCTCATACCATCGAAGTTACCTTTCCTTAAGTTCAGGATCCTAGTTTCTGAATTAACTGTGTCACTCTCCATCTCAATAAAGAATTCTACCATATTATGGTCACTCTTCCTCAAGGGACCTTGCACAACAAGATTGCTAATTAGTCCTTTCTCATTACACATCACCCAGTCTAGGATGGCCAGCTCTCTAATTGGTTCCTCGACATATTGGTCTAGAAAACCATCCCTAATACACTCCAGGAAATCCTCCTCCACCGCATTGCTACCAGTTTGGTTAGCTCAATCTATATGGAGATTAAAGTCACCCATGATAACTGCTGTACCCTTATTGTACTCATCCCTTATTTCTTGTTTGATGCTGTCCCCAACCTCATTACTATTGTTTGGTCTGTACACAACTCCCACTCGCGTTTTCTGCCCTTTAGTATTCCGTAGCTCCACCCATACCGATTCCACATCATCTAAGCTAATGTCCTTCCTTACTATTGCATTACTTCCTTACTATAGCAAGAGATCCAGCAGTTTTAAGAATTTAAGAATTTATCTGCAGACATCGGCAGACTTAACTTGAGCAAGCGGGAATGTTTGATCTATGTTTTCTATCTTAACTATTGTATTGGACTATAAAGTTCCTCCAGGGCTCACGAATGAGATAGAATGGTAATTAATGGGATGCCCCACTTACAATGCGGATAGAAACAGGAAAAGAAAACTACCGAATGGAACTTTCCTAGCTTTCTAGTGAAAGTCAGGAAAGTGTAGTTACAGATAGTAAATTGATAGCTTTCTCTTAGAGACATTTGTGTCCTTGCCTATGTACATTTTAAGAAAACTGCATTGATAGCTTGGCCATTACCCAAGACATCGGGACCATGCAGTGGGAGATGAGCAAAGATCTCCAGACGACTACAATGACGACTTTTGATAAGATAACCTGAAAGCTTGAGAATGGCTTGTATCAGATGACATGTGTGGCATGAATGTGCAAATGTGATTTGTTACGTATGAAGCAATTACCATCTGGAAATGTTGGTGAATTTACACTGAAGAACGGGTCTCAGACATGCTCAGTTATTTGACAGCAGCAAGACATGAAATGGTTAATATGGCTCAGGAGAATGTGACAACTGTTAAAGCAATGACACATATTCCATCGAGAAGCTATCTAATTAATAAAACAATCAGGATCGAGAATATACTCCATGGGGATGAATTTTCTCGAAGTGAGTTACGCCGCTGTTGCACCTTTAAAAATAAATGACTGCACTTGCTGTTGATTTGTAGGGGGCGTTACATGCGGATTCCTCGGGTTGCTCATTTGCATAGCCATTGGTGTAGTCATTGGTGTATAACCCTTATAAAATGGTGTAAGGAGATGAACTACATGGAAACTCCTGTGCAGCCTTTAAAAAAACAAAAAACACAAGGAAACTTGAGTTAAGCATTTTTAAGATGCACAGTGGGTGAAAACGACTTCCAGCTGATTTTCCTAGCTCAGAAAATTTCCTGCGAGGTTTATGCATTGCGAATGCGCTAAAAATGGCAAGGAAATTTTCCCCTTTATAAAGCAAAATGAATGGTTTATTGTTTGTTATAGCATGCCAAAAGGCACGATTAAAAGTAAACATAAATAAAATATCTTGACATTTTTTAAAAAGTTACTGTGCATTATGAAGTAATCAACATGTTAACATTTAACTGAGGAGAAGCAGCTTGAGACAGCATAATTTTTAGTTATAATAATGTGAATTACTTTGAGTTTCTAGTGCAACTTACACCAAAGAAGCTGATAATATCTTGCCTGTAATTTCTTTCACCTTTATGGTATGAGTAGGAGGTCATTGCTAAACATATTTTTGAAATATATTCTCCTACAGATGTATATCAGCAACCACAGAAGCTCGCCTCATGTGTTGCCGAGTGTGAATTACTGTTTCCACAGCAACTTGGATTAAAACAGTTCAGATTCAATTAGTTTCAGTGTTTGATATCATAAAAAAGATTAAATGACATTTCTTCCAACATTAAACGAAACATTAGCAGCAAATTTCATAAGAAAGGCATGGATAAAAATACTGTTGAAAACACTTTTATTTTATAAATTTTACAATGAATATCCTTGCTATTTGCTGTAAAAATAACCCATCTCATTATTATTTTGCCCAATTAATTTCTGTTTCACAGACTGTAGCTCTTGCACAAACCCATTTATAAGAATGAAAAGCATAAAACTCTTCCGTGCACGCAAAGGAAATCACTATTTTATATCATTAAAAAATATTAGGGTTAGTTTTCTGACCAGCAGGATCATTTCTTCCCATGTGATTTTTGTGTGAGGGTCAATAATTGGAGCGATGTCCCAGAATTTAGGTTGTTGCATTCTAAATTGTGAAAATGCTCCTTTATCCCTGAGTTTTTTGGATGTGAAGGAAGAGAATAAACAGATTCCAAAAAGGTTTGCTTAGCAGCTGATTGGGGGATCCAGAGGGAGCTTCTTGAGATTGAGGTCACCCTACATTTCCTTATGCAGAGTCATGTGATGGCCCTGCAACTGGTTCTACCACATCCAATGCCACAATGGTTGGCTGGACCTGCTTGCTTTCTGGCACATCTTCAAAGGTGGTGGTGGAGAACTGTATGCCAGGATCAAACTGAGAGATAGCACCCTCATCCATCCCTTTTATAACCACCATCCTGGTTTCCTGCATTTACCCAAAGTTATTATCTAACAAAATCTACGATTGTCACTAATAAATCCAATAGGGAATTCAGGAGAAACTTCTTTAATCAGAGAGTTATTAGAACGTGGAACTCGCAACAACAGGGGGCAGTTGAGGCGATTAGCATAGATGGATTTAAGGGGAAGCTAGATAAGCACATGAGGAAGAAAGGAATAGAAGGATATGTTGATGGGGTTAGATGAAGAAGGGTGGGAGGAGGCTTGTGTCGAGCATAAACACCGGCATGGACCTGTTGGGCCAAATGGCCTGCTTCTGTGCTGTAAATACTATGTCATACCTTTGTTTCTGGGGTCCCCTTCAGAATGTTCACGATCTGCATGGGAGCATGTCTCTGGGCAACAATGAAGTGTGTGAAGCTCTGTGTAATTGTTTTCTGAATCGACTCCCCCAGCACGTTGAAGCTAGCTCAATGGTTTGCCTTAGTTTAGAATCCAAAGCCTCTATAGCAATAGTTTGAGGATTCAAGTGTGATACTTGTGCGAAAAGCCCCTATCATTTGGGGCTCTGCTGTAAAAGTACTCCATGGTAGACTACAAATTTCCAATAAGCTATTGTGCATTACTACATGAATGTGGGTAAGAATCCACCCATAATCACCTCCAGACATTGGCCTGCATTGTAGACAGTCTCAAAAACCTCCATCAGGTAATCTTGCTCAGATAGCAACCTTGTTTTTTTAAGCAAGCCCCATTACATCCAAACCACAATACTCTGCACTTGAAAAAGAATATGATCTAATTCTCTATATAGTAGAGTCCTGTTCTTCTACAGGCAACTTAACTTCTTCCTCCTTATTTGTGCTCAGCGCTCCTTCCTCAAACTCATTATCTAAATCTCCTGGGGTAGATGTGCCTGTATTGGTATGTCAAAAGGTGAAGTAACACATCATGCTACAAGGTGCTAGTTTCTTATGCTTGGTTAGTTTCTGGTTTCCAATCTGAAGAAGAGTCTATACCTAAAATGCTAACATGATTTTTTAAATCTTTCCAGATGTGAATTTCCAACAATTCCATTTTTATTTCCAATTTTTTTTTTCTTTTGATCTATTTTTTTTAATTCTTTTTTTATTTTTCTCCTTGTATTTCCTCAGCTGACACCATTCTCTACCCTTGGGTTGATTAGGCAACCTTCTCCCAGGTCTCAGTTCAAGTCTGTAATTAACAAGTGCAAACTATGTAACAGGGATCCAGGCAACATCTGTCAATTTCTTAATGATACATTATATCATTGTATCAAAGTGTCAACCATGGCTCAGTGATAGCACTCTCGCCTTTGAGTCAGAAGGTTGTGGGTGTACAAATGGCTGTTACGCTTCATACATTACAACGGTTCACTGGCTGTGAGGGCTTTGGCAGATCCTGAGGTCATGAAAGGTGCTAGTTCTTTCTTAATGGTGATAATACTTGAATTTATATAGTACCTTATTGTGTTAAAATGTCTGCAAATGCTGCACACACTTCAATTGACTTTGAAGATCAGTGACTTTTGTTATGTAAGCAGATATAGCTGTTACTCTACGCCAGAAATGTCTCATAATAGTAATGAGATTAACAATAAGTTAGCCTGTCTTTTGGTGTTAGTGGTTGATAGACGAAAGTTGGCACAGATGTTGGGAGAATTTCCTGCTATTATTGAAATGGTGCCGTGAGGTCATCAATGTCAACCAGAACAGGCAGACAAGACCTCAGTTTAATGTTTCCTCTGAAGGATGGCACCCCTCACCTTGTGGAGCACTATCAATTGAGTTAAACTACAAACTACTTTCAGGTTATCTTCTATTTATGTAGTCTAACCCATAAACAAGATTGTTTTGCCCTCAAAGGCAGCTGCTTTTTTATTCTCCCCTCCCCACATGAAGGTGATGATTCATGTTGAGGCATGGTGTGATAGACCTCTGGGATCTTAGTCAAGTAACCACCTTGCTGATCCATTTCGCTCAGTACCATGCCATTTGTTGTAACTGTCAGGGAGCTGTCAGTATGGTTTGTTGTGTGGTCAGTTGGGCCTTTATTCAATAAGAGAGGTGATCTAATTGAAACATGTCAGATTCTGAGAGAGCTTTATAGGATAGATGCAGAGAGGATGTTTCCCCTCATGGGGGGATCTAGAACTAGGGGGCATAGTTTCAGAATAAGGAGTCGCTCATTTAAAATCAGAGGATTGTAAATCTTTGGAATTCTATACCTCAGAGAGCTGTGGAGGCTGGGTCATTGAATATGTTTAAGGTGGAGATAGACAAATTTTTGAACAACAGGGGAGTCAAGGTATATGGGGAGCAGGCAGGAAAGTGGAGTTGAGGCCAAGATCAGATCAGCCATGATCTTACTGAATGGCAGAGCAGTCTTGCGGGGCCGTATGGTCTACTCCTGCTTCTATTTCTAATGTTCTTATGTTCTTTATACCTCACATTTCTTGGTGCATTACCTTGGCAGATTATTCCATTAAGTGGTGTCTCTATACACTAGCCAATGCTTAGCCAAAGTTAGCATTCTTCATATGTGAGCCTTGGCTCTGACGGCCCGAGTTTAACCCAGAACGGGAATCGGGCGGGCAGGAGCCAATGTGTGTACCAAAACCCGCTAAACTTGGCAGCATGAGGCTGGGTGATGTTAACTTCCAGGCCACGTGATTCTACCATACGTCTACACCAGTGCAGCCTTCGGCTGCCTGAGGAAAAGAGTGTTTGAAGACCAGGCCCTCAAAACTGCCACCACGCTCATGTTCTATAGGGCTGTAGTAATACCCGCTCTCCTGTATGGCTCAGAGACATGGACCATGTACAGCAGACACCTCAAGTCGCTGGAGAAATACCACCAACGATGTCTCTGCAAGATTCTACAAATCCCCTGGGAGGACAGATGCACCAACATTAGTGTCCTCGACCAGGCCAACATCCCCAGCATTGAAGCACTGACTACACTTGATCAGCTCAGCTGGGCAGGCCACATAGTTCGCACGCCAGACACGAG
The DNA here is from genome assembly GCF_044704955.1 of Pristiophorus japonicus. NCBI lineage: Eukaryota > Metazoa > Chordata > Chondrichthyes > Pristiophoridae > Pristiophorus > Pristiophorus japonicus. Next base: position 260,840,830 of record NC_091979.1, read on the forward strand.
ACTCCCAAAGCAAGCGCTCTACTCGGAACTCCTTCACGGCAAACAAGACAAAGGTGGGCAGCGGAAACGTTACAAGGACACCCTCAAAGCTTCCCGGATAAAGTGCAACATCCCCACTGACACCTGGGAGTCCCTGGCCAAAGACCGCCCGAACTGGAGGAAGTGCATCCAGGAGGGCGCTGATCTCCTCGAGTCTCGTCACCAAGAGCATGCAGAAATCAAGTGCAGGCAGCGGAAAGAGTGTGCGGCAAACCAGACCCTCCCACCCCTTCCCTCAACGACTATCTATCCCACCTGTGACAGAGGCTGTGGTTCTCGTATTGGACTGCACAGCCACCTAAGAACTCATGTTAAAAGTGGAAGCAAGTCTTCCTCAATTCCGAGGGACTGCCTATGATGATGATGCTCTTGTTCAATTGCCCACTTGGGATGGGGGGATTGTCCTACAAGGAGAGATTGAGTAGACGAGGCCTATATGGCTAGATTTTACACTTTTGTGCATATCGCCCAAAAATGGGCGTTATTTCTGGCGTGGACAGTAAAAATGGGTTTTCAGATCGCCGGCTTCTCGCCCTTTCTTAAAGCACCTAGTCTCCATTTTTGAAATTGGGCGTTACCATGAGCGATATGAAATGGGCATTAGCGTTAAATCTCTCTGACCTTCTGCCGTAAGGTGTCGCAGTCCTTAGCAATGGCATGGCAACTCGATTCCCATGATTTAGGAGGTCAAGGGTCATCATGACCTGCGCAGAAGAGGAGACAGAGAGAGAGGGAGCTGAGAGGGACTGAAAGTGTGTGTGGCTGTGGTGTGTGCTTGTTTGGCTGTTGTGGGAGGAACGACGAAGATTCACCAGCAGCAAAAAGCCCACTAAGCACCAAGAACATTGTCATGTTTGTAACCTTCACATAACTGTAACCAATATGCAACAACACTGTACACTGTATACAACTGTGAAATACACACCTTGACCACAGGGGGTGAACTTGTGGGAGACACTCCTTACCTGGTCAGCCAGGTACTTAAAGGGAGGTTCCACGCAGGTTCAGCACTCCTTGGTCTGGGGAATAAAGGTGCAGGTCATGAGTGACCTTGTCTGCAGTATATGCCTCGTGTGAATATGTTCCAGAGTTGAGAACTCTACATCTGGCGACGAGAAACGGGAATCACTGAACCACAAGGATGGCCACCGGTAGCACAGAGGAATGTTACTGTGTGGGTGAGGACTGGGACGATTTTGTGGAGTGACTCCAGCAGACCTTTGTCACAAAGGACTGGCTAGGAGTGGAAGTGGCTGACAAGTGGAGGGCGCATCTACTGACAAGCTACGGGACAATAACGTACGCGCTGATGAAAGACCTGCTTGCACCTCTCAAGCCGGCCGACAAGTCCTTCAAACAGCTCAGCCAGCTGATCAGCGAACATCTGAAACCGGCGAGCAGCGTACACATGGCCCAGCACCGGTTCTACACACACAGGTGTCGGGAAGGGCAAAACATCTCGGACTTCGTTGCAGACCTGAGGTGCTTGGCCAGCTTCTGTAAGTTCACAGACGCCTGCAGGGGGGAGATGTTAAGGGATTTTTTTCATTGAGGGCATTAGTCATGCCGGTATTTTCAGGAAGCTTATTGAGGACAAGGACTTGACTTTGGAAAGGGCAGCTTTGATAACTCAGACCTTCTTGGCGGGGGAAGAGGAGACCAAAATAATTTACGCAAGCAGCTCTGGTTTTAACGTTACGATGAACCAGGGAGTTAATGTTGTAAAAGTGATACAGAACCCCGCAGGCAGGCAAGGGCAATTCGACACCGCCCAGGCAGGCAGGCAAGGGCAATTCGACACCGCCCAGGCAGCAACAGGCTCTAGGGTGGGACAGCAACAGAGACAATGGCAGGAGGATCGGCAGTTCATGCAATCAAGAGGAACAATGCGTCCCGTGATGGGACAATTGACATCCACCACCAGAGTGCTTAGAAACAACCAAGGGACAATCAGAGAGGAATGCCTGGTAACAGCCCCTTTGTAAACAACAATCTCAGCCAATGCTGGAGATGCAGGGGTAGACATACTGCTAAAAGCTGCAAGTTCCAGCAGTTATTCTGCAGGAATTGTAATGCCAGAGGACATTTGGCTAGAATGTGCAAAAAGGCTGCAGCGAGGCTTATCTATGAAACAGAGGAATCAGACGAGGGATCTGCAATGCAGGATGATGCTTGGGGCCAAGCCATGGATGCTGAGGTTCAGAGGGTTCATGTAGCTGATGTCCGCAGCTCATACACTAAAACGCCACCCATGATGATGAAAGTTTTATTGAATGGCATCGAGCTGGATATGGGAGCTAGCCAGTCCCTTATGAGCATCCAACAATTTGAGAGACTATGGCCACACAGAGCTAGCAGGCCCAAACTGGAACGCATTGACACGCAACTACGCACGTACACCAAAGAAATCATCCCAGTGCTGGGCAGTGCAAACCTGGTGGTAACACACAATGGGTCACAGAACCGCCTGCCACTCTGGATTGTTCCGGGAAATGGCCCCGCGCTTTTGGGAAGGAGCTGGCTAGCCGAGATGAACTGGAAATGGGGAGATGTGCACGCCATTTCATCTGTGGAGCGAAGTTCATGCTCGCAGGTCCTACAAAAATTCGGGTCACTGTTTCAACCTGGTGTCGGAACGTTCAAGGGCACCAAAGTAGTGATACACATCACGCCGGATGCCAGACCAGTGCACCACAAAGCCAGAGTGGTGCCTTATGTGATGCGTGAGAAAATTGAGAGTGAATTGGACAGGCTGCTCAGAGAGGGCATAATTTGGCCCGTTGAATTCAGTGACTGGGCAAGTCCCATCGTTCCTGTCCTTAAAGCGGATGGCTTGGTCAGGATCTGCGGCGACTACAAAGCCACCATCAACCGAGTGTCGCTGCAGGACCAATACCCGCTCCCAAGAGAGGAGGACCTTTTTGCTACGTTGGCAGGTGGCAAGCTGTTCACTAAGTTGGACCTCACTTCGGCCTACATGACTCAGGAACTGGCTGAAGAATCCAAGCTTCTGACCACCATCACGACGCACAAGGGACTATTCATCTACAACAGGTGTCCATTTGGCATTCGTTCAGCGGCCGCAATCTTCCAGAGGAACATGGATAGCTTGCTCAAATCCATTTCCAGCACAATCGTATTCCAAGATGACATCCTAATAATGGGTCGAGACACCGAGGAACACTTCCACAACCTGGAGGAGGTGCTACGCCGACTGGACCGGGTAGGCCTGTGGCTGAAAAAGGCCAAGTGTGTGTTTTTGGTCCCAGAGGTTGAATTTTTGGGTAGGAGGGTTGCCGCAGACGGGATCCGGCCTACCGAATCCAAAACGGAGGCGATTCGCCGGGCGGCCAGGCCCGGCAACACATCGGAGTTGCGATCGTTCCTGGGACTTTTGAACTATTTAGGGAACTTCTTGCCTAACTTAAGCACATTGTTGGAGCCATTACATGTGCACCTGCATAAGGGTTGTGACTGGTTCTGGGGGGACTGTCAGGAACAGGCTTTCAACAGGGCACGAAACCTGCTTTGTTCTAACAGACTTTGTATGACCCCTGTAAAAAATTAGTTTTAACATGCGATGCACCATCATACGGGGTTGGGTGTGTGTTGCAGCAGGGAAATGACGACTGCTGACTACAACCGGTGGCTTATGCCTCCAAGTCGCTCTCCCATGCAGAGCGTGGGTACAGCATGGTCGAAAAGGAAGCACTCGCTTGCGTTTACGGTGTGAAAAAGATGCACCAGTATCTTTTCGGCAGACCGTTCGAGTTAGAAATGGATCACAAGCCGTTAACATCTCTGTTGTCTGACAGCAAGGCTGTCAATGCCAATGCGTCAGCTCGCATACAGCGATGGGCTCTCACGCTGGCTGCGTATGACTACACCATACAGCTAGGCATTGAAAATTGCGCTGACGTGCTCAGCAGGCTTCTGCTGGCCACCACTGAGGGGGCAGCGGAGCAAAGCGTGAGATGGTCATGGCCGTTGAGGTTTTTGACACCGCAGGCTTCCCCATCACAGCCCGTCAGATCAAACTCTGGACCAACAGGGACCCCCTCCTATCCATGATAAAGAAATGTGTCCTGACTGGGGATTGGGCGCCCGCACACGGGGCGTGCCCCGAGGAGGTCAGACCGTTTCAGAGACGGATGGATGAGCTCTCCATCCAAGTCAACTGCCTACGATGGGGCAGCCGGGTGGTCATGCCCCAGAAAGGACGGGAAGCATTCATCAGGGAACTCCACATCGAGCACCCTGGCATTGTGCTAATGAAGGCCATTGCCCAGTCACATGTATGGTGGCCGGGGATTGACTCAGACCTCGAACACTGGGTTCGCAGGTGTATGACGTGTGCCCATCTGGGCAATGCCCCCAGGGAGGCCCCGCCACCAGGCCATGGTCACGCATCCACGTGGACTATGCGGGGCCATTCATGGGAAAAATGTTCTTGATTGTAGTCGATGCATACTCGAAATGGATCGAGTGCATCATATTAAACTCGTGCACGGCATCCATCACCGTGGAGAGTCTGCGCACGGTTTTCGCGGCCCACGGCTTGTCGGACATTCTGGTCAGCGACAATGGCCCGTGTTTCACCAGCCATGAATTCCAGGAGTTTGTGTCGGGTAATGGCATTAAACAGGTCCGGACGGCACCGTTCAAGCCGGCTTCCAATGGCGAGGCAGAACGTGCGGTCCAAGTCATAAAACAAGGTCTGCTCCGTATCCAGGGACCCTCTCTTCAGTACCGCCTATCGCGCCTCCTGCTGGCCTACAGGTTCCATCCGTACTCGCTCACTCCTCATGAAACGCACGCTCAAAAGGCAGCTGTCCCTCATTCACCCAAGCCTGGCAGACATTGTTGAGGGCAAGCGGCAGTACCAAACCGAGTGTCATGATCGAAACTCAAGGGGGAGGTGTATAGAAATGGATGACCCGATATTTGTGCTTAACCATGCACTAGAACCCAAGTGGCTTGAGGGCACCGTAATTGGTAAAGAGGGAAATAGGGTCATAGTGGTCAGACTAAACAATGGGCAGATATGCCGCAAACATCTGGACCAAGTAAAGAAAAGGTTCAGCATGGACACTGAGGAACCTGAAATAGACCATGGGATGTCAACCACACCACTGCCAGTGAACGAGCAACAAGGACAGTCGACAGCATGCACAGTCCCTGCGGCCAGCCCGGACAGGCCGGAACCAACTCAGGCGACAGAGACGCATGTCACGGCTCAACCACCAGAGCCACAAGTCCGGGGCTCCACGAGAGAGCGTCGACCGCCTGAAAGACTCAATCTTTGACCCAAAGACATTGGGGGGGAGATGATGTCATGTTTGTAACCTTCACATAACTGTAACCAATATGCAACAACACTGTACACTGTATACAACTGTGAAATACACACCTTGACCACAGGGGGTGAACTTGTGGGAGACACTCCTTACCTGGTCAGCCAGGTACTTAAAGGGAGGTTCCACACAGGCTCAGCACTACTTGATCCGGGGAATAAAGGTGCAGGTCATGAAACATAGAAACATAGAAACATAGAAAATAGGTGCAGGAGTAGGCCATTCGGCCCTTCTAGCCTGCACCGCCATTCAATGAGTTCATGGCTGAACATTCAACTTCAGTACCCCATTCCTGCTTTCTCGCCATACCCCTTGATCCCCTAGTAGTAAGGACCTCATCTAACTCCTTTTTGAATATATTTAGTGAATTGGCCTCAACAACTTTCTGTGGTAGAGAATTCCACAGGTTCACCACTCTCTGGGTGAAGAAGTTCCTCCGCATCTCGGTCCTAAATGGCTTACCCCTTATCCTTAGACTGTGACCTCTGGTTCTGGATTTCCCCAACATTGGGAACATTCTTCTTGCATCTAACCTGTCTAACCGCGTCAGAATTTTAAACGTTTCTATGAGGTCCCCTCTCATTCTTCTGAACTCCAGTGAATACAAGCCCAGTTGATCCAGTCTTTCTTGATAGGTCAGTCCCGCCATCCTGGGAATCAGTCTGGTGAACCTTCGCTGCACTCCCTCAATAGCAAGAATGTCCTTCCTCAGGTTAGGAGACCAAAACTGTACACAATACCCCAGGTGTGGCCTCACCAAGGCCCTGTACAACTGTAGCAACACCTCCCTGCCCCTGTACTCAAATCCCCTTGCTATGAAGGCCAACATGCCATTTGCTTTCTTAACCGCCTGCTGCACCTGCATGCCAACCTTCAATGACTGATGTACCATGACACCCAGGTCTCTTTGCACCTCCCCTTTTCCTAATCTGTCACCATTCAGATAATAGTCTGTCTCTCTGTTTTTACCACCAAAGTGGATAACCTCACATTTATCCACATTATACTTCATCTGCCATGCATTTGCCCACTCACCTAACCTATCCAAGTCGCTCTGCAGCCTCACAGCATCCTCCTCGCAGCTCACACTGCCACCCAACTTAGTGTCATCTGCAAATTTGGAGATACTACATTTAATCCCCTCATCTAAATCATTAATGTACAGTGTAAACAGCTGGGGCCCCAGCACAGAACCTTGCGGTACCCCACTAGTCACTGCCTGCCATTCTGAAAAGTACCCATTTACTCCTACTCTTTGCTTCCTGTCTGACAACCAGTTCTCAATCCACGTCAGCACACTACCCCCAATCCCATGTGCTTTAACTTTGCACATCAATCTCTTGTGTGGGACCTTGTCGAACGCCTTCTGAAAGTCCAAATATACCACATCAACTGGTTCTCCCTTGTCTACTCTACTGGAAACATCCTCAAAACATTCCAGAAGATTTGTCAAGCATGATTTCCCTTTCACAAATCCATGCTGACTTGGACCTATCATGTCACCTCTTTCCAAATGCACTGCTATGACATCCTTAATAATTGATTCCATCATTTTACCCACTACCGATGTCAGGCTGACCGGTCTATAATTCCCTGTTTTCTCTCTCCCTCCTTTTTTAAAAAGTGGGGTTACATTGGCTACCCTCCACTCTATAGGAACTGATCCAGAGTCAATGGAATGTTGGAAAATGACTGTCAATGCATCCACTATTTCCAAGGCCACCTCCTTAAGTACTCTGGGATGCAGTCCATCAGGCCCTGGGGATTTATCGGCCTTCAATCCCATCAATTTCCCCAACACAATTTCCCGGCTAATAAGGATTTCCCTCAGTTCCTCCTCCTTACTAGACCCCCCGACCCCTTTTATAACCGGAAGGTTGTTTGTGTCCTACTTCGTGAATACCGAACCAAAGTACTTGTTCAATTGGTCCGCCATTTCTTTGTTCCCCGTTATGACTTCCCCTGATTCTGACTGCAGGGGACCTACGTTTGTCTTTACTAACCTTTTTCTCTTTACATATCTATAGAAACTTTTGCAATCCGTCTTAATGTTCCCTGCAAGCTTCTTCTCATACTCCATTTTCCCTGCCCTAAGCAAACCCTTTGTCCTCCTCTGCTGAGTTCTAAATTTCTCCCAGTCCCCAGGTTCGCTGCTATTTCTGGCCAATTTGTATGCCACTTCCTTGGCTTTAATACTATCCCTGATTTCCCTTGATAGCCACGGTTGAGCCACCTTCCCTTTTTTATTTTTATGCCAGACAGGAATGTACAATTGTTGTAGTTCATCCATGCGGTCTCTAAATGAGTGGCCTTGTCTGCAGTATATGCCTCGTGTGAATATGTTCTAGAGTTGAGAACTCTACAAACATAGTTGACACTGAGTTTTTGTCCAACAAATAAGATGTAACATGGAAGGGATAGAGGAGGCCCTGGAGCTGGTAGCCAGGAACACTGGTGACAGAAGGCTCCCAGTGGTCCCGGAGCACAGCACTGCACCCCAAGGTGTCAACAACACATGAGATCCAGGAGCAACATCTTGCTTCTGGCTTGGAGCAAGTTCCCACCTCGGGACCATCCTCTCCCATAGCCATCCAAGCAGCGGTTTGGCTGTCATCTCCCTCCACCCCAAATGAAGCATCGCCTGGGGAGCTCCTCGGCTAAGCAGCTTGGAGTCAGGAGGGGAAGAGGAAGGGGTGGAGGTGGGGAGGAGAAGCGGGGGTGCAGAGGGTGGTGGGGAGGGGGGTACAGGGAAGAGTTGGTTTTTACAGACTTACTGATGATTTCAGACAAATGTTCGGTTTAAATTAAGGAGGAAATTAAGGCAATAGTTCGGAAGGACATTAGCTTGGACGATGTGGAATCTATATGGGTAGAGCTGCAGAATACCAAAGGGCAAAAAACGTTAGTGGGAGTTGTGTACAGACCTCCAAACAGTAGTAGTGATGTTGGGGAGGGCATCAAACATGAAATTAGGGGTGCGTGCAATAAAGGTGCAGCAGTTATAATGGGTGACTTTAATATGCACATAGATTGGGTTAACCAAACTGGAAGCCCTAGTGGAGGAGGATTTCCTGGAGTGCATAAGGGATGCTTTTTTAGACCAATATGTCGAGGAACCAACTAGGGGGGAGGCCATCTTAGACTGGGTGTTGTGTAATGAGAGGGGATTAATTCGCAATCTCGTTGTGCGAGGCCCTTTGGGGAAGAGTGACCATAATATGGTGGAATTCTGCATCAGGATGGAGAATGAAACAGTTAATTCAGAGACCATGGTCCAGAACTTAAAGAAGGGTAACTTTGAAGGTATGAGGCGTGAATTGGCGAGGATAGATTGGCGAATGATACTGAAGGGGTTGACTGTGGATGGGCAATGGCAGACATTTAGAGACCGCATGGATGAACTACAACAATTGTACATTCCTGTCTGGCGTAAAAATGAAAAAGGGAAGGTGGCTCAACCGTGGTTATCAAGGGAAATCAGGGATAGTATTAAAGCCAAGGAAGTGGCATACAAATTGGCCAGAAATAGCAGCGAACCCGGGGACTGGGAGAAATTTAGAACTCAGCAGAGGAGGACAAAGGGTTTGATTAGGGCAGGGAAAATGGAGTACGAGAAGAAGCTTGCAGGGAACATTAAAACGGATTGCAAAAGTTTCTATAGATATGTAAAGAGAAAAAGGTTAGTAAAGACAAACGTAGGTCCCCTGCAGTCAGAATCAGGGGAAGTCATAATGGGGAACAAAGAAATGGCGGACTAATTGAACAAGTACTTTGGTTCGGTATTCACTGAGGAGGACACAAACAACCTTCCGGATATAAAAGGGGTCGGAGGGTCTAGTAAGGAGAAGGAACTGAGGGAAATCCTTATTAGCCGGGAAATTGTGTTGGGGAAATTGATGGGATTGAAGGCCGATAAATCCCCAGAGCCTGATGGACTGCATCCCAGAGTACTTAAGGAGGTGGCCTTGTAAATAGTGGATGCATTGACAGTTATTTTCTAACATTCCATTGACTCTGGATCAGTTGCTATGGAGTGGAGGGTAGCCAATGTAACCCCACTTTTTAAAAAAGGAGGGAGAGAGATAACAGGGAATTATAGACCGGTCAGCCTGACATTGGTAGTGGGTAAAATGATGGAATCAATTATTAAGGATGTCACAGCAGTGCATTTGGAAAGAGGTGATTTGATAGGTCCAAGTCAGCATGGATTTGTGAAAGGGAAATCATGCTTGACAAATCTTCTGAAATTTTTTGAGGATGTTTCCAGTAAAGTGGACAAGGGAGAACCAGTTGATGTGGTATATTTGGACTTTCAGTAGGCTTTCGACAAGGTCCCACACAAGAGATTAATGTGCAAAGTTAAAGCACATGGGATTGGGGGTAGTGTGCTGACATGGATTGAGAACTGGTTGTCAGACAGGAAGCAAAGAGTAGGAGTAAATGGGGACTTTTCAGAATGGCAGGCAGTGACTAGTGGGGTACCGCAAGGTTCTGTGCTGTTGCCCCAGCTGTTTACACTGTACATTAATGATTTAGACGAGGGGATTAAATGTAGTATCTCCAAATTTGCAGATGACACTAAGTTGGGTGGCAGTGTGAGCTGCGAGGAGGATGCTATGAGGCTGCAGAGCGACTTGGATAGGTTAGGTGAGTGGGCAAATGCATGGCAGATGAAGTATAATGTGGATAAATGTGAGGTTATCCACTTTGGTCGTAAAAATAGAGAAACAGACTATTATCTGAATGGTGACAGATTAGGAAAAGGGGAGGTGCAAAGAGACCTGGGTGTCATGGTACATCAGTCATTGAAGGTTGGCATGCAGGTACAGCAGGCGGTTAAGAAAGCAAATGGCATAGAAACATAGAAAATAGGTGCAGGAGCAGGCCATTCAGCCCTTCTAGCCTGCACCGCCATTCAACGAGTTCATGGCTGAACATGAAACTTCAGTACCCACTTCCTGCTTTCATGCCATACCCCTTGATCCCCCGAGTAGTAAGGACTTCATCTAACTCCCTTTTGAATATATTTAGTGAATTGGCCTCAACTACTTCCTGTGGTAGAGAATTCCACAGGTTCACCACTCTCTGGGTGAAGAAGTTTCTCCTTATCTCGGTCCTAAATGCCTTACCCCTTATCCTTAGACTGTGACCCCTGGTTCTGGACTTCCCCAACATTGGGAACATTCTTCCTGCATCCAACCTGTCCAAACCCGTCAGAATTTTAAACGTTTCTATGAGGTCCCCTCTCATTCTTCTGAACTCCAGTGAATACAAGCCCAGTTGATCCAGTCTTTCTTGATAGGTCAGTCCCACCATCCCGGGAATCAGTCTGGTGAATCTTCGCTGAACTCCCTCAATAGCAAGTATGTCCTTCCTCAAGTTAGGAGACCAAAACTGTACACAATACTCCAGGTGTGGCCTCACCAAGGCCCTGTACAACTGTAGCAACACCTCCCTGCCCCTGTACTCAAATCCCCTCGCTATGAAGGCCAACATGCCATTTGCTTTCTTAACCGCCTGCTGTACCTGCATGCCAACCTTCAATGACTGATGTACCATGACACCCAGGTCTCGTTGCACCTTCCCTTTTCCTAATCTGTCACCATTCAGATAATAGTCTGTCTCTCTGTTTTTACCACCAAAGTGGATAACCTCACATTTATCCACATTATACTTCATCTGCCACGCACTTGCCCACTCACCTAACCTATCCAAGTCACTCTGTAGCCTCATAGCATCCTCCTCGCAGCTCACACTGCCACCCAACTTAGTGTCATCCGCAAATTTGGAGATACTACATTTAATCCCCTCGTCTAAATCATTAATGTACAATGTAAACAGCTGGGGCCCCAGCACAGAACCCTGCGGTACCCCACTAGTCACTGCCTGCCATTCCGAAAAGTACCCATTTACTCCTACTCTTTGCTTCCTGTCTGACAACCAGTTCTCAATCCACGTCAGCACACTACCCCCAATCCCATGTGCTTTAACTTTGCACATTAATCTCCTGTGTGGGACCTTGTCGAAAGCCTTCTGAAAGTCCAAATATACCACATCAACTGGTACTCCTTTGTCCACTTTATTGGAAACATCCTCAAAAAATTCCAGAAGATTTGTCAAGCATGATCACCCTTTCACAAATCCATGCTGACTTGGACCTATCATGTCACCATTTTCCAAATGCTTGTTGGCCTTCATAGCGAGGGGATTTGAGTACAGGGGCAGGGAGGTGTTGCTACAGTTGTACAGGGCCTTGGTGAGGCCACACCTGGAGTATTGTGTACAGTTTTGGTCTCCTAACCTGAGGAAGGACATTCTTGCTATTGAGGGAGTGCAGCGAAGGTTCACCAGACTGATTCCCGGGATGGCGGGACTGACCTATCAAGAAAGACTGGATCAACTGGGCTTGTATTCACTGGAGTTCAGAAGAATGAGAGGGGACCTCATAGAAACGTTTAAAATTCTGACGGGTTTAGACAGGTTAGATGCAGGAAGAATGTTCCCAATGTTGTGGAAGTCCAGAACCAGGGGACACAGTCTAAGGATAAGGGGTAAGCCATTTAGGACCGAGATGAGGAGGAATTTCTTCACCCAGAGAGTGGTGAACCTGTGGAATTCTCTACCACAGAAGGTTGTTGAGGCCAGTTCACTGAATATATTCAAAAAGGAGTTAGATGAAGTCCTTACTACTAGGGGAATCAAGGGGTATGGTGAGAAAGCAGGAATGGGGTACTGAAGTTGCATGTTCAGCCATGAACTCATTGAATGGCGGTGCAGGCTAGAAGGGCCGAATGGCCTACTCCTGCACCTAGTTTCTATGTTTCTATGTTTCTAAATGTTTTTTATTTAACAAAGCCTTGTTGTGCATTGACTCAGATAGCTGCACCATTACACACTGGTGATTCCTTAAACATCAAAGGATATAATTGCACTTAACTTCAATCAACTTAAACTTTAACTGTCACCAAGGTCATGCCCACCATTGATGTGACATGCACACCCAGCAGTGTGTCAGCTTTGTAAATAACACAAGCGTTCTTTCAGGCAAAGCGCTCATTGATGAGCTCCTGATGTAAGGCTCGCAGCTATCGTGCCACCATGGGCCCTTTCATGCCGTCTACAGGGGGAGCGGGGGCATGGCTTCAGTGTCAGCCTGATTGTCTGGGCCGATGTCAGCATCTGCCTCCTCGTCCTCCTCTTCTTCTCTCTTGTGAGGTGGACTGTCAGACTCATCAGACAATTCTTGTCTCCTCCTGATTTCCAAGTTGTACAGCATGGAGCACACCACCATGAATTGAGCTACCTGCTCAGGATGGTATTGGAGCTCGCCTCCTGAGTAGTCCAGGCATCTAAAGCGCTGCTTCTGCACTCCAGTGGTTTTCTCCACTATATTGCGAGTTGCTCTGTGGCTCTTGTTGTATCGCCTCTCGGCCTCGGTGTGGGTGTCATGCAGGGGAGTCGTCAACCAGGTGGTGAGGCCATATCCTTTGTCATCAAGCATCCAGCATTGACCTTGTGACTGATTGTTAAACAAGTCAGATACAGTGCTCTCACGCAGGATGTGAGCATCATGGATGCTGCCCATAAATTTAGCATTCACTGCCATTATAATTTGCTGGTGGTCGACAATGAGTTGGACATTCAGGGAGTGGAATCCCTTGCGGTTCCTGAAAATCTTTGCATTCTGAAAAGGTGCCCGCATCGCGATGTGCATAGTCTATTGCTCCCTGCACCTTGGGGAAGTTTGCAATTCTGGAGAATCCTAGAGCCCTCTCAATCTGTGCCTCCCTGGTCATAGGGAAGCTGATCAAGTTCCTCCTACATGTGTACAGGGCTTCAGTGACCTGTCTAATGCAGCAAGGTTGGCATGCTGAGACAGACCGCAAATGGCGCCAGCTGAGGCCTGAAAAGAACCTGACGCGTAGAACGATAGTGCCGCAGTGACTTTGACCTCGACGAACAGTGCAGTACTGATGGTGCTGGCAGGCTGTAGATCTCCCCTTATGAGCTGGCATACCTCAGTGATAACCTCTTTGTGCAAGCGCAGTCTCTGAAGGCAGGTGGTGTCGGGCAAGTCGAGGTAAGACCGCTTGTCCCTGTACTTGCAGTGGGTATAACGTCTGGTCCTCCTCATCTGTTTGTCACGTCTTACATTGGGCACATAATGCTGTGGAGCGTACCTTCGGCCATCTTGAGTCTGCAGCATGTAATTGGTCATCAAGAGAGGGTGAGAAAGGACAGGCCCCATTGCAATAGCTATCTGTTTTCCGTCGATTGGTTACAAAGAATGAATGTCTCGACGAAGACACCTATTCAATTCCAATCGTTCACAGTATGGTAAAGATGTTTGTACAGATGTTCACATCACCTCCAAAGACCTCCAGAGTACATCTGCACTCCCCCAAGTTTGAAACAGAGCAGCCTTTTAAAGGATGCAACATGTGATGTAGAACATGGCGTCCATAACGCTGTGATTAGTTCAGGTTAGTTCCACTTTTTCCAGGCAGTTTTTTGGACGAGCGATATTGTGGGTGATGTGTGTGCGAGGTAGTGAAAGTGACACTGGGCGATATCCTGGCCGTTAGTTTTGGCAAATATGATCTTTACGACAAAAAAAAGTGGGCGGACGGTATTATTGAATCTCGGCGTTAATTCCATGCGGAAACTAACGTTGGACGATATTATGGGCGTTGATTTCGCCCATTCTGATGATTCCACCCCAAACAAGTGGGTGAGCAGTATTATTTTTTCCCGGCATTACACACATGGGGAAAGTAAAGCTCGGCGATAAGTTTCTGAAAAATGCCCGTCAGTTTCCATTTTGTAGCTAAATGGGCGATATATGGGCGTTATACTTCATTTCAGCGGTAAAATGGACGTTAAGTGGGCATTAAGCATGCAAAAAAATGTGCAAAATCTAGCCCATAGAGTTTAGAAGAATGAGAGGTGATCTCATTGAAACATACAACATTCTTACAGAGCTTGACGGGGTAGATGCAAGGAGGATGCTTCCCACGGCTGAGGAGTCTAAAACCAGGGGTCATAGTCTTAGAATAAGGGATCGGCCATTTAGGACTGAGATGAGGAGAAACTTCTTCACTCAGAGGGTGGTGAATCTTTGAAATTTTTTACCCCGGAGGGCTGTGGAAGCTCAGTCTTTGAGTATATTCAAGACAGAGATCGATAGATTTTTGAATATTAAGGGAATTAAAGGATATGGGGACAGTGCAGGAAAGTAAAGTTGAGGTAGAAGATCAGCCATGATCTTATTGAATGGTGGAGCAGGCTCGAGGGATCGAATGGCCTACTCCTGCTCCTGTTTCTTATGTTCCCAAAACAGATGGGAAGTGGCAACTGGCCAGTGAGTTGGAGCAGAATGTTGGGCGTTGAGGACCAAAGGAATGGTCCCAGCACTGAGATAAGTCATGGGGAGCCAGGGGGCAGGAAGCCGTTGTTTGATCTGAAGTGTGGGGACAAGGGTTTTCACAGCCAATGGGGGCGGGGGACCCAGGATAGAAGAGGCTGTGACTTGCCGCGTGGGGCTCGGAGGAGCATTCCTGCACCTGTTAGTCCCACAAAGGAAAATACAAAACATGCTTGTTTAGGCCTCTTCATCTTCACGACAGATTCCGACTTGTGGGAAAGCCACAGCCACTTCCCTGCTCAGCCATGTGTTAAAATTGGATTCGGGGCCTGATATTGAAAGCCCACACCTAACTTTGGGCAGGCAGCTTAGCTGCCCATCCAGGAGTCTATATAAAACCGTCATTTGGCCTAATCTTGGTGACTCAAGGGCGGGTAAGTAACCTAGGCAATGAAAACTGCCCACCCGCCCAGCTGGATGGGTAGGGCTAAAGTCACCCCCTAATTATTATATATTACAGTTTGAGATGTGCACTGCTTTGGACATGTCTTTTCACTTGTTGGATAGAGTTCTTTCAGAATCTACTTCCCACGATTTTTTTGCTGACATATTGTGCGGACACACAGAAATAAAGGATTTGTGTTGCACAAAACTAATTTGATCGTGTCTTTGGGAGACGATAGGGTGATCACTGGGGATGTAAATGTCAATGTGATTGGTTATGAAGTATTTGATAAGTAACAGAAAAGTAGAAAGATAAATACATAAGTCCAATTCCTCTTTATGACTTGCTTCATATTCGGTGCTATTCTTAAAAGTAGGTTTGTTATAAACTTTACTGGATTGCAACTGCAAATAGGGTTTGCAGGAAAATGAAAAGGAGAGAGCCTAATATTACACTGTGCAGTATAAATTCAATTCTGAATTGCTTGTCTCTCCAATCTCAGAAGTATATTGGGCCAGTAAATTATCCTTTTCTTTGTTAAATGATATGCATTTGATACAAATATTTTCGGGAGTGTGTGCCAAGAGGAAATCTGACTGACCTCAGGGTTCAGAGTTCATTAGACCAGCCCTGTGTTAAAGTATTTGCATGGAATTAGCTAATCTGACAGATGTATACATATTCTCTGCTGTAGGACCTGTTTTCATAAGTACAAAAGACCTTGAGGGCCAAAATTCAGGGTCTCAAAGAGACCCGTTAATGCCCATTTACGGCGGCCATTCCTAAAAATCGAATGGCCGCCACTCTGGGGTCAACAGGCTGACCCAATCTTAATTCAGGTTGAGGGTTTTTCGGCCTGGACTCCATCCCGTCCAAGTAGATGCACCACCAAATTAAAATAAAATAAATACTTACCTATCCATTTTCAGTCTCCTGCTGCGCGGTGCCCCCCAGTAGGCTTTTCTGCCAGTGCACCCTCTGAAGACTGTGTGCAGCCCGGCAGTGCGGCCGCCCTTAAAGGGGAGGGCCCACTGCCGCGCCCGCAATGCAAACATTTTTACTGGCTGACTTGCCGATCGCCCAGTGGCCAAAGTTAAAAAAATGATCGAATCTCTACCCTTTAACAGAGGGGAGAGAGTGTGGTGACGCACACGCGCTGTGACATCACCACGTTGATTGACAGCGGTGGACGGTCCCACCCACCAATTTTCAGCCAGTCAGCCTGGCTTTGAGTCTAAGGCCTGTCCCCATTATGATCCATTTCCTGTAGGACTTTGAAAAAAATTCGAAGTCCTAAAGAAAATGGATCTACTCACCGCACCAAGAGTTCCAGCAGTGAATACCAGTTTAAAAACTCATAGATGCGCAAGCCTTTTGGCCCCCTTTTATGTTAATGTTTATGTAACTAGGAAACAGAAAATGGTCACTTTAAGAAGAAAGGCATTTGTTTTCTATACTCCCAGTCGAACTTATTTGGTGAAGAATTGTGAATAATTAAACAAAAATCTATAGTGATCCCAGCTCAGGATGACTCTAATTGCCTGACTTTGTAAAACAAGTAACTTAATTATACTATTTTTGTTACAAGTTCAGACAATGGTGGCATAGTGTCAGCTGTGGTTCAGTGGGTAGCACTTTTGTCTCGGAGTCAGAAGGTTGTGTGTTCATGTCCCACTCCAGGGACTTGAGCACGAAAAATCTAAGCTGACACTCTAGTGTAGTGCTGAGGGAGCGCTGCACTGTCGGTGGTGCCGTCTTTTGAATGAGACGTTAAACCGAGGTCCCATCTGCTCTCTCAAGCAGACGTAAAAGATCCCACGGCACTATTTCGAAGAAGAGCAGGGGAGCTATCCCCGGTGTCCTGGCCAATATTTATCTTTCAATCAACATGACAAAAATAGATTATCTGGTCATTATCACACTGCAGTTTGTGAGAGCTTGCTTGTGCGCAAATTGGCTGCCGCGTTTCCTACATTACAACAATGTCTAAAATCCACACTGCGATATGTGTGCGCACTAGGCTCGCGCAGCAGAGCTGGTCTCCAGTCATCTTGGTTAATCCTTGCTACTGGACCAAGATCTAGCTCTGCCTAGCCCACGTGGTGGCTGGTATGCAAGGTCACCACACGTTAACAAAATCCACGCACAGGCATCTTCCACCCTTCGATATTTAGTTCGGGACCTAGAATTTTAGGTCCTTGATTGAAACACCTGTGAACTTTTTGACGTGGAGGCAAGTCATCCTCGATTCGAGGGACTGCCTATGATGATGATGATGATACTCCAAAAGTACTTCATTGGCTGTAAAGCGCGTTGAGATGTCCGGTGGTCATGAAAGGCACTGTATAAATCCAAGTATTTATTTCTTTTTAGTTAATGTGCTCGAAAATATGGAACTAACATTTGAATTATGTATCGGTAACAATTTAATTTAGTAGATGTGATATGTTATCTTATGGATTAAAAATCTGATAATCAATTTGGCTTACAATCTGGTATAACAGTTACTTTCCTTACATAATTCTTCAGTATGCTGTAACTGAGAGAGAAAAAAAATCATAGAATTACAATTGTATTAAATTTAGTAAAATATAAAGTCTTCACTGAAAAATGTCTGTTGACGTGTTTCAACAACTATTTTTTTTAATTAGTGTGTGTTTGCAGCCCAGAGTCACTATGGTTTCCTTACTGGAGGACAAAAGAAAGAAAGACTTGCATTTATAGGGCGCCTTTTACGACCACCAGATGTCCCAAAGTGCTTTAAAGCCAATAAAGTATTTTTAAAGTGTGGTCACTATTGTAATGTAGGAAACTCGGCAGCCAATGTGCACACAGCAAGCTCTCACAAACAGCAATATGATAATGACCAAATAATCTGTATTAGTGATATTGGTTGAGGGATAAATATTGGCCAGGACACCAGGAACAACTTCCCTGCTCTTCTTCGAAATAGTGCCATGGGATCTTTTACTTGAGAGAGCAGACAGGGTCTCAGTTTAATGTCTCATCCAAAAGATGGCACCTCCGACAGTGCAGCACTCCCTCAGGACTGGAGTGTAAGCCTAGAATTTGTGCTCTGAATCTCGGGATTCAGAGGCAAGAGTGCTGCCCAGTGAGCCACTAGCTGACACTATATAGGGCTAGACTTTCGCCTTCATTTTTGACGGTACAGTTGTTTTTTAGATGAAAACCGCCCGGCGAAAGTTTCCTCTTTATTTTTTAAAGAGTTCCGCCTACATTTTGAAAAGAGCGCAGGGTAGCAACCACCCACATGCACCGCCAAGAAAACCACCAGGATCTAACTTTTGCCTCAACGGGGACCCATACAAACTACCAAGGAAACCGCCCACAAAAAGCTGTCGGAACAGGGTGGGAGGTGAGTACCCTGCAAAGAAAGGTAAGTTAAAGGTTGCTTAAAATTATTTTTAAAATTCTAAAATGGCGATTACATTAAAAAGTGTTTGGAGAATGTTTTATAACTTTTTATTTTTTGCTTAACTGAAAAAATATTTTTGGAGTTTTCCCCCTTCCCTCGGACTAAATTTTAGTACTTACCATCCATTCCAGTAAGAACCGTTTCACCTAGTTTTGTCTTTAACAGCTGAGAAACCGCCGAGAATATTGGTGCAAAATCCATTTTCTCGCCGGGTGATATTTTTTTACCTTAATTATGGAAAGTTTTACCAGCATTAGTTGCAGAACGTTAGCAGTTTTTCTGGGCGGCAATCGGGTGTTGAGGGGCTTGAGGAAAAGACTAGTCCTATGAATGACTGTGAAAGGTAAATGACTATTTGAAAAGCACACAATGAGTCTTCATTCACTTTACATATAAGTAGCATTGTAGCGAATGTAGAAGTATCACTTCAGAAAAAGAATCATCTCACTTATTGTTCTGTGGCCTTTGGTTTAAAAAGTGCTTTTCTTTAAAAATAAAATGAAGACTGCAGGAGAAAAACTACAAATTAATCATATTTGATGTTCAACTATTCAGTTCTATAGGATTAATTCAAATTCCTTAGAGATGCTTTTTAAAAGATACCTATATCTTTGTAGTTGTCTCCCGTTTGCTACTTAAACTAACTTGGTTATAGTAAAGAGTGCTTTTACCACCCGGAGTGTGGAAGTAGCAGGCAAACATGGCTGCCGGCAGTGTAATTGCCATAAGACCTCCTGCTGCCCCAGTAGTGGTAATGTGGCAATTTATCTCGCACTTTCTTCTTTGGCAGCATCTCTCTAAAAGATTGCCGAGCAGAAAAGTTGAAAGAAAATAAGCCTGACAGATAAAACAGGCTTTTTATTTTTCAACTTTTTTTTCTACACGTTCTATAAGAGAGACACAACCTGTAAGTATGAGTAATACTGCTACACCGGTGCAATTTAGGGTAATTCACTTTGGAATTTGCTTCCGCTAATTTCGGTCACTTCTGTCATTGCCTTTAATAACGCTGATGTTTGCAGTGTTGGCTCCAACTTTCAGATATCAATCAATATGGTGTGTTTAAATAAAGTATAATATTGTGTTATTCATTCAACTTTGTTTTTTCACTTTAAATGGTTTTCATTGTGGAATTTATGATTCATCATTCCTGCTGCTAGAAATGGCATATAACAAGTTCAATTAGCCTCTAACAGAAAGTAATGAAAAAAAGAAAGATAGAAAGACTTACATTTATATAGCACGTTTCACGACCACCGGACATCTCAAAGCGCTTTACAGCCAATGAAGTACTTTTGGAGTGTAGTCACTGTTGGAATGTGGGAAACGTGGCAGCCAATTTGCGCAGAGCAAGCTCCCACAAACAGCACTGTGATAATGACCAGATAAACTATTTATTTTTTGTTATGTTGATTGAGGGATAAATATTGGCCAGGACACTGAGGATAACTCCCGTGCTCTTCTTCAAAATAATGCCATGGGATCTTTTATGTCCACCTGAGAGAGTAGACGGGGCCTCAGTTTAATCCAACAGATGGCACCTCCAACAGTGCAGCACTCCCTCAGCATTGCACTGCACTAATGTTATTTTATCCTACATATTATTACAAATTATCTCCGACAAACTCATTCTGTGTTCTTGCCTTCAGACTTATCTATGGCAAGCATCAGCTATCAAATTTACTATCTTTCATTCTAGAAAAGAAACAACAGTGCCTTTTAAATTCGAATCAGCAAGAAAGAAAAATATATTTATATTTTCAATAGGAAATTTGAGATGCCACTGCTACAGTACTTTTTCTGTATTACGCAGTTATTTGAATGCTAAACAAATGTTCCATTACTTTAAATTTTGTACATATGTGCATGATTTAAAAAAATGTATAGTATTACCATTTAAAGCAATACACACAACCATTGCCCCTTTGAACACACTTCGTCATTGTATCCAAAACTGGGCAGTCACTGACATACATTGTGATATTTCTATGGTCAGATGAATCATTTAAGAAATAATTGGATGCTCTTCGAATTAATCAAAATGAAAAACTTTCCTCATCTGTACTTATGTGATCTTGTGAACATTGGGTGCAAACCCTTGTGCTCATGTAGGCCATGGGATGGTTATGAGGATCACTGGGGCCGAAATTCGCTTGATAACGCCTCCCATTAACGGCGGAGATGGGCGGCTAATGGGCAGCAAAGGCCGACTGTCGGCGGAGAGCGGCATCCACACCTCCACAGAAATTGAATTGGGCGTTGGTGGAGGCGCCAAGACGTAACGCTGCGCCCTCTAACGCCACCCACATGGTGATGTCAGCGAGCATGCAATGCCCCTTTGGCGCTGCTGCCGCGATATTTGGTTTGTACGGTGGCCTAATGGGCAGGCGTCTGTACAGCCTGCAAAAAGCAGTCGTAACATCGGAGATCCCGAGCGGCCTTGTCCAGAGAGCAAGGTAAGGTTTTCTCTTCATTTATTTCAGCACTTATTTATTAGTTGCAACAGTGGGGAAGTGTGGGTTTGGGTCAAAGAAATGTTGTTTGTTTTTTTCCCCCCCCCGTTTTTGCAGATCGCATGCCGGCATCCTTCCATCATGAAATTGAGTGGGCCTCCTGAGCTCCTGCCCCGTTGGCACTGAGGATGAGTGTGCAACGCCACTTTTAATGTTGCTCTCTCATTTTCGGACGTAAAAACTGAATATGGCAGTTTGAGGCCGCACCTAACGCCTGCTGCTAAAATCAGCACAAAGGCGGCGACACCGCCTCAAAAACAGCCATAACCAATTTTGACCCCACTGTTTTTCACATGGGTGCCATCTGTGACACCTGTATTCAAATGAAGCCTGCCACACAGTAATAGCTCCAGGTTACATTTCCTTCCCATAGGGAAGGTGTTGCCACTTGCAAACAAAGCATTTATCACTTGCATGATATATGTGCATGACAGAGGCCCCCTTCAGTGTTTGGAAAGGTCCTGTAGCGTAAAAGCTCTTGGTAACTTTCACTGCTACAGGAAAGGCCATTAATATGCTAGGTCAACCTGCATCAGATGGTAATGTTTGCAACACCCTCTCTTGTGAAGTGGAGGCAATAGAGATAAGTCACCTCTGGCATGTTCAGATATGTATGTAAGGATCTAAAGATGCAGATCCAAGGATATTGAAGGTGTGGCCATAATAATGCAAAAAGAAAGGACAAGCTTGCATTTATATAGCATCTTTTCTGACCTCAGGATGTCCCAAAGTGCTTTACAGTCACTGAAGTACATTTGAAGTGTAGCCATTGCTGTAATGTAGGAAACGTGGCAGCCAATTTGTGCACAGCTAGCTCCCACAAACAGCAATGCAATAATTACCAGATAATCTGTTTTTGTGTTGTTGATTGAGGGATAAATATTGGCCAGGACACCAGGGAGAACTCACCTGCTTTTCTTCAAAATAGTGCTATGGGATCTCTTGCATCCATGTGAGAGAGCAGACGGGGCCTCGCTTTAATGTCACATCTGAAAGACGGCACCTCTGACAGTGCAGCACTCCCTCAGGATTGCACTGCAGTATCAGCCTGGATGATGTGCTCCAGTCCCTGGAGTGGGATTGTGAAACCTGAACCTTCTGACTCAGAGGCGAGAGTACTACCCACTAAGCCATGGCCAGGGTGTCATTGCACCTGTATTTGTTGACCCCTCATAAACTCCTCTTGATTTCTAAATCATGCAGTATAATCGGAACCTCTCCATACCCATCCTCACCATTTTGTAAGGTGTGATTGAAATGACAGGAGATCCAAGAATAATGAACAAATACATTGATGGGGGGAAAAAAGTACAAAAATGGTGGACTAATGCACAATGCAACGTGCATCAAAATCTAATTATAAATCTGATTTTTTTTTAAACTTGTAGGATGAACTGTGGAACAATAACCTCCCTTTAAGAAGCCTACTTAAGCAGGCCTGGTCCCAGAATTATCCAAGTGGCCATTTTAATTTGGGTGCATGCTGGGGTTGGAGCCTCACCAAAAGACATGACGTTCTGCAAAGGGCCTAATTTGAATAAATAGTCCATAGAAATTAGGCTTGGGCCTGCCTGCAATGCAATCTTCCACTGGCTGCAAAAATCATGCATTGCAAAATGCTGCATGGAGAGACTGGAGCATGAGATTGCACACCCAATTTTTTGGCCCGCACCCTTCACAACTGAGACTCCATGTCACTGACACTGTCTCGTAAAATCACAGAGCTGTGATTTGGAAGATTATAGTATTGCCCGAGACAGAGGAGTTCCCATTACTGAACTCTGCCACTCACATTTCGGAAAGTGCTTTAATATCTGACACTCCAAAATATGTTCTTTCAGAGCTCTGAAATGAGCCTATGGTTGTAATTATCTTGTTAGTGAGCAGATGTGTCAAAGTGTTTCATCTCATGAACTCAGAATTTATAAACCTACAGTTGTAGTAAAATATTTTAGCAAATCTCTACATTGATTAATCTGTTACTAAAATACTGTTTAGGGACTTAGAAAAACACCATGCCCTGCTTGACATCCTCATGGTCAAAGGTAAACATTTCCATTGGTGCAATTCACACTATTAATATTACCAGCTTTTTAAGCCAGTATCGAATAACTAACAAAATAGGCCCCTTGTGTTTCCTACATAATTGTAAACTTAAGGTCTACTCAGCTTAGAGTGCTTTGTACTTTGAATGTTGCAGAAAGGGTCATTCAAAGTTGAACATCTATCTGAAAAGCAAAAACAAACCGTTTTTTAAACTAATGTTTATAACAGTAGGAACATTTATTGTGTGGAAAATGGTAATGATTAATAATCAGGAAGCGTGTAGTTCCAATGATACGTCATCTTGGAAGAGTTTAAGTAGGCAAGGCAGCCTTGAGCTAAAGCAATAAGATTGTATTTGAAACCTGCATGTTTTATTGTCAGAAGGAAAATTGGATTTTCAGCAGTCTAGGTTATTTATTTGCATTTTCCAAATCTTAGGTTAATGGTGTTCGAATTAATGAACCAGCTGTCTGAATTCCATTAACCATCGTATCTGTCTAGTTCCTTTTGTATTTAATTTAAATAAATTGAGTTGCAATCTGAATTTAGGAGACAATTAGGATTCTAGTCATACCCCAGCCATCCATTTTCATAGAATCATAGAATTTTACAGCATGGAAGGAGGTTATTTCGGCCCATCGTGTCCGTGCCGGCCAACAAGAGTCTATCCAGCTTAATCCCACTTTCCAGCTGTAGGTCCTTAGCCCTGTAGGTTGCAACACTTCAGATGCACATCCAAGCACTTTTTAAATGTGGTGAGGGTTTCTGCCTCTATAACCCTTTCAGGCAGTGATGAAATTTCCCCTCAAATCCCCTCTAAACCTTCGACCAATTACTTTAAATTTATGCCCCTGGTTGTTGACCCCTCTGCTAAGGGAAATCATCATCATCATAGGCAGTCCCTCGAAACGAGGATGACTTGCTTCCATGCCAAAAAAGGGATGAGTTCACAGGTGTTTCAAAGAAGGACCTAATATTCCAGATTCCGAACTACATCGTGAAGGGTGGAAGATGCCTGTGCTTGGATTTTTTTAACGTGTGGTGGCCGTTGCACACCAGTCACCACACGGGCTTGACAGAACTAGGTCTTGGTCTAGTGGCAAGGTTTACCCAAGACTAACTGGAGACCAGCTCTGCTGCACAGACCGAGCGCGCACACATATCGCAGTGTGGGCTGGCCCGTGCTGCCCCTGGGCCCTCGTCTCTTCTGGGCCCCAGATTCACGCCTCTCCTGGCCTCGGTCACTTCCCTCTGCGGACTCTTGCCGCTCCTTCGCCCCTCCTGCTGTGCCTGCCCGGACTGCAATCAGTGACCTGGTTTCGCGGCCGTCGCCCTCCTGCAGCAGCACGCGCTGCTCCCTGCAGTGGTTTGCCGCCGCACGCGGCTCCCTGTAATGGCCCCGGCCTGCTGATGGTCTTGCAGTCCAGGACTGTGCCAATTTCCAGGCCGGGCCCGCCACATGCTGATAAATAGGCCCTTTCTATCCACTTTCATTTTTTGTTTAATAAACAGATAAGATAACTGAGTTGCTGTAATATTGGAATGCCGTACTCTTGATTAGGAAACACTGGAATTTCACACTCAATTGACATTTACGCGTGAGCTTCCCCGAGGCGATGGATGAGATTTGGCAAGTCCAGACAGGTGTCTCGGAGAGGGAGTTAAGGGTTCCTTTCCAAATAGCTAAAACATTGTTCTTGTAAAAAATAACCAAAGCATACTGTCAATACAGGCATGGAGATGTTTGCACATACAATTCTGATCAAGGTGAATGGTATTAATGCCAGGAACTAGCTGGGTGGGTTGGGGGTGGCTAGCAACCCTTACCTTGAACAGTGCTGCACTTCATCTGTTCACAACCTCAGCATCCTATTTGACTTTGAGCTGACCTTCCAAGCCCATATCCTCTCCATCGCAAGGAACGCCTACTTGCACCTCTGTAACACCGCTGTCTCCGCAGCTGCCGCAGCTCTTCGGCTGATGAAACCTTATCCAGGCTTCTGTTAGTTTCAGACTCGACTATTCAAATGCTCTCGTAGCTGGCCTCCCCTCTATAAACTTAATCTTATCCAAAACACCGCTGCTTTTATCCTAACCCACACCAAATCCCGCTGACCGACATTGGCTCTCGGTCCACCAAATTTAAAATTCTCATCCTTGTGTTTAAATCCCTCCGTGGCCTCACCCCTCCCTATCTTTGTCACCTCCTCCAGCCCAACAAGCTCTACTCTACGTTCCTCCAATGTGGACTCTTGCGCATCCCTGATTTCCTTTGCCCCATCATTGTTGGCTGTGCTTTCAACTGCCAAGGCCCTCAGCTCTGGAAATCCCTCCCAAAACATCTCCTCCTCTCCACCTTTCTCTCGTCCTTTAAGACGCTCCTTACAAACCTACCTCTTTGACCAAGCTTTGACCTGTCCTAATAGCTCCTTATGTGGCTCGGTGTCAAATTTGGTCTGATAATGCTCCTGTGCAGTGCCTTTGGACGTTTTACAATGTTGTTGTTGTTTGTAGAAAAAAATAAGAATTGGTTCCCATGTTTTCCTTGCAGCCTGCCAACCAGAGCTAAAATATTCCATCACTGGCCAAATATAGAACTTTTAGAACTCGAAAGTTACCAACTGTGATAAATCAGGCTGCGAGTTCATTGATCAACATCGAGCATTATATGAAAAATATATGAAATCTAAAATGTATAGGTGTAAAGTTTAACATGTTCCAATATAACCAAGCGATATTGTCCCGGAATTTGCGGTCAGTGGCGAAACAACAGCGTTCACCGCTGGCCCCGAAGAAAGCTACCACAGAAATCTCGTGATCTCGGTGGAGAGAAGTTTGTCTTTTTCGATGCATAATTGATTGCCACTCTCTATTGTGGGAATCCCATCTGCTGTGATGTCAACAAGCTGTCTAAGCAGCCAATCACATTGTAGAATTCTCGCAGATAGGGAACCATGAATTGAGAAGCTGCTTTTATCCAGACATTTTAAAAAGGTTACAGAGAATGTCACAAGGATTGGGGCTCTCACATGGGGATAAGGTAGAACCTGATATATCATGAACAAACTATAAAAACATTTATATATTTTTAGAGTTTCTTAAGAATTATATTTTTTATCTTAATGGAAAAATTTAGCACTCCACAAAATTAAAATTAGTTTTTCAGGGCCATAATGTTTGATTAGCAGTCAATATGCTGTTAAAACACCAGTTACATTGTGATATATCCTTCCAACATCACTAACAAACACACTACATGGTTCTTAAAAGAAAACCCGTCATCACGTGACCTTGCCACATGATCTTTTATTATTTACATCTGTAGCTGCAGTACATCAATAGTCCACTAGGTGCAGCAGTAGTCCACCAGGGGGAACTTTATTACACTTTTCCCTTCTTATTGAAGAAGTAATCATCACAAAATAATCATTATACATAATTCGCATGGTATACACAACAAAAGATATCGACTTAATTTTCCATATTTACAAATCAAACTTAACCGCTGATTTTCTGTTTTGAAGAGGATACCTTCACTATCGAACAAAACCTTCCAAACTCATTGTAGAACTTAGACTCATTCTAGGCTGAGTCTGAGGAGAAGTTTCTCCAAGGGCAACCCCTGATCTACATTCAGATTCTCTACAACTTCAGACTGTTTGTCTGCCTGACTCAGACTCAGATTTAATTCTGATTTTCTCTTGGACTTGTTTCTAGTACATATGATTGTAGGATTTGCTACTGGTACTCTACTTGTAACAAGACTATCTGACTCATCAGAAATAATTGAATCATTCCAACTTTCAACTCCTTCCACATCTGTAGGTAAATGATATGATCAATAATATGATCATATGAACAAACCTAACCTTTCCATGATCAAACATCTTGACCAAATATGTGCGAGGGCCACATATCTTCACTACTCTTCCTGGTAACCACTTTAACTATTTATGGTAATGGTTCTTCACTCTAACCTTCTGATTCAATTTCAGACTTCTCTCTCTTACTCTACCTCTATCATGACTCTGTCTTAATTGTTTCTCTTCGACAAGTTTGGCTTTAACAACGAGAACCTGGTTTGTGGCTGTTGTTTGAGAAACAACCCTGCTGGAGTGCTATTAGTACTTGTATGAGGAATATTACGATAAGTTATTAGAAAGTTTGCCAATTTATGGTCCACTGACAACTGTCATTTCTTTAGATTTGGATCCAACATTTGCTTGATGAGGGCACATTTTAAAATTTGTACTGTGCGCTCTACTGCACCATTTGAAGCAGGGTGGTATGGTGGAACCTTGGTATGTTTCACACCATTTCTGCTCATATATGGTGCAAAATCTTCTGAACAAAATTGTGGTCCATTATCAGACACAATTTCTTCCGGGAGGCCATGTGAAGAAAACAATCTTCGCAAATTGCCTGGTATTTTACTTGTTGTTATTTTCTGCATTGGAAACACCTCTACCCACTTCGAATGGCTATCAATCACAATTAACAATTGTTGTCCTTCTAGCTCAGCAAAATCTACATGTAACCTTTGCCACACCCTGGGAGGCCATGGCTGTAATGGTACTCATGGTGGTTTCTTGCTTACCGATTGACACGTTGTACACTGACTAACGATGTACTCTATATCTTTATCTAAACTTGTCCACCATAAGTAACTGCATGCAAAACTCTTGGTCAAGCACATTCTCAGGTGCTGGTCATGAAGATCTCCTAACAATTTGGGCCTGAATTTATTTGGGATAATTATTCGTGCACCCTACATGATACAATCTTTATCCACTGACAATTCATTCCTATGAACGAAGTATGGATGAATATCTTTCTCGGATACCTGGTTTGGCCATCCATTTGCTATGTAATCATACACCTTTGACATAACTGGGTCACGTTTGGTTGCTCTACAAATCTCTTCAACAGTGACTGGCAGTTCATCAATGTATGAAAAATAGAACACTTCTTCCCTGTTGGGTGTAACTTGTGATGGGGATCGCAACCTGGACATAGCATCAGCGTTACTGTGATCAGCTGATCATCTGTACTCAATGTCATATTTTGTTTCCACATGAAAAATCTCATTCCAATCCAGCTTCAATGATCCCAACCAATTTCTACCTTTTAAGGCAGGCTTGTCTGCTGCCACTAATATGAGAAACAAGCTCTGAAACTGATCCTTGTATTTCACCAGTACGGTAATACATCCTACCACAGGGATTTGCTCTCCTGAGTATCCTCACAGCTCTAACTTCAATTTCTCCAATCGAAAATCATGGAACTTGCCGAGATATAACAATTCCAGTACTACATTCATGGATGCACCAGTGTAAATTTCCATGGGTATCCTGGTTCCTGCAATGTCTACTTGGATGATGATACTTTGCGAAATGCTGTTAAATACTTTCGTGCTCCTGATGATGTGTATCTCCAGAACCACCTCGTCCTGTTGCTTTTCTTTAATGTTATGTAGCGTCTAGCGATTTCTACTTCTAGCATTAAAAGTTGGTTTACTCTTCAGTCAGTATGCCTTCACAAGATGCCCCGTTTTCTTACAGAAGAAACACTCTACCTTTGCATATGGACAGCTTTGAGCAATGTGTTGTCCCAGGCACCGATAGCATGACTTCAATATACTGTTACCTTGGGCAATTGCTGAGGCCTTGGGGCCCAACGGCCTTTTATTTCTCACCTGCAGGCAATTCACCTCGGTTGGCTGATGACTGGAAATGGTACAAAATTTGCGGAAGTATTTGTCATCCATATCCATCGACATAGCTGTCTGACGAGCTAAATCAAAAGTAAAGTTAGGGATTGTCAACAACTTTCTTCTGATCGCTTCATTTTTCATCCAACAAACAAAGTGGTCATGTAATGCTTGGTCCTGGAAGTTTCCAAAATGACAATGAATCGATAGCTTTTTAAAGCCACAATGTACTCATTGATACCCTCTTCAATTAATTGATCTCTTATTCCGAAATGATAACTTTCAGCAATTTTATGGGGCCCAGGACTGTAATTCTGTTAAAATCTCCATCAATGGCATGTCCTTTGGCTTGACAGAAACAAGCACATTTTTCAGGTTTCATACACCTCAGGGCCTGCTTCAGTCAAGAAAATAGCCCGTTTCCTTTTTAAAACCACCCTGTTCTGTTTTCATCATCGGGGACTTTGACAATACTATTCATGGTGAAAAACATGTCTAGCTGCTCCACATATGCTCCAAAAGTCTCTCGGTCATTATCGAACTTATCCAAGTGCCCTATTATTCCCATAGGTGCAGCCATCTGGACTCTGGCAGCGTCAACAGTTCAGCCAAGTGTACTTGTAATTTACCTTGGATTTTTAGCTGTTCTGCAAAACAAAGAAACCCTCAAAGTCTCTCTGTTGGTTGTCAGGAACATCCACCAACACAAATTTCAGCTAGGGCATCCAGAAATCCTATCTTCGTCACAATGTATTATATCCTTACAACATCGCGAACACACCACACAAGATGGCTCTAACAGAAAACCTGTCATTGTGTGACCTTGCCACATGATAGCAGTGAATGACTGACCGCAACCTCAGGATTTCCGTATTTAGATGTGCATGCGCTACATCCTGAAGTTGTGGTCAGTTTCAAAGGGTAATAATGGGGAATGCTGTTTGCCATTATTACCCACTGCAAATTCCGGCCGATTAACTGAACATATTTATAAAAAAATGTTTTAAAAACTTAAACTCTTCTAAGATGACATGTCATTAGACCTACACACTTTCTGATTATTAATCATTACCTTTTTTCACATAATAAATTTTTCCTGCTGTTATTGATAAAAAAAGAGAATTTACCTAGCTATAAAATATAGATGGACAGATCGGATAAGCAGCATGCAAGAACCACACATTTAAATAACTTCGACATCCATTTCGGCTGAAATGCTAAACAGGATTGTTATCTCAACTTAACTTGACAAGAAACTTTTCTGCTTTAAATAACCAGCTGTCTCCAACCTAGAATGTTGAATTTATTAATTACCATCCGTCACAAAAAGCATGTGCTCATTTCCATCTGAATATTAATGAAGGCCAAGAAGCATTTCTGTCTACATTCTCTGAAGTACACCTGCTGTGTAAACTACACAGTGAAGTTAATTCATTTGCATAGAAACTGGGATTAAGCTCCCCTAGATGCAACAAATAAGCATATCTACTGCATGAAATAGACAGAAATTATGTTTGTGTTTCAATGGAATTGGTTGCTTCAGTGTGAAATACACAATTTTTTTCACAGTATCAACTCTTTATCTATGAAATTAGAAATAAAATTAGCATTAGAGAATATTAGAAGCTTGATCTTATTTCTGCGAATTAGCTTCTGGAGAAATTATAGATAATGGTTTTAACACTCGGGTTCACAAGAGGTTGCACATTAGCACATAAAATCCTAGAAAGATACAGCACAGAAGGAGGCCATTCGGCCCATCATGCCCATGCCAGCTCTCGGAAAGAGCTATGCAATTAATCCCCTGCTCTATCCCCATATCCCTGCAAGTTTTTATTTTTAAGTATATATGCATAGAAACATAGAAAATAGGTGCAGGAGTAGGCCATTCGGACCTTCGAGCCTGCACCACCATTCAATAAGATCATGGCTGATCATCACCTCAGTACCCCTTTCCTGCTTTCTCTCCATACCCCTTGATCCCTTTAGCCGTAAGGGTCATATCTAACTCCCTCTTGAATATATCCAATAAACTGGCATCAACAACTCTCTGCGGTAGAGAATTTCACAGGTTAACAACTCTCTGAGTGAAGAAGTTTCTCCTCATCTCGGTCCTAAATGGCTTACCCCTTATCCTTAGACTTTGTCCCCTGGTTCTGGACTTCCCCAACATCGGGAACATTCTTCCTGCATCTAACCTGTCCAGTCCCATCAGTATTTTATATGTTTTTATGAGATCCCCTCTCATTCTCCTAAACTCCAGTGAATACAGGCCCAGTCAATCCAGTCTCTCCTCATATGTCAGTCCTGCCATCCCTGGAATCGGTCTGGTGAACCTTCGCTGCACTCCCTCAATAACAAGAACGTCCTTCCTCAGATTAGGAGACCAAAACTGAACACAATATTCCAGGTGAGGCCTCACCAA
This sequence comes from Pristiophorus japonicus, assembly GCF_044704955.1. NCBI lineage: Eukaryota > Metazoa > Chordata > Chondrichthyes > Pristiophoridae > Pristiophorus > Pristiophorus japonicus. The sequence goes on from NC_091979.1 coordinate 260,872,162, forward strand.
GGCCCTGTACAACTGCAGTAAGACCTCCCTGCTCCTATACTCAAATCACCTAGCTATGAAGGCCAACATGTCATTTGCCTTCTTCACCACCTGTTGTACCTGCATGCCAACTTTCAATGACTGATGTACCATGACACCCAGGTCTCGTTGCACCTCCCCTTTTCCTAATCTGCCGCCATTCAAATAATATTCTGCCTTCGTGTTTTTGCCACCAAAGTGGATAACCTCACATTTATCTACATTATACTGCATCTGTCATGCATTTGCTCACTCACTTAACCTGTCCAAGTCACCCTGCAGTCTCTTGGCATCCTCCTCGCAGCTCACACCACCACCCAACTTAGTGTCATCTGCAAACTTGGAGATATTACACTCAATTCCTTCATTTAATCATTGATGTATATTGTAAATAGCTGGGTCCCAGCACTGAATCCTGCGGCACCCCACTAGTCACTGCCTGGCATTCTGAAAAGGACCCGTTTATCCCGACTCTCTACTTCCTGTCTGCCAACTAGTTCTCTATCCACGTCAATACATTATCCCCAATACCATGTGCTTTAATTTTGTGTGGGACCTTGTCAAAAGCCTTTTGAAAGTCTAAATACACCACATCCACTGGTTCTCCCCTGTCCACTCTACTAGTTACATCCTCAAAAAATTCTAGAAGATTTGTCAAGCATGATTTCCCTTTCATAAATCCATGCTGACTTGGACCGATCATGTCACTGCTTTCCAAATGCGCTTCTATTTCATCTTTAATAATTGATTCCAGCATTTTCCCCACCACTGATGCCAGGCTAACCGGTCTATAATTCCCCGTTTTCTCTCTCCCTCCTTTTTTAAACAGTGGTGTTACATTAGCTACCTTCCAGTCCATAGGAACTGATCCAGAGTCGAAAGACTGTTGGAAAATGATGACCAATGCATCCACTATTTCTAGGGCCATTTCTTTAAGTACTCTAGGATACAATTCCCTTATAAAAATTAATATTGAATCTGCTTCCATCATCCTTTCATTATATATTGTGGGCCGTCCCGACCTGTGTGAGAACACCACCACAGGTCGGGCCTATAAATAGAGTTGGAGCGCGGGCCCTGGAACATCGTGGGCTGCCCCGACCTGTGTGATAACACCGCTGCAGGTTGGAGTTATAAATAGAGCTGGAGCGCAGACCCTGGAACATCATGGGCGAAGGTACAGTGAATGAGGTTACGGGGCCCATAAGCGCCAAAGGCCCAGGGGCAGCATGGGCCAGCCCACAGTGCGATATGTGTGTGCACTAAGTCCGTGCAACAGAGCAGGTCTTCAGTCATCCTGGTTCAACCCTTGCCACTGGACCAAGACCTAGCTCTGTCGAGCCCGTGTGGTGGCTGATGTGCAACGGTCACCACACGTTAAAAAAATCCACACACAGGCATCTTCCACCCCTTCAACTGGATTTCAGGACTGGAACATTGGTCCTTCATTGAAACATCTGTGAACTCTCGTGGAAGCAAGTCATCCTCGTTCGAGGGACCGCCTATGAATTATACATTCCAGATCGTAACAACTCACTGAGTAAAAAGAATTCCCCTTATCTCCCCTCCGGTTCTTTTGCCAATGATCTTAAATTTGTGTCCTCTGCCAACCGACCCTCCTACCAGTGGAAACAGTTTCTCCCTACCTGCTCTATCAAAACTCTGCATCATTTTGAACACTGCTATTGTGCCAAGTATCGATTTGAGTGGGACTCATTCACTTATGTTAACAATGATCTTATTTCTATCTGTTGAAAATAATGCTTGCTCTATAGTTGCAATATGTCTCCTTCCTTTGCTCATAAAATGTTGCTCATGATAACCCCATTGTTGATTGTGGGTTGGCCTCGGCAGTTTAATGTGGATAATATGCAGCTATACCACGTACCTGCCTACAGTTTAATTGCACTTATTTATAAAGAGATATTGTGCTTGTAGATGTCAGATATGGAATGTCATTCTGTGGTATGGTTATCCACATGCAATAGTTTAGATTTTTTTAGGGGGAGGAGGAAAGGTTTGAATTAAGGCGGAGAGCTTAGCTTGCGACTCATATTGAGAAATGGAAGAGAATGCTGTTGCAATAACACTGCCAGGTTATATGTGCATCTATCTATAACAATGTTAATATGAGACCTATCATTTAGTTGGGTTTGATTCATGCCTGCACACATTCACAACACATGACGTAGCTGATTTATAATGGCAAACAGGTTGAATTTTAGCTAATTTCAGGATGAATCCAATTTCCATTTGCTGATATAATTGCATTATACATTGTTTCTCGGCAACTTTCAGACTGATAGTCAAAAGCCATTTCTTTCCATTTTGGAACTACTGTGGCACAGCTCCGATTTCTCTTGAAAGAAACACCAACAAAATAGTTGGGTTCCCTGTACTGGTGAACTCCCGTTGGTATTTCCTTTGCAAGCTACAGTGACAACAGAAATATATTGTCTGTCCTGATAAGTAACATAATGTCCTGAAACATGTGTGTTCCACAGAGCCGTTGATTGCTGGTAATTAATTTTGCTAATGTCATTGTGGAGTTGTTGTCATCACTTGGCTTGTGTCTTCAAGTTTTGTAGATGATTGTCTGGAGTTCCCACTCGGTTGTAATGGTTTTTCAGCACAATTTGACTGAAATCGATGTAACTGCCACAAAAGATTGTGGAATTTTAAGCGCAATTTGTGTTCAGCGCAAATCGAGTTTCCATGATCTTTTGCGTTTTTTCTTTACTTATTTATTTGTTAGAGAGCTACATATGGAATATTAAGTCAGCTTATCTCCTCCTCCTTCATTGTGCAGATTTCCTGCCTGAGAAAACAGGCAGGTCCACATGTCATTTGCAAATATATTCTGTAACGGCCTGCTCGGAGGTATGGGTCAGCTCAACTCACCTTCTGATTTTCCCTTCCTATAGGGAAGTGTCAAGATACTGCTCCGTGCTTTCCCTTAACTGGCTGGGACTTGAACCTCACAGCACGCACGCAGTATTGACATCCTCTTATTCTACAGTGCCACATGTTGTGCCTCAATGCACTAAATTATACAATGTATCTGCCTCTCTCCCTCCCCAACCACCAGGAAGCAGCCTTGGCATAGGAGGATATAAGGATTCTCTGAGCATTTTAATGTTTCACCCTCCCAGCTAAAAGATAAGTGGCGATAAAGAGAAGGATCAGTTGACAATTTCAGACCTGAAAGGATGATCATTTGCTGTAAAACTGGCAATAGTCCTCCAACAGGCATACCCCAGTGAGTACATTAATATTTACTCATCTCAGCACAACTGACTGCTTTTGGAAAGAAAGGCAGATTTGTGCTCACAAAGTCACTTTGAAAAGGACAACCCAGTGCCAACTTTCTTTAAATCGCTGATGACACATTTTATGGTAATGAAACCTGAAGGTAATTTGATCAAAAAGATCATAGCTGTTGAGGAGTCATAATACAGAGGTTCACTTCAGTTATGCAAATGTTAAATTGAAATCATTGATACATGTTTTAAAAATCCATACCCTGAACAATTAATTTAGACTGCGTGCAGTGCTAATTTGTTCTGTCCAATATAGACAGGTTAAGTGAATGGGCAAGAAGGTGGCAGCTGGAGTCTAATGTGGGGAAATGTGAGATTATTCATTTTGGTCGGAAGAATAGGAAAACAGAATATTGTTTTAAATGATGAGAAACTATTAATTGTTGGTGTTCAGAGAGATTTGAGAGAAGTTAATATGCAGGTACAGCAAGCAATTAGGAAGGCAAATGGTATATTTGCCTTTATTACAAGAGGATTTGAGTATATGAGTAAAGAAGTCTTACTGCAATTATATTGGACCTTGGTTAGATCACACCTGGAGTATTGTGTACAGTTTTGGTCTCCTTACCTTAGGAAGGATATACTTGCCTTAGAGGAAGTACAACAAAGGGTCACTAGATTGATTCCTGGAATGAGAGGGTTGTCCTATGAGGAGAGATTGAGTATAATGGGTTTATACTCTCTGGAGTTCAGAAGAATGAGAGGTGATCTCATTGAAAAAGGTAAGATTTTGAGAGGGCTTGACAGTATAGATACTGGCAGGATGTATTCCCTGGCTGGGGAGTCTAGAACTAGGAGTCACAGTCTCAGAATAAGGGGTCGGGCATTTAGGACTGAGATGAGGAGAAATTTCTTCACAAAGGGTTGTGAATCTTTGGAATTCTCTATCCCGGAGGGCTGTGGAGGCTCAGTTGTTGAGTATATTCAAGACAGAGTTCGATATATTTTTGGATACTAAGAGAACTGATGGACAGGGGATAGTGAGGGAAGGTGGAGTTGAGGTAGAAGATCAGCCATGATCTTGTTGACTGAGGGAGCTGCTCCTAATTCTTAGGTTCTTATGTAAATCTGAACTGTGAGCATGATGGACTCAGGACCTATTAGTTAATTTCCTGTGGCATTGCTCATGGTGAGTAGGAAGATATGCTGTTTTATAAAAGTGTCTTGTGCCATATAGTATTATCAGGGCCATTGATTTATGGTAACTGAATATGTCAAATTCCTTTTGTTTTAACACGATATTCTGAGATCTTTACCAGTGTTTGGGGATCGAATTCTGCTATTCTGTTAATTCTTTGATGAAAACAGCAATTATTATTTGATTATTATACATTATTCTACCAATGTGTTCAATTTTCATCTGTCACCTGGATTTACCAGCAATATGGGAGGATGGGGTGTAGGTGATGAGCATTGCTGGGAGGAGTGTTCTGGTCTTTGGTAACACCAGAAATGAGGTTAGTCCTCAGGGTTAGTAGAACAAGGATGAGGACTCTTGAGCTTTGTACCATAGCTGGGTGGCGGTTGGCGGGGGAATAGATTCTGAGGTCTGATAGCATCTTGGAGGAGGAATCTGTGGTTTGGCAGAATTAGGGCATGGAATGTGGGGCTTACATTACTGTGAATCTTTTGGGGAGTACATGGGGTCTGTCAGCAGTGAAGATAAAAGTGGGTGCACAGCATCAAGTGAAGTAAATCTGGCCATGATAAGGCCAGCCCTGGCCTCCCAGGCAGCAATGTGTTCAAGTGTTGATGCCCTCTGTCCTGTGTAGCATCTGGTGATTGCGGACAAGGTTGGTGGTGTTGTTGGTGCTGCTGGTGTTGGGGCTTAACGTGATCAGATTCTGAGGACTAAGGTGAGACAGTATAAATGGCATCCATGCTGATGGAATAGATGACAGGTGAAGTCGGGATGAAAGAAGCAATCTGTCAATGGTGAGAGAGGTTTTTCCAATGAGGGGACACTGGATGGAGACTTTGCTGGAAAGACTGCAGCCTGCAGGATCTGTGCTGGGAATGCAGTGATCAACAGCTTCTACCAGAGGAAAGTGGTCATCTGTCAGGTAGGAGTTTTCACAGTACATTTCATGCTGTCGCTAATCAGCTGAGCAATGGAAATTAAACTCTCGCCTCAGGTTGACAGCCGTGGTTTCCGAGCAGTGTTTGCTGTGGCTATCCAGTTAAATTTAAAAGGTAGGGTGAAAACCATTCTTAAAGGTCTGCTAACAAGCTACTAATACTTTAAATTGGGTCGCCTGCCTCTGTCGGTTTGGTCGGGTCGGTGCTGACAGACACGCCTGGGGAAAGGCGCGTGGAGGTGGGATGACAGCAGGTTTCAGGCCCGTTCCCAAAATAACAACTTTCCCACCCAACCCACCTCCGATTGCATCTGCTACCACCAGGGAAAATTCCTGCCTAACTCGAGATCATTCATGTAGGAGCGAAAACCTTAATCAGGGGAAAAGTAATTTGGTAAAATTAAAACATGAAGCAAGAAAGGCTGAGAGAAACGTTTAATGCGTTCATAGTAGAATAGCTGAATCCCACATTCCAGCAATTAGGCTGAAACACAGAAGGTCAGGGAAATTCTCTGAGGAGATAACACTTCTATAAGCACCCACAAGATTAATGTAGACAGCTCACAGAAATAATGAGCTTGAGGCCGCCATGTTCCAGTCACACGAGATAACAGAAACAAAGCCCCTTTGAAATCAGTATAGCCAAATGGATGTGTCAAGGACACAGTCTGAGAGCAAGCCTGGGAAGACATTCCCAGAAATATAACAGATAACCTGTAGGGGGCTTTTTCCTAGCAACAGTGGCCATAACTGAATGTACCAATGGAATCATTAAAAATTACTGTAACCAATGAAATTAATGTAACTGTAGTAACCAATGATATTGCTGTAACTGTATGAACCAATGTATTAGTAGCAGGTGGACGGGGACTGGTGGCAAATAACCAATGGAACACTTCCCCTTGTAGTTTCACCATTTTGACTGTATTTCGACTGTATAAAGTGTAACTGTCCCACGAGACCGATGAGTAGAGCACTCAATAGGGGTACTGATGCAACCGGTTCTGCCTTGATTACTCAGGTTTTAATAAACAATTATTTTCTCTATATACGGACCTTTGTGTAGAGTGTTATATTTTTAATACTTCACATCATTTTGGCGTAGTCAGCAGGATTTACAATGGGCAGCCGACAGATGAGTGTATACGGATTCATCACGAGTGAATATATTTAAATTACCACTCATAATCCGATGTGAGATGTTACGAGACGTGTCTCTTGCCCGGGGTACATGAAATGTGAAAAGTCTGTTATGGTGTAAAAGACTTGGGGGAATTAGGAAGTCACAATAAACACTATCATAAGGTAGTGATGTGAGTATTGCCTCAAAGTTCAAGGAGAACCGGGTAGAGGGACAATCAGTATCTTAGAATACAGATAAATCAATAAGGGTGTCAATGGGATTGCAGGCTCTAGGGTTAGGGGTAACCATCCGTCTCCTTGTGATGCCGCTATAATCACATAGTCCAATGTCCATGGGGTGATGCTTAGGACACATCCCTCTTTTTGGTCATATCCACAGTCATCTTTTCCCTCCTGAAACGACTCTTGACATAACACAACTTAGTTATTCTTATAACAATCTTATTCCCATTTTTAATAACATATTGATGTAGTTTGTGATACCTTACTTGTGTTTAGTCTCTTACTTCCCTTATGTTTTCAACTTTGAATAGACTTTGTCCTTCACTAAGTTTATACTGGGGAATGCTTACTACGAACCCTATTATATTCTGGTGGCCAGTGACACATCTATTCTCAGGGACCCATGTGTGGCTATTCCTCCGAATCTGCCAGGCTTGAATAGGATTTTTATCCAGCGTCCAAGTTTTAAAAACATTGTTGGTTATCCAGTCCAGGACCTCCCTTGTCTGTAACTGTTCCAAATTATGTTCCACTGAGGCCAGCATCCATGCTCCGTACCCCGCACACACACCGGCCGCACTTGCCTTAGTAGTTCGGTCGTTCAGCAGGTTAATGGTCTTTTAAAGTGTGGGCTACTTGCAGTATTTTTCTTTCGTTCCCATCCCCTAATTGGGCCTGTAACTGGTTGTTATCATCTCCTCTTTCTGACAGCCCCTTTAAGATACAGGTTAAAGTACTGACTTGCTCATTTATGGCCTGAAGGTCTATGGTAACTGTCGCAACCCCGGCCGCATAGCCCACACCTACCATTTCTAATTTGTCCCTTTTTCTCCTCGTCTTTCGGGTCACCATAAGTTTCATGGTGTTCGACTCTGGCCCCTCTAAGGCTCGTAGTGTCAGATTCTTATATAATGCAACTCTTCTGGGCTCGCAGAAACTGGGGATAATTATATCCGTCAGGTTTAAAAATACTGTAATCACCCACTGTCACATCCCAAAGTGGATTTTGTCTTTTGTTCATTTTATTACTAGCCCTCCTGGAGCTCCCCTCGTCATAATTTGGGCATACCAGGGGTTCCGATGGAGGGGCAGTAGTATCAAGGGCTGTGGTAGTTGGTGGGGCAGTGGTGGTGGGTATTCCTCAGGGAGCAACCTCCCAGCATCACTCACCACTGGTCCCATATATGCATTTGGAGGGCGGGCACAACTTTTGCTTGTCCTGTCCTGGCTGAGGTACTCCTGAGAACGCAATGTCCCGTGGCGTGCACTTTATCTGCACCCCTTCCTTCTGGGCACATCTTTCCCTCTCCCACCCCCAGTCTATCTGACATACCGAGGTCTTGTTTACCCAAATTGTTAATTCCGTACTGCCCCATGTCCACGGGTTTTTCAAGCCCTTTGTCCACTGTTTTAGGTACAGGATTCCGACGCTGCACTTTAAGTCTATTGTTATTTCAACCACCATCATTAGCTTTCTGGTCTCACACCCAAAGTCACCCAAATCCACGTAATACATGCTTGCTGTCCCTCAGTCGGTTGTCCCCCTGTTAGTATCATGGTAGCTTCTCCCAAGCTAGTGAGGATTAAGGCGCCTGTCAGAATCCTTGCAACGAGCCACATTCTTTTTCTGTTGAGAGATTACAGCCTGGCATCCCAGGGGTTAAATTCTTATCATTTCTTCAATTGTTTGCACCATTTCGCTGGGCATGTGCCCTTTTCCAGATCCATTTTATTATGGCCAGTACCCCTAATATTGAAAATATATACATCCTAATCCTCTAAAAAGTCCATCTGTCGTACCTTTATATTCTTTAAGCTGGGACTAGTGCGTCCACCGGCCCCTACCTTTCATATCCACGCAAGCGCACGTATCTCCACTAATTAATACCTCATATGGTCCGCTCCACCTAGGTGCGAACCCTGGTTTCTCTGCCTCTTCCTTAACCATCACCTTCGCCCCCACCTCGGAGATTATAGCCGAGGCAATTGTCTCATCGCCTTCATCCTCCTCCTTCTGCCTTTCTCGGACCTCCTGTCGCACACCTTTCAACTGCTCACTCAATTCCCTCACATACTTTCTGATTCTGTCTCGTAGGGGGCCTAAGTTGGCTCCTCCTGTCACTAACCGAATATTCTACAAGTTTCTTTCATCATTTGACCTGTGAAATGAGTTCCTTGATCCGAGTCAATCATGTGGTAATAGGACTGCCTCCCATCTTGCCTGGCGGACGTTGGAGACGGCCTGGAGCTTCCCTGTATTTAGCATTTCCATCAGTGTGTTTTGTGTGCAGTATTATTTCTCCTGTCATTATGACAGGCTCACTAATTTTGACTGCCCAAGTGGCACAACGAAGGAAATACGTTGTCTTAAAGGAACAAATTGACAAACTACAAAAGGATACTGATAAAGAACTGACTGACCCACCATGGTATTTGCAACTTTACCATTTCTAAACATACACCCTTGGATCAGAATTATATCCCATGTGTTAGTCCTAGTGCAGCTGATAGTGGTGCTGATACTCTTGGGAAAATGTGGAAGCAGATACAAGGGACGCAGAGCAAAAACGTTGGCCAAGGCCCTTAACCAAGAACGCAGAAAGCCTTTGCTAGATCCAAAAAGGGATAATCAAACACAAAGCCAGCATGAGTACCTGATATGAGTCGTGAGTGTCCCAATCCTATCGCCTGACCAACGAAACCGGGGCGGAAGACACACGAATCAAGACAGGGAAAGGCAGGGAAAGGAAAATTGTTGTTCATTGTGGGTATTTGGGGTTACCACCTGATCAAATGGGGGATTGTAGGAGCGAAACCTTAATCAGGGGAAAAGTAATTTGGTAAAATTAAAATATAAAGCAAGAAAGGCTGAGAGAAAGGTTTAATGCATTCATTGGTAGAATAGCTGAATCCCACATTCCAGCAATTAGACTGAAACACAGAAGGTCTGAGCACCCACAAGATTTATGTAGACAGCTCACAGAAATAATGAGCTTGAGGCCGCCATGTTCCAGTCACACAAGATAACAGAAACAAAGCCCCTTTGAAATCAGTATTGTCAGATGGATCTGTCAAGGACACAGTCTGAGAGCTAGCCTGAGAAGACATTCCCAGAAATTTCCAGATAACCTGTAGGGGGCTTTTCCCTAGCAACAGTGGCCATAACTGAATGTACCAATGGAATCATTAAAAATTACTGTAACCAATGAAATTAATGTAACTGTAGTAACCAATGATATTGCTATAACTGTATGAACCAATTTATTAGTAGCAGGTGGGCGGGGACTGGTGGCAAATAATAGGTCCCCACATAGTTTCATCACTTTGACGTTATTTCAACTGTATAAAGTGTAACTGTGCAATCTGTCCCACGATACCGCGAGTAGAGCACTCAGTAGGGGTACTTATGCAACCGGTTCTCCCTTGATTAATCAGGTTTTAATAAACAATTATTTTCTCTATTTACGGACCTTTGTGTAGAGTGTTATATTTTTAATACTCCACAACAATTCATATACCGGTATATATATATAGTAACTATAAGAGTGGCTCCAACACAGACTCCTGTGGAACATCACTCACCACATCTTTCCTGTCCAAGAAACGTACTTTTATAGCAGCTCTTTGCTTTTCGCCCTCTAACTATCTCTCTAACCGTGTCCATATTCTCTTTAATTCCACATGCAAGTGTCAGCGTGGCTCAGTTGCTAGTACCCTTGCCTCTGAGTCAGAAGGTTATGGGTTCAAGTCTCACTCCAGAGACTTGAGCACAACAATCTAGCACTCCAGTGAAGTACACAGGGGGTGCTGTCTTTTGGATGAGACATTAAACCAATGCTCCGCCTGCTCTCTCATGTGGATGTAAAAGATTCCATGGCACTATTTTGAAGAAGAGCATGGGAGTTATCTCTGGTGTCCTGGTCAATATTTATTCCTCAATCAACGTCACTAAAAAACATATTATCTGGTCATTATCACATTGCTGTTTGTGAGAGCTGCTGTGTGCAAATTGGCTGCCACGTTGCCCACATTACAACAGTGACTACACTTCAAAAGTACTTCATTGGCTGTAAAGCACTTTGGGATGTCTGGTGTAGTAAAACACGTTATATAAATGCAAGTCTTTCTTTCTTTCCTTTTCTTATGTGATAGCACTTTCTAAAACTTGATATAAACTACATTCAGGCAGGGAGGGGTAAGGTAGATTGTGGAATGGGAGAGGCAAACTAGAGCAAGGTTAGATATGTCCATCAACCCTAATCCCGATGGCAGCTGAAGGACTGGATGGAGTTCCGCAAGGAGACACCAGGGAGACAGAGTGGGATTAAATTAATTACAGTAAAGTAAAGAAACATTTTAAATAAATCTCCCTCAAGGCCCAAAGACCTGAGGACTGAAAAAAGTACCTCCCACATACATGACAAGTACTATAATAGATTTTCCCATGGGAGCTAACTTCAAACACATGACCCATGTACCAAAATTAACGCATAATTAGTCAATGTCCTGTGATTTTGCTTGGGGAGTAAAGATCAAGGGCTTTTTGCAGGTCAAATAAGGTTAGAGGCTGGTGAGATCATTAAACCAAGCTGGGGAAGGGAGAGCATAGAGAGGGAGGAAAGAGGAAAGAGAGGAGGTAAGGAAGGAAAGGAGCAGAAGGTGAGAGTAAAGGAGAAGGGTATGATATCTTCTGTACAACCTCACAAACACACAGGCTCTAAGATGGCTGATAACTTCAGGAACGTGTCAGGTGACCTGTTCCACAAATAAATAGGTATTTGTGGAACCATGATCCAAAAATTAATGCCAAATCTTCCCTTTTGATTTACACATAATTATGCTCACTGGCACCAAGTGTGCATGAAGTAAAAGTAATTGGTCTCTCCTCCCCACTATGTAGTACATGAGAGATCACTGCCCCAACTCCATACAGAGAGGCGTCACACGCTAGCTTGATCTCCTTGGATACGTTATAGTGAACAAACATGGTGCTCTCTACCAATTGGCTTTTACACTCCTTGAATGCTGCGTCTCATTCTTCTGACCATTTCCAATGGACCTGTTTTTTCAACAATTCATTCAGTGGATGTAACATTGTAGCCAAATTTGGTAGGAACATCCCATAATAGTTCAAAAGACCCAAAAATGATCGAAGTTTAATGACATTCTTGGGAATGGGTGCATTTCTGTTTGCATCCAGCTTTCCCTTGGCTGGATGTAAACCATCTCTGATATTCTGTGCCCTAAGTACTCCACTGAGTTTTGAAATAACTCACACTTGCAAGTAGTCACTCATACTCTGTGCTTCTCTAGCCGTTTGAGGACTTCATTCAATATGTTATTATGAATGTGTCTGTTTGGTGTTGAAATTAGTATGTCATCTAAATAATATACTACCCCTTCAATACTTTGCAAAATCTGGTGCATCACCCCTTGGAATATGGCTGGGACAGAAGATACTCCAAATGGTAGCCTATTAAATTGATATAGGCCTAGATGAATATTTATAGTCAAGCATGACTTGGACTCCTCATCTAGTTCAAGTTGTAAGAAGGCATTTGTGAGATTTAACTTTGAGAAGATCTGATCACCTGTCAGCATTGTGAACAAATCTTCTACATTTGGCAATGTATTGGGGAGATTACTCTCTAGAATCTGGTTTATAGTTACTTTATGATCACCACACAATCTTACCTTACCATCGGACTTAGTACAACAACAATGGGTGAAGCCCAGATACATAGATCTTAGGGATAATGTTCTCAGTCTCTAGTCTTTTGAGTTCTTGCTCAACTTTCTCCTGATCGCTTCATTTTCCATCCCACAAACAAAGCGGTCACACAATGTTTGGTCCTGAAAGTTTCCGAAATGACAGTAAATAGATAGCTTTTTTAATGCTACAATGTACTCACTGATACTTTCGTTGGTTAACTGATCTCGTATTCCGAAACAATAACTTTCAGCAATTTCTAGGGACTCAGGACTGTAGTGCCGTTCTCTGCTTAAGTGATGTGTCCTTTGGCTTGACAGGTACAAGCACCTTTTTCAGGGTTTCATACACCTCAGAGCCTGCTTCAGTTAAGAAAATAGCCCGTTTTCTTTCCAATACTACCCGATTACGGTTTTCATGATTGGGGAATTTGATGATACTATTCGTGGTGAAAAACATTTCTATCCGCTCCACATACACTCCGAAGGTTTCACGGTGACGTTGAAACTCACCTAAGAGTCCTATTATTCCCATAGGCATGGCAATCTGGACTCTGGCAGTTCAGCCAAGTGTGCTTGTAATTTACCTTGGATTTTTAGCTGTTAATCAAAACAAAGAAGCCCTCAAAGTTGCTCTGTCGGTTGGCTGAATCATCCACCAACAAAAATTTCAGCTAGGTTATCCAGAAATCCTATCCTTCATTGCCAATATGATATCTTCTGTACAACCTCACAAACACACAGGCTCTAAGATGGTTGATAACTTCAGGAATCTGTCAAGTGACCTGTTCCCTCTTTATTATTGTAAACAGCAATGGCTGCAGTACCACAGTAGTCCACTGGGTGGAGCTCATATATTACAATACAGGAGAATAGGTGAAAGGGAAAGGAAGGAAGGGGAGGGAGCACAGCGAAGTAGGAGAGATAACGAGTGGGGGGAGGACGATGGGAGAGGAGGATAATGGGAGGAGAGGAGAAGGGAAGGGGAAGGGAATGGAGAAGAAGGGCAAGGGAAGGGAACTGAGGAGTGGAGTGGAAAATGAATGGAGGGGAAGGAGAACAGGGCAAGGAAGAAGTGAGAGCTGGGGTTAGAATGGACAAGGGAAGGGGTAAAGAGATGGGGGTGGGAGATAGGGGATTAAGGGAAGGAGAGTAGGGAAGAGAGAAAGTGGACAGTGGGGAGGAATAAGAGAGAGGAGATTGTGAAGGGGGAGAATGATGGGGAGGTGAGGGAGAGAGGCAAACAAAACCAAGATTAGTAAGATCTAAAGGAAAAAATCTACAATGAACATGGTGGCACAATATGAATACAGATTTCTGACGCCTATATTCTTGTGAGATAGCTAATGCAGTGCATGCATTGTGTCTTTCCATCCAACTGTTTACAGAAAAATCCAATACACTGTGTGCAAGCTCAAGTCAAAGGGCTCTGCAATCATAATCTTATGCTGCATAAAGTCTTCCATTTCCTTCAAATGACTAATGGCCATTAAATAGTATTTCCAACAATGTGGTGCAGCAATTGCACCTTTTTAAACTTGATCCGGTATTGGTGGCGAGGATTGATTTGTTGGTTATTTTGACTTCTGCAGTCCTTCAATGTGTGAATTTATTTTAGGCTGGACATGAGCTAGAACAACAAATCAATGAGCAGCACTTCTGGCAGAGGGGTTGGCGTTTTCAGAATGACAAAGGGGCCCTTTGCAAATTGCACAGTGGGATAAATGTCGTCTTTGAAATCTACACAGAGGTGGTGAAGTCAGGATTTGAAAGGCCAGTTATGCTTCAATAATAGTTGAAGCTGGTTGATGTAAGAACAAATTGCTTCAGAACATTTACTTAGATAGAAAAAAAATCACAAAAGTAAACTGAAATGATAGCAAGAATATAGCACACTTAAAAGGCTAACAAAGGTAATTAACCTAATAATAAGTTAATCTAGTTATTGGCATTGCTCACAGACAACAATAAGATAGAAAATGTTGTAAATATCTCTCCCTCTCCCTCTCATTTTGTCAGCCATGCTATCTCGTTTTTTGGAGCAATATTACAATAGGCATTGCCGGTCACCTCCAATCTCACTTTCTGCTCCAAATTCCTTGGACGTGTTGTCGCCTCCCAAATCCTTGCTTATCTTTCCCACAACTCCATGTTTGAATCTCTCCAATTAGGTTTTTGCGCGCCACCGTACTGAAACAGCCCTTATCAAAGTTACAAATGACATCCTATGTGACTGTGATCATGGTAAACTCATCGTCTTCAGCCGTCTCAGTACTTAAGGAGGTGGCCTTAGAAATAGCGGATTCCAACATTCTATAGACTCTGGATCAGTTCCTATCGAGTGGAGGGGAGCCAATGTAACCCCACTTTTTAAAAAAGGAGGGAGAGAGAAAACAGGGAATTATAGACCGGTCAGCCTGACATCGGTAGTGGGTAAAATGATGGAATCAATTATTAAGGATGTCATAGCAGCGCATTTGGAAAGAGGTGACATGATAGGTCCAAGTCAGCATGGATTTGTGAAAGGGAAATCATGATTGACAAATCTTCTGGAATTTTTTGAGGATGTTTCCAGTAGAGTGGACAAGGGAGAACCAGTTCATGTGGTGTATTTGGACTTTCAGAAGGCTTTCGACAAGGTCCCACACAAGAGATTAATGTGCAAAGTTAAAGCACATGGGATTGGGGGTAGTGTGCTGACATGGATTGAGAACTGGTTGTCAGACAGGAAGCAAAGAGTAGGAGTAAATGGGTACTTTTCAGAATGGCAGGCAGTGACTAGTGGGGTACCGCAAGGTTCTGTGCTGGGGCTCCAGCTGTTTACATTGTACATTAATGATTTAGACGAGGGGATTAAATGTAGTATCTCCAAATTTGCGGATGATACTAAGTTGGGTGGCAGTGTGAGCTGTGAAGAGGATGCTATGAGGCTCAGAGTGACTTGAATAGGTTAGGTGAGTGGGAAAATGCATGGCAGATGAAGTATAATGTGGATAAATGTGAGGTTATCCACTTTGGTGGTAAAAACAGAGAGACAGACTATTATCTGAATGGTGACAGATTAGGAAAAGGGAAGGTGCAACGAGACCTGGGTGTCATGGTACATCAGTCATTGAAGGTTGGCATGCAGGTACAGCAGGCGGTTAAGAAAGCAAATGGCATGTTGGCCTTCATAGCGAGGGGATTTGAGTACAGGGGCAGGGAGGTGTTACTACAGTTGTACAGGGCCTTGGTGAGGCCACACCTGGAGTATTGTGTACAGTTTTGGTCTCCTAACTTGAGGAAGGACATTCTTGCTATTGAGGGAGTGCAGCGAAGGTTCACCAGACTGATTCCCGGGATGGCAGGACTGACATATCAAGAAAGACTGGATCAACTGGGCTTGTATTCACTGGAGTTCAGAAGAATGAGAGGGGACCTCATAGAAACGTTTAAAATTCTGATGGGTTTAGACAGGTTAGATGCAGGAAGAATGTTCCCAATGTTGGGGAAGTCCAGAGCCAGGGGTCACAGTCTAAGGATAAGGGGTAAGCCATTTAGGACCGAGATGAGGAGAAACTTCTTCACCCAGAGAGTGGTGAACCTGTGGAATTCTCTACCACAGAAAGTTGTTGAGGCCAATTCACTAAATATATTCAAAAAGGAGTTAGATGTAGTCCTTACTACTAGGGGGATCAAGGGGTATGGCGAGAAAGCAGGAATGGGGTACTGAAGTTGCATGTTCAGCCATGAACTCATTGAATGGTGGTGCAGGCTCGAAGGGCCAAATGGCCTACTCCTGCACCTATTTTCTATGTTTCTATGTCTCGACCTGTCTGCAGTCTTTGACACAGTTGACCACATCATCCTCCTCCAACGTCTCTCCTCCATCATCAAGCTGGGTGGAACTGCACTTGCTTGGTTCCATTCTTATCTATCTAGTCATAACCTGCAGTTGGCTTCTCTTCCTGCTCCCACACTAGATTTCAGGTTTCACATGTATGCTGACAACTCCCAGCACTACCTCACCACTACCTCTCTTGACCCCTCCACTGTCTCTGATTTGTCACACTGCTTGTCCAACATCCAGTATTGAATGAGCAGAAATTTCCTCCAACTAAATATTAGGAAGACCGAAGTCATTGTCTTCGGTCTCTGCCTCAGACTCGCTACCAACTCCATCCCTCTCACTCACAACTGCCTGAGGCTGAACCACACTCTATGCAACTTTGGTATCGTATATGAGCTTCCAATTACATATCTGTTCCACCACCAAGACTGCCTGCTTCCACCTTCGTAACACCGCCCGTATCTGCCCAGCCTCAGCTCATCTGCTGCTGAAACCCTCATCCAAGCCTTTATTACCTGTAGATTTGATTATTCCAATGCTCTCCTGGCCAACCTCTTATCTTCCACCTTCCATAAAATTGTGCTCATTCAAACTCTGCTACCCATATCCTAATTTGCACCATGTCCAGTTCATCCATCACCCCTGTACTGAGACACATTGGCTCCCGGTCCAGCAACGCCTCAATTTAAAAATTCTCATCCATGTCTTCAAATCCCTCCATGGCCTCGTCTTTTCCGAGACTGTAACTGTCTCCAGCCCTCTCTCCAATTCTGGCCTCTTGTGCCTCCATGATTTTAGTCGCTCCACCACTGGCGGCTATGCCTAGGCCCTAATCTCTGAAATTCCCTTCCTAAACCTCTTCACCTCTTTACTTCTCTCTCCTTTATGGTGCTCCTTAAAACCTGCCTCCTCACCTGTCCTAATATCTTATGTGGCTCGGTGTCAAATTTTTATTTGATAACGCTCCTATGACGCGCCTTGGGACATTTTACTGCATTAAAGGCACTATATAAATGCAAGTTATTGTTGTACTGAAATTAATTGGTTCCCCATATTATTGGGTGTGCAGGCTTGAGGCCTACTCCATGCGCAATAAGGTTTGTGCACAATAATAGAACAGTGGCATAATACAACTTATAACCTATGCATAGACCATGCGTAAGGCTAATTATTGTCTGCAAATTTATTTAAATGGGTCCTTCACATAATGCGATCAGGAAGTGAGAGCTACGACCAGTAGGCTGAGCATTTCTATAAAATAGGGAGGCCTGTTCCCTTCACTACAGTGCTGTATCTACTGTATCTGTACTGTTTCAGTCTTGTTGCATAGTTATTAAATTTTGTTTGAGTCTTCGGACAACTACTTAAAGCCAGACAGCTTTTTTTGTCATCGATTCTACAGCTGTAGTTGTTAAGAGAGCTCATTATCTTCCAGGTTTGGATATTCTCTAATTGCAGGCTGAGAAGGAGGAGGAAGTGACACAGCAGCGAAGTGAGACTACATTCAGACAGGTTTTCACACTGACACATGTCTACAGGGCCAGAGTTTCTTATCTGGACCTGTCTGAAGAAACCTGCTAGCGTCAATTTTGATTCCCGAAGAAAGTCATCACTGAACTCAGTGCACTCCTGCAGCCAGTTCCAGCACAGAGATAGAGGTGCCAGTGGTTATCTAAGCTGTAGCTGCTTGAAACTTTTATGTAGCAAGGTGCTTCCAGGTAAATGGGGGCGATCTCGGCCACATCTCACAATCTTCTGTCTGCAGCTTTATCAGGTTTGCCAGGGAATGCACCTTTCCTGTGAATGCAGCCAGCAGCAAGAAAGAGCTCTTCACTTCCATTATGTGGCAGGATTCCCACAGTGTAGGGCATCATTGACTGTACTCCTGTGCCTGTACATGACCTTAGCCCAAATGGGCCTCCATTCATGAATAGAAAAGGTTACCATTCCCTTAATGTACAGATGCTTTGCACTCACAGGAACAGAATCATGCATGTGAATGACAACTCCCATGATTCATTCCTGCTGTGGCAATCAAAGGTTTAGGACTTATTGAAGGGCCAAGAAGACTCCAGGAAATGCCTGCAGCTGTAACTCATGACATTGGTGTGATACCAGAGAACAAGAGCTCAGGAGAGGTGCAATGTGATCCACACTTGCTCGGAGATCAAAATGGAGCGGACCTTCAGTGCTCTGAAATAGCGATTCCATTGCTTGGACCAATCTCTGCAGCATAGCCCAGCAAACATCTAAGATTATTGTTGCCTGCTGTGTCTACCGCAGTTTTGCACAGAATATGGGCCTAATGAGTGAATAACGTGGAGGAAGACAAGAAGTTGTTGAAGGTGAAGACAAGGCTAATCACCAGAGAGAATACCTTGCGGAACCAAGTGTTCAGACTGCTACAGTCATCAGCAGAATCTAATTGTTCACCCGATGTCCTGATCAACATTCTGTCATCGGCAGGCAGAGCTGCACATGGCAGGGCCTACTTGTCCGCGTTCGTACGACCTGTAACTGCTCAAAATCCGCCATCGGGGGTGAATCAAATCTCGCCTTGTTGGCATTGCGGGGGCTATCATCGGGCCCATCAATGCCGATTCAAGCAATACTTGTGCAAAGGCTGTGCAACAATTGGGCACCTTCAGTGAATGTGTCCGCAACCGAGCAAGCGTGCTGCGATACACCACGTGGCTGAGGATGATCGATCCAGCGTGGATCAAGCGGCACAGGCAACTCAACCGGAGGTACAGGATGAAGAAGTGTATGGGGGACATTCTTTTACCAAAAGTCCTCCGATAATGCTGAAAGTTAAATTAAACGGGGTTCCAGTATCCATGGAATTGGACACGGGTGCGAGTCAGTCAATAATAAGCCAGAGGGCTTTCGAAAAGGTGTGGGACACTAAAGCAAAAATATCCAAACTGAGCCCAATCAATGCGAAGCTGCGTACCTACACCAAAGAGCTCATACCAGTCATTGGTAGCGCAGCAGTAAAGGTATCGTACAATGGCGCTGTGCATGATTTATCGTTTTGGAACGTTCCAGGCAATGGCCCAATGCTGTTCGGCAGGAGTTGGCTTGAGAAAATTAAATGGAACTGGAACAATATTAAAGCCTTATCATCAGTGGATGACGCTTCATGTGCTCAAGTGCTGAGCAGGTTTCTCTCATTGTTCGAACTAGGCATCGGCAACTTCACGGGAGACAAGGTGCAGATCCACCTAGGTCCGGATGCAGGACCCGTCCATCACAAGGCTCAGGCGGTTCTGTACATGATGAGGGAGAAGATCGAGATCAAATTGGACAGACTTCAACGGGAAGGAATCATGTCACCAGTCAAGTTCAGCGAATGGACCAGTCCAATTGTCCCAGTGTTGAAAAGTAATGGCACGGTCAGGATCTATGGCGACTACAAGGTAACAATCAACTGAGTCTCGATACAGGATCAGTACCCATTACCCAAGGCTGACGACCTGTTTGCAACACTAGCGGGAGGGAAGTCGTTCACCAAATTGGACCTGACCTCCGCTTACATGACACAGGAGCTGGTCGAATCTTCAAAAAAACTGATGTGCATCAACATGGACAAAGGTCTGTTTATATACCACAGGTGCCCTTTCGGAATTCGCTCAGTGGCAGCCATATTTCAGAGAAACATGGAGAGTTTGCTGAAGTCCGTCCCGAGAACCATCGCGTTCCAAGATGACATCCTGATCACCGGTCGCGACACCACCGAACACCTGCACAACCTGGAAAAGGGTCTACGTCGTCTGGACAGAATGGGACTCAGGCTAAAATGCTCCAAGTGCATTTTCATGGCACAAGAAGTCGGATTCCTGGGGAGAAAGATTGCAACAGATGGCATCAGGCCTACGGACTCGAAGACAGAGGCCATCAAGAATGCACCCAGACCTCAGAGTGTGACGGAGCTGCGTTCATTCCTGGGTGTTCTCAACAATTTCGGTAACTTTCTACCTAGTTTGAGCACTTTGCTAGAGCCCTTGCACATGTTGCTGAGAAAGGGTAACCACTGGGTTTGGGGCAAATCTCAAGACAGAGCTTCTGAGAAGGCCAGGAACCTGCTATGTTCCAATAAATTACTGGTACACTATGACCCATGTAAGCGGTTAGTGCTGGCCTGCGACGCCTCATCATATGAGGTCGGTCGTGTGCTCCAGCAAGCCAATATATAAGGCAAACTCCAACCAGTTGCATACGCGTCCAGAATTCTGTCTAAGGCTGAAAGAGCCTATAGTATGGTAGAGAAAGAGACTTTAGCATGCGTATATGGGATTAGGAAAATGCACCAATACCTGTTTGGGCTTCGGTTTGAACTTGAAACAGACCACAAGCCGTTTATTTCTGTAAAGTCCTATCCCCTCAGTACAGATTCATATGAGTCATGTAGTGAAGTCAAGGTCACTCTGGACCTGCACCTTTATTTCACACTCTGGAATGCTGCACTTGCCTGAGACCTGTCCTTATATACCGGTCTCTTGCAAGTGCAACCCTGGTGGTAAGGTATGCTGGTGGTTACAGGTCATATCTTATTACAGTCATGTATAGCATGTTAGGATACAGTTATATATAATAATATAAGATTCATGACATCACCCTCCCCCAAGGTCTTATTGTCTTTATAGGTTCAGTCTCTCAGGTGGTCGACGCTCTCGCATGGAGCGTCTGAGGTGTGGTTCAGTTGTTTGCCTTGGTGTCTGTTTTTCTTTGGATGTGGTTGCTGGTATCTCACCTGGGCTGTCTGTTTTGATTGGTGTGATTGTTGTTGACTCACCTGGGCTGTCTGTTGGGATTGCCCTTTCCTCAGGTTGTTCCCCTGTCTGTCCACCAGGTGTGGTGCGAGTTCCACATTGTAGTCTGCCTCTGGTTCCGCAGTGTTGTTGGTAAATCTGCTTTTGACTTGGTCTACATGCCTCCGGCAGATTTTGCCATTGTCCATTTGTACTACCAGTAGCCTGTTTCCTTCCTTGCCCGTTACTGTCCCTGCAAGCCATTTGAGACCCCTGCCATAGTTTAGTACTAACACTTTGTCTCCTATCTCATTCCATCTCCCCCTCGAATTTCTGTCATGGTACTCAGTCAGCTTATGGCGCTTTGCCTCAATGATTTCATGCATGTCTGGGAGGATTAATGAGAGCCTTGTTTTTAAAGTCCTTTTCATCAACAGTTGCGCGGGGGGGATCCCAGTCAGTGAGTGCAGACGAGATCTGTATGCCAGCAGCAGTCGCGACAGGCGACCCTGCAGCGTGGGACCTTGGATTTTAAGCATGCCTTGTTTAATGATTTGCACTGCACTCTCCGCCTGGCCGTTGGAGGCTGGCTTGAACGGTGCCGTCTTGACGTGATTTATGCAGTGGTCAATTATAAAGTCTTGGAATTCTGCGCTGGTGAAGCACGGACCATTGTCACTGACCAATATGTCAGGGATTCCGTGCGTTGCAAACATGGTTGCGAGGCTCTCCACAGTGGTGGAGGTTGTGCTCGCGTTTAAGATGGTGCATTCGATCCACTTTGAAAATGCATCTACAACTACGAGGAACATTTTGCCCATGAATGGGCCCACATAGTCTACGTGCACCCGCGACCACGGTTTGGTAGGCCAGGGCCAGGGGCTCAGTGGAGCCTCCCTGGGGACATTGCTGAGTTGGGCACAAATGGTGCACCTTCGGACGCAGAGCTCCAAGTCCGCGTCAATACCAGGCCACCAGACGTGGGATCTGGCTATGGCCTTCATGAGAACGATCCCCGGGTGCTCGCGGTGGAGCTCCCGGACAAATGCCTCTCTGCCTCGCAGAGGCATGACTACTCGGCTGCCCCACATCAGGCAGTCTGCTTGTAGTGATAGCTCATGCATGCGCCTGTGAAAAGGTTTTAATTCCTCGGGGCAGGCATCGCGAGCCTCTGCCCAGTCACCGGTTAGGACACATCTTTTTACTAAGGATAACGTGGGGTCGCTGGCCATCCAGGCTCTGATTTGGCGAGCCGTCATGGGCGAACCTGTGGACTCAAAGGCATTGATTGCCATGACTATCTCACAGTCTTGTTCGACACACCCTTCCGTGGTCGCCAGGGGTAGCCTGCTGAGCGCGTCGGCACAGTTGTCTGTGCCTGGTCTGTGCCTTATTGTGTAGTCGTAGGACGCTAGCATGAGTGCCCACCGTTGAATTCGCGCCGAGGCGTTGGCGTTTATTGCCTTGCTCTCGGATAGGAGGGGCGTGAGGGGCTTGTGGTCGGTTTCTAATGTGAATTCTGCCTTGAAAAGGTATTGGTGCATTTTTTTGACACCGTACACACACGCGAGCGCCACCTTCTCCACCATTCCGTACCCGCGCTCCGCCCGCGAAAGTGACCTGGAGGCATAAGCTATGATTTGTAATTTGCCCGCACGATTGACATGTTGCAAAACGCACCCGACCCCATACGCTGACGCATCACATGTGAGAACTAGCTTTTTACCTGGGTCAAAGAAAGTCAAAACACTGTTGGAACACAGAAGGTTGTGTGTCTTATTGAAGGCGCGTTCCTGGGCGTCCCCCCAAAACCAATCGCACCCCTTCCTGAGTAGCACATGGAGAGGCTCCAGCAGCATGCTTAAGTTCTGCATAAAGTTCCCAAAGTAATTGAGTAGCCCGAGAAAGGCGCGCAGTTCTGAGACATTCCAGGGCCAGGGTGGCAGGCGAATTGCTTCTGTTTTGGACTCTGTTGGGCGGATTCCATCAGCGGCAATCCTTCTGCCCAAAAATTCAACCTCGGGTGCGAGAAAGAGGCACTTGGATTTCTTGACTCGTAGGCCTACCCGATCCAATCGCTTTAGTACTTCCTCCAAATTACGGAGATGGGAGTCGGTGTCCCTGCCCGTGATAAGTATGTCGTCTTGAAATACAACCGTCCCCGGGATGGACTTGAGCGGACTCTCCATGTTGCACTGGAATATGGCAGCTGCCGACCTGATGCCGAATGGGCATCGATTGTACATGAAAAGACCTCGATGTATGTTGATGGTGGTGAGTAGCTTGGATTCCTCGGTCAATTCTTGCGTCATATACACAGATGTGAGGTCTAATTTTGAGAAAAGTTTACCTCCATGTGGCAAATAAGTCCTCCCAGCGGGTACTGGTCCTGTAGGGAGACTCTGTTTATGGTAGATTTGTCGTTCCCACAGATTCGTACGGATCCATCTTGCTTCATGACTGGGACGATGGGACTTGCCCAGTCGCTAAATTCCACAGGTGATATAATGCCTTCCCACAGAAGCCTGTCTAGTTCATGTTCATCACATAGGTTACAGTTCTGGCCTTGTGATGGACCGGTCTAGCATCCTGTGTGATGTAGATTTTGACTTTGGCCCCTTTGAAAGTGCCCACACCTGGCTCAAAGAGATGTTCAAATCGCTTTATAACTGTTGAGCAGGAGGTCCGTTCCTCTAATGACATGGCATGTACATCATCCCATTTCCTGTTTAGTTTTGCCAGCCAGCTTCTCCCCAGCAGTGCTTGGGGTTCTCCGGGGACAATCCACAGGGGAATTCGGTTCACTGTCCCTTTGTGTGTGACAGAGAGCATGGCGCTGCCGAGGACTGGTACGATTTCTTTAGTATAGGTCCTTAGTGTGGTGTCGACTCTTGTGAGTTTTGGTCTGTCTATTTTATGCGACCACAGTTGTTCAAATTGTTGAGCGCCCATGAGAGATTGACTCGCTTCCGTATCCAGCTCCATGTTGACAGATATCCCGTTGAGTAGGACACTCATCATTATAGGAGGCGTCCTGTTGTAGGAGCAGCGGCCGTTGATCGTGTTGACCCGCTGTACACCGGTGTCCTGGGTACTGTCCCCACCATCTTCTGGTCCGCTTTCCGACCCATCCGATTTGTATACCAGCCGAGCTACTGTTTTTTTGCAAATGCGGGCCAAATGCCGTGTATTTTCACAATTTCTGCAAACAGCCTGCTGAAATCGACATCCCCTTGATGAGTGCCCACCCCCACACCTCCAGCCCAGACCTGTTCTATTGTTTAAAGTGTTCCCAAAGAATGAGCTGCGTCTGGCTGATCTCTCTTGAGCTTCGCTCAGTTTGTAGTTGATTGCTCACATTGTGGGTTGATGAGGTGTGAACAGCCGTTCCTGTGGCCTTTGATGGCTTCTGCCTGCTGTCGAAAACCTGTTCTCCCGGTTTTGTTTGTGTGTGGGGGTAGCAGCTTGTTTAGTGCTTTGAACTTCTTGTTCCGATATTTCCTTAGTTGTCGTACCTGCATTGTAAATCAACCTCGTTTCTTCTTCCACTACCAAGAATGTCTGTGCAACCAGTGCTGCTGCCTCTAAGGTCAGGTTCTTGGTCTCTATGAGCTTTCGGAATATGCCTGCGTGGCCTATTCCTTCAATGAAAAAGTCTCTCAGCATTTCTCTCCTCAGTTCATCGGAGAACTCACATAAACTAGCCAACCTCCGAAGTTCCGCCACGAAGTCGGGTATGCTCTGGCCCACACAGCGTCTGTAGTTGTAGAACCTGTGTCTGGCCATGTGTAGGCTGCTCGCTGGCTTCAGGTGGTCTCTTACCAGTGTGCTCAATTCTTCAAACGACTTGCTTGCTGGTTTCTCAGGTGCCAACAGATCCTTCATTAAAGCGTATGTTTGAGAACCACAGCTGGTCAAGAGATGTGCTCTTCTCTTGTCTGCCTTATCGTCGCCTAACCAGTCTTTGGTTACAAAGCTTTGCTGGAGCCTTTCTATAAAGTCCTCCCAATTGTCTCCCGCATTGTACTTTTCATCTGATCCGTTGTTCGCCATTCTGTGGATTTTGTAATCCCGTAACTCGTCGCCACTGTAAAGTCCTGTTCCCTCAGTACAGATTCACACGAGGCATGTAGTGAAGTCAAGGTCACTCTGGACCTGCACCTTTATTTCACAGCTCTGGAATGCTGCACTTGCCTGAGACCTGTCCTTATATACCTGTCTCTTGCAAGTGCACCCCTGGTGGTAAGGTATGCTGGTGGTTACAGGTCATATCTTATTACAGTCATGTATAGCATGTTAAGATACAGTTATATATAATAATGTAAGATACATGACAATTTCATTGTTTTCTGAGAGCAAAGGTATAAACACCAATGTCTCGTCCCGCATGCAAAGATGAGCACTGACATTATCCGCTTATGATTATGTCATCTGCCACAGACCAGGCACTAAAAACTGTGCTGAAGCGCTTGGCCGACTACCATTGCCCACAACTGGGGTGGAAATAGCGCAGCCCGCAGACTTGCTGCTGGTCATGGATGCCTTCGAGAGCGAGGGGTCACCCGTCATGGCTCGCCAAATTAGGACCTGGGCCATCTAAGATCCTGTTCTGTCAAGCGTAAAAAGGTGTGTTCTGAATGGAAATTGGTCTGCCATTCCCAGGGAAATGCAGGATAAAATTAAGCTTTATAGCCACTGCAAAGATGAATTGTCTATTCAGTCTGATTGTTTGTTACAGGGTAATTGTGTTGTTATGCCAAAAAAAGGCAGGGAAACTTTTGTGCGAGATTTACACATTACCCACCCCGGCATTGAAGGCCATTGCCAGTGCAACACTTGCATGCAACTGAGTAACACACCTGTGGAGGCTCCACTGAGTCTGTGGTCATGGCCATCCAAACCGTGTTCAAGGATCCACATAGACTTTGCCGACCCCTTTCTCGGCAAAATGTTTTAGTGGTAGTGGACACTTACTCCAAATGGATTAAATGCGTAATCATGTCATCCAGCACGTCCACAGCCGCTATTGAAAGCCTCCGGGCCATGTTCGCCACCCATGGCCTGCCCGATGTCCTTGTCAGGAACAATAGACCGTGTTTCACCAGTTTATGACCTGTAGTGGCATCAAGCATGTCAGGTCTGCCCCTTTCAAACCCGCGTCTAACGGTCAAGCGGAGCGGGCTGTCCAAACCATTAAGCAGAGCCTAAAACGTGTGACTCCTGGCTCCCTACAGACCCGCTTGTCCCGCATTCTGCTCAGTTACCGGACGAGACCCCACTCGCTCACCAGGGTCCCTCCTACCGAGCTGCTCATGAGGAGAGGCCTCAAAACCAGGCTCTCCCCTGTATACCCAGATCTCAATGATCATGTCGAAACCAGAAGGCAATGGCAGCAGTGGTACCACAATCGCGCGGCCGTATCACGTGACATTGCTGTTCATGACTCTGTGTTTGTCCTGAATTATGGTCATGGTCCAAAGTGGGTTGCTGGCACTGTTTTGTCCAAGGAGGGGAACAGGGTGTTTGTAGTCAAACTGTTAAGTGGGCAAACGTGCACGAGGCATGTCGACCAAACCAAACTGCAATTCACAAACAACCCAGAACAATTTGAAGATGACATCATCATCGACCAACCAACACACATCCAACCATCAGTTGACCCTTTTGTCATTCACGAAGACGAACCTACCATCCCTGACAGTCCTTTCAGACCGACTGCTCCACAATGCAGCAATGGTCCTAATAACTCACCCAAGCTTGGGTTTGAACTGAAAAGATCAACCAGGGAGCGGAAGGCCCCGGACTGTCTCAACTTGTAAATATAACCTGTACCAAGGACTTTGGGGGGAATGATGTTATGTATGTTAACTGGGTTTTAACTGCCACCGGAGGGCGCGACTGTCGGAGTCCTAATGGTCACTGGCAGACACGTGCAAGCCATGTATGTAATGTTGGCAGCCATGTTGAATCCTCACTTTGAGAATAAATAAACTGGAGTAAGGTCATGCCTGAACTAGCTCACCGTACTTAGCCACGTGGAGTTATTCGATACTTAACAACTGGTTTCTCTAATAAGGAACCCTGCATGCTTTATAATCAGAAGGTTACCTTTATTGCCTAATATCCAGTTATACCACATCTTTGGGATCATGAAAATGAAACCCATGATACATACACTGAACACTATAATCTCACACATCCATTACTCCTATCGCCTGATACATACTGTAGTGAGAATGGACCAGCTGGAAACCAAGAAACTGGATTATTTCACATAAAATACAGGACTAAACAGAACAGAGGTTTCAGTGAAATGCAATCTAATCTCTATTACTCGTCATAACATTGAAAATATCAAATTGCACAAACAGCTCCGTAAACAGGCTTAGCTTCACTTGTACAAATCAGTAATCACTGAGCCAACTGGTTCTAACCTTAAAAAGGCCTTCACCTCTGAGAGTGTTGCCACTCCAAGCTCTTACACATTGTCTCCCTCCTTGTGTGTTTCTGTATATTCTTTCACAACTGCTTAGGAGGCCAAAAACTTAACCTATGACCCACCCTCAGCTCTCCATGCCTGGAGATTGGTTACTTGTGCTACCATTCAAACTGGCTACTGCCCTCACTCAGTGTAAGCATCCGAGGCATAATCCCTTGGTGGGCTGACATAAATGAAGCCAGTCCATCATATCACCTAATTTCTTCTCCTTTGTGCTAACAAATCTCATTGCCTCAGAACGAATGTGGTCGGCGAGAAATACCATCCTGCTGAGACATTTTGATTGGCTCCACTTTCTTGCGTGCTGAATCCTGATCCTTATCATCAGACATTGTATGTCGTGGTTTTAAACTCTGCTGATTGGATTGTAACTTAATCGCAATAGTTAACTATAAATTATCTGAAATTCTTCGAGATTAAATTGCCAGAAAAATCCAGAAACATGTCAGCGTTAAATACACAAAAAGATCATCGACCTAAAACATTAATTGTTTTTCTTCACAAATGCTGCCTCGCCTGCTGAGTATTTCCAGCATTTTCTGTATTTAATTTATATAAATGCACATTTTTTTCTTTGTATCATTCAATCCAATTTTTATTAATCTTTACAAATTGGTGGTACTGCTACTGTACTCACTGTCTTTAGCCTCAATGCTTTCCCCTTGGGTGTCAGTGGTAGTACTCTTGTGTCTGAGTCAGAAAGATGGGGGTCAAACAACACTTTCGAGACTTGAACACATAATCTAGACTGAAGGAGTGCTGTGCTGCACTGTCAGAGTGCTGTCCTTGGATGAGATGTTAAACCAATGCCTTTACATTTGGACATAAAAGATATCATAGTACAATTTGAAGAGGAGCAGGGGCTGTGTTTATTTTCCATTCCTGTCCAGTTTGCAGCCAGGTTTCTGATAATGTTGTTAAATCCGTATCTTTCTGTTTCACAATTGGTTCCATGTCCCCTGCTTTATTTCCCACACGCTGAGCCTCGTTACCTCTAGTTGACTATTCCAACGCACTCCTGGCTGGCCTCACGTGTTCTACCCTATGTAAACCTAAACCTAAAGTCATCCAAAACTCTGCTGCCCGTGTCCTAACTCGCACCAAGTCCTTTTCACCCATCACCCCTGTGTTCGCTGACCTACATTGGCTCCCGGTTGAGCACCGCCTTGATTAAAAAATGTTCATGCTTGTTTTCAAGTCCCTCCATGGCCTTAGCCCTCCCTATATCTGTAATCTCCTCTTGCCTCAGAACCCGCCAAGATATCTGTGCTCCTCTAATTCTGGCCTATTGAGCATTCCTGATTATAATCACTCAACAATTGGTGGCCGTGCCTTCTGTAGCCTAGCGTCTAAGCTCTGGAATTCCCTCACTAAACCTCTCTGCCTCTCTTTCCTCCTTTAAGACGCTCCTTAAAACCTATCTCTTTGATCAAGCTTTGGGTCATCTGCCCTAATTTCCCCTTGTGGCTCGGTGTCAAATTATTGTCTTATAATACTCCTGTGAAGCACCTTGGGATGTTTTACTATGTTAAAGGTGCTATATAAATACAAGTTGTTGTTGTATATGCACCTTGTTTTTGTTTACATTTAAAGCTACTTTGTTTTTTGCAAGCTAATACCTTGCTCCTTGTATTTTTCCAGCTTATAACTGATCAGTTTAAATTGTGTTTTCTACTCGATTTACTCCAACCGCATGCTATTTTGCTAAATTCTTTAACTGTATATTTACCTCATCTATTTCTACATTACCTACTCTTTGATTTCATTTTCCCTCTCTTATTGCTTCTTAGTTTAAATCACTGTCCACCTCCCTATTTATCCATTTTGCCAGTTCATTAGCTCCCTTCCTGTAGCCCATCCTTGCAAAATAGCTTCCATCTCCTCTAGAACTGGTACCAATATCCCATAAAATAGAAACCTTTTCCTGCCACTACCTCTTTAGCTCTGTGTTGAGCTCTCTGATCTTTCCACTCCTCCTTATTCTAGTATGTGGCTGGGGAGTAATTCAGAGATTACCATCCTCGAGTCCTGCTCCGAAACTCCTTTGGGATAACTTTGGAGCCTTTTCTTCCTCACCTAGTCCCCCATGTTCAGACCACAGGCACGACTGTATTGATACACCTCCACCCATGCAACTCTGCTGGTAATCTTTATTGCCGGGTGGTCCTCTCCTCCGAATAGACTGTCAGACCACCAGCATCCAGGTCATTGAGTGATACCAACCTGCACCCATCATTTATAATTGTCCGAGTTGAATTGCAGCTTTAAGGGTAACAAGCAGGCCTTTATCAGCTGTTGGTGCTGAAAATCCTGCCCAGTGACCTCAATGCACTCCCAGCTCGTCATTCACAACATGCTGGGGGAACGCTCTTAAATTACATAAATGAGTGGTCCTTGTATTATGGCGTGAGATCAGTTCATTGAGGTACCAGGATAGGCACTGTCATCCCCACAGTTCACAATGATCTTGGCCCCATCTGTGTCAGGAACACTTTATTGGCCCCTTTCGGTCTCCCTCCTCATCTCCCCGTTTATGTCCCTCACATTTTGTTGTTTCTGTATCTCTGTTTGCACCTATAAGTGTTTGTTCCTGCAGGAGAATACTAACCAGGATTGGAACATGAACTGGGTCACATAGACCCTAGGGCCAGATTTTTCTCTACCTGGTGGGTCCAGTGCAGGTGCTGGACATGGCGGGTCGCGACCCTGTTGCTGGCTCCATCCCACTCCACAGAATGTCTGGATGTTAATAGGGCCTATTAAGCCCGACCTACATGTTATCCGACCCAATTGAATGGTGCGGGTCTGGTGACATCATTCATGACATAACATCTGTGGTTGGGAAAATGTTGGAGTCCATTATTAAAGAAGCAGTAGCAGGACATTTGGAAAAGCAAAATTCAGTCAGGCAGAGTCAACATGGATTTATGAAGGGGAAGTCATGTTTGGCAAATTTGCTGGAATTCTTTGAGGATGTAACAAACAGGATGGATAAAGGGGAACCAGTGGATGTGGTGTATTTGGACTTCCAAGGTGCCACACAAAAGGTTACTGCACAAGATAAAAGTTCACGGGGTTGGAGGTAATATATTAGCATGGATAGAGGATTAGCTAACTAACAGAAAACAGAGTCAGGATAAATGGTTCATTCTCTGGTTGGCAACCAGTAATTAGTGGGGTGCCGCAGGGATCAGATCTGGGACTCCAACTATTTACAATCTATATTCACGAATTGGAAGAAGGGACTGAGTGTAACGTAGCCAAGTCTGCTGATGATACAAAGATGGGAGGAAAAGCAATATGTCAGGGGGACACAAAAAATCTGCAAAAGGACATAGACAGGCTAAGTGAGTGGGCAATAATTTGGCAGATGGAGTATAATGTTGGAAAGTGCGAGGTCATGCACTTTGGCAGAAAAAAAATCAAAGAGCAAGTTATTATTTAAATGGAGAAAGATTGCAAAGTGCTGCAGTACAGCATGACCTGGGGGTACTTGTGCATGAAAGACAAAAGGATAGTATGCAACTACATAAGAACATAAGAATTAGGAACAGGAGTAGGCCATCTTGCCCCTCGAGCCTGCTCCGCCATTCAACAAGATCATGGCTGATCTGGCCGTGGACTCAGCTCCACTTACCCGCCCGCTCCCCGTAACCCTTAATTCCCTTATTGGTTAAAAATCTATCTATCGATGACTTGAATACATTCAATGAGCTAGCCTCAACTGCTTCCTTGGGCAGAGAATTCCACAGATTCACAACCCTCTGGGAGAAGAAATTTCTTCTCAACTCGGTTTTAAATTGGTTCCCCCGTATTTTGAGGCTGTGCACCCTAGTTCAAGTCTCCCCGACCAATGGAAACAACCTCTCTGCCTCTATCTTGTCTATCCCTTTCATTATTTTAAATGTTTCTATAAGATCACCCCTCATCCTTCTGAACTCCAACGAGTAAAGACCCAGTCTACTCAATCTATCATCATAAGGTAACCCCCTCATCTCCGGAATCAGCCTAGTGAATCGTCTCTGTACCCCCTCCAAAGCTAGTATATCCTTCCTTAAGTAAGGTGACCAAAACTGCACGCAGTACTCCAGGTGCGGCCTCACCAATACCCTGTACAGTTGCAGCAGGACCTCCCTGCTTTTGTACTCCATCCCTCTTGCAATGAAGGCCAACATTCCATTCGCCTTCCTGATCACCTGCTGCACCTGCAAACTAACTTTTTGGGATTCATGCACAAGGACCCCCAGGTCCCTCTGCACCGCAGCATGTTGTAATTTCTCCCCATTATAATAATATTCCCTTTTACTGTTTTTTTTCCCCCAAGGTGGATGACCTCACACTTTCCGACATTGTATTCCATCTGCCAAACCTTAGCCCATTCGCTTAACCTATCTAAATCTCTTTGCAGCCTCTCTGTGTCCTCTACACAACCCGCTTTCTCACTAATCTTTGTGTCATCTGCAAATTTTGTTACACTACACTCCGTCCCCTCTTCCAAGTCATCTATGTATATTGTAAACAGTTGTGGTCCCAGCACCAATCCCTGTGGCACACCACTAACCACCGATTTCCAACCCGAAAAGGACCCATTTATCCCGACTCTCTGCTTTCTGTTAGCCAGCCAATTCTCTATCCATGCTAATACATTTCCTCTGACTCCGCGAACCTTTATCTTCTGCAGTAACCTTTTGTGTGGCACCTTATCGAATGCCTTTTGGAAATCTAAATACACATCCATCGGTACACCTCTATCCACCATGCTCGTTATATCCTCAAAGAATTCCAGTAAATTAGTTAAACATGATTTCCCCTTCATGAATCCATGTTGCGTCTGCTTGATTGCACTATTCCTATCTAGATGTCCCGCTATTTCTTCCTTAATGATAGTTTCAAGCATTTTCCCCACTACAGATGTTAAACTAACCGGTCTATAGTTACCTGCCTTTTATCTGCCCCCTTTTTTAAACAGAGGAGTTGCATTAGCTGCTTTCCAATCCGTTGGTACCTCCCCAGAGTCCAGAGAATTTTGGTAGATTATAACTAATGCATCTGCTATAACTTCCGCCATCTCTTTTAATACCCTGGAATGCATTTCATCAGGATCAGGGGACTTGTCTACCTTGAGTCCCATTAGCCTGTCCAGCACTACCCCCCTAGTGATAGTGATTGTCTCAAGGTCCTCCCTTCCCACATTCCTGTGACCAGCAATTTTTGGCATGGTTTTTGTGTCTTTCACTGTGAAGACCGAAGCAAAATAATTATTTAAGGTCTCAGCCATTTCCACATTTCCCATTATTAAATCCCTCTTCTCATCTTCTAAGGGACCAACATTTACTTTAGTCACTCTTTTCCATTTTATATATCTGTAAAAGCTTTTACTATTTGTTTTTATGTTTTGCGCAAGTGATCAGGAAAGCCAACGGAATCTTGGCCTTTATTGCAAAGGGGATAGAGTATAAAAGCAGGGAAGTCTTGCTACAGTTATACAGGGTATTGGTGAGGCCACACCTGGAACACTGCATGCAGTTTTGGTTTCCATATTTATGAAAGGATATACTTGCTGTGGAGGCAGTTCAGAGATGGTTCACAAGGTTGATTCCAGAAATGAGGGGGTTGACTTATCAGGAAATGTTGAGTAGGTTGGGCCTCAACTCATTGGAATTCAGAAGAATGAGAGGTGATCTTATCGAAATGTATAAGATTATGAGGGGGCTTGACAAGGTGGATGCAGAGAGGGTGTTTCCACTGAATGGGAGACTAGAACTAGAGGGCATGATCTTAGAATAAGGGACTGTCCATTTAAAACTATGAGGATAAATTTCTTCTCTGAGGGTTGTAAATCTGTGGAATTCGCTGTCTCAGAGAGCTGTTGAAACTGGGTCA
Source organism: Pristiophorus japonicus (assembly GCF_044704955.1). NCBI lineage: Eukaryota > Metazoa > Chordata > Chondrichthyes > Pristiophoridae > Pristiophorus > Pristiophorus japonicus. The sequence goes on from NC_091979.1 coordinate 260,905,614, forward strand.
TTGAATACATTTAAGATAGAAATAGACAGTTTCTGAAACAATAAGGGGGTAAGGGGTTATGGGGAGCGGGCAGGGAAGTGGAACTGAATTTCGATCAGATTAACTATTATATATGTAAACTTATATTTACTCTGTGCAGCCACCAGAGGGCTCATCCCCTGGAGTCCCAAGGGATCCCATAATGTCTTGGGAGCACAGGTATTTAAGGAGGCCTCACAGGTTGGAGAGGCACTCTGGAGACCTGCAATAAAAGACTAAGGTCACATTTTACTTTGAGCTCACAGTATTCAGTCTGACTCTTTCTCCATACATAACATTAACCATGATCTTATTGAATGGCGGAGCAGGCTCGAGGGGCCGTATGGCCTACTCCTGTTCCTATTTCTTATGTTCTTATGACACGTATTCAGCCAAGATCTTTAAAGGGGACGTGGCCACATTATATTTGAATGTCAATGTAACATAATGCTGTCAGTGTACTACAGCATTGAAGTGCTGTAAACACTGACAATCACTGCACAGAGGCAGAGGGCTGCACCCAGGTTCTCTCATGACTCCCTCCATGTGCAGGGAAGTCCTCTTCCCTTCCAATGGGCGGAAGAGACTTCCCCAGGATACCAAACAGCTTGGTTGGAGATTGCAAAGGGGGTAACCAGCAGGAATGTGGTCAGGAGGACCTGGGTGCAGTGCTGCAAACGTTTCAATTATCTCATTAGATCAGGAAACATGAGTACAAAGCCACACTCAACTTCATCCTACTCTGCCTCTCATCACATCCCCATTACTCTGCCTTCCCTACCCTACCCCTGCACATCCTTACTCACACCAACTTACCTTGCACGTCCACCCATCCCTATCTCACTAGCCACCCCTCACACTCACCCTCATCCTGGAGCAATCATACCAACAACACACAAGGAGGCCATTGGCTTTGGCACCCCACTCCATCATAGTCTCCCTCTAAAGATCTAGCCCATCCATTCCTTACACTCATTCCATCACTCTCCCTGAACCTTCTCTTCTTTCCCTTCTTGCAGGAAAGGAGAACCCAAAATAAGAGGGAGTGGGGGAGAACTGGCAGTGGCCCTCCATCATTTACAAACCTTACATCAGCTGAGGAGGCTGCTTTAGAAATATCTGGAGTCGCCGAGCAGCTGCAGATGGGAGATGGAGAGAGGGAGACATCTCAGCAACCTGGTGACAGAATTACATATCATACAGCTACATGACACACATCAGTCACTCATATGGGGACTGGTGTCAGCAGCCACTGACTGGCCATCATGTGCAAAATGGTATGTGTACCCATTCTTCATATGACATATGCAACTCATCTCTTTACTTTCCCACAGGTCAATCAGGGCCACCCCGCTTGCCTCCACAATCCAGGAGGAAAAGGAAGATTACTCGGAGGAGCCTCCAACCTCTGAGGGCACACAGTCACCATCAGATATGAGCACACCCAGTACCAGCGTAGATATGCACACCTTGGTGGGTGTCATGCGAGATATAGTGTCTCACAATTCATAAGTGAGCAAAAGCAGATGATGAAAACAGGGACAGCAGTCGAGACTCCTCACTGCAGAGAACAGGATGCTCCTAGCTCTGCTCAGCTGCATGCAGATGCCCATCTCCAACATGAGCATCACTGTGTCACAGGTGAAGATGACTGTAGGCTCTTCCATGGAAAGGATGGCCACCTACATGGAACAGCCAGTACGCTTCTCACATGGTCTCTATGGAGGATAGATGGCTATGTATAGAGAATAGATGGCAGAGGCTCACTGATCTCTCTAGGAGGGACATCAGCGTAAACATCGGTCCTAATGTTCCCACTGATGTGCAGCAAGGTGCTGTCCAGCTTCTTGGCAGCAGGGAAGTGAGCAGGCTATCACACCGTTGAAGCATGTGGAAAAAAAATGACATACATATAGATTGTCACTTGGGTGTTTTATCGAATGTTTCTGTAAAGTTTCCGTTAATATGCTGTCAAACATAAAAATCTGTATTTTCAACACTTTCCTGGACACATTTATCTGCACCTTGATAAGTGGTTTAGTGAGTTACAGTGAATGACGAGACACAATAGTATCTCCAGCAATGGTAGTGAGTGTGAAAGGAATGGCTTGGTAATTGCAGAGATGCTTTATGGTGTTGCTGTGCCAACCTGGTGCATCATGTGACAGCAATATGGGTGTACAGCATCGAGTAAATCTGACCATCCCTGGCAGCAATGTGCATGGGTGCTGATGCTCTCTGTCCTTTGCAGCATCAGGTGATTGTTGTTGGTAGTGTTGGTGGTGCTGCTGGTGTGCCTGGTGCTGCTAGTTTTGGGATTCTGAGGACCAAGATGAGACAGTATCAAGGACATCCATGTTGATTTAATAGATGACAGATGAAGGATATAACAGAAGCAATGTAAATGGTGAGAGAGGTTCTTCCAATGAGGTAACACTGGAAGGAAACTTTGCTGTAAAAACTTGCAGCCTGCAGAATCCGTGCTGGGAATACTGCTGCCTGAGGAAAGGGATCTGCTGTCAGGTAGGAGCTTTGAAAGTACATTTCATGCAGTTATCTAATCAGCTGGAGCAATGGCCACTCAACTCCTGCCTCATGTCACAAGCAGCATGGTTCCCATGGCCATCTAGGTAAATTAAAAATATAGGGGGAAAAGGGTGCTTAACAGTCAGAAAACAAGGATATAATTGTTGTGTTCCTAACACAGATGAGACTGCACACAGGGAGGTTAAAGTAAGTGACCTCAGTCTTTATTGAGACACTCCAGATTCAGGAACAGGCTTTAGGGACCGGCTTATATACTGTGCTCCCAAGGGATGCTGGGATCCCTTGGGACTTCAGGGGATGCACTCCCTGGTGGCGGAACATGGGAGTGCATGCTTTACAGATACACAATAATGATTTTAACTCGGTCGTCTCTGCCAGGCGGGTTGCTGCCGCACCAGCAAATGCATTGTAGGGAAAGGAGGACAATGGCGGATTCCCGTCCCGCTCCACCCCCCCAAAAAAAACTCAGCTTTCCCACCCAACCCACCTCCGCAACCACCCCACAAAATTCCAGCTCTGATCGCCCAGATGATGACCCTATTTTTCCTTTCTCGACAAAAAGATTAATTGTTCTTCTGAGATTGCAGAACAGAACTTTCACAGCAACTCATTTTAGTTTGCTTAGGCTAGGTTTGCATTTTCTTCCTTACTATGCATTTTCTCCTGCGCTTTCAAACACACAAGAATGCAATTTTTAGAATAGCATGTTGTGATGATGTAGAATGCACTGCCTTAAATGAGTGATGGAAATATTTTCAATAACTTTCAAAAGGAAATTGGATAAATACTTTAAAAGAGGGGGGGGGGGAAATCGCTGGGCTACGAGGAAAGTGCAGGTGAAAGGGACTAATTGGATAGCTCTTTCAAAGAACTGGCACAGGCACGACAGACTGAATGACACTACATAAATGCAACTTGGTGTTCTTCTCTCTCCCCCTCCAACACTTTTTTTTTGGCTCTCCACTTACTTAAAAACTGCTAAATGCTGTTTCATTCTATGATTCTAGTCCTTGAAAATTTATGCTGATGGAGTGCTGTCTTGCCACACTTACCTGGCAATATAGATGTTAAAATCCATTGGGTCAAAGCTTTCAGAGCGAATTTATTTTCCAATAAATGGTATTGTCCCCAGAAAGAATAGTTTGCATTTACTCAATCCACCCACCAACCCACCCACATACAAACAAAGCCCAGGCAAAACAGCACCCTTTAGAAAGTAGTTAACAGAAAGTACAAGTCTTTAATAAAAGAAGAAAATGCTGGAAACATGCAGGTCAGCAGCATGTGTGGAGCAAGGAGAGAGTTAAGGTTTTAGGTCAATGCCCTTTCATCAGAACTGGAAGAAACGGTTTCTAATCAAGTATGGAGCCTGGGGAAAATGTGCCTGTTTTTGGGAGGGGTTCCAATAACTTGCATCTATAGTAAAATATTCTAAGGCACCTAAAGAGCATTAGCAAGATTTGACACTGAGTCACACAAGGGGATATTAGGGCAGATGAGGTAGGTTTTAAGGAGTGTCTTAAAAGAAGAGGGAGAGACGCAGAAAGATTTAGGGAGGAATTCCAGAGCTCAGGGCATCAGCACCTGAAGGCATGACCCCCAATGGAGTAGTGATTAAAATCAGGAATGCGCAAGAGGTCAGAATTGGAGTGCAGATATCTCGGAGGGTTGTTGGGCTGGAGGAGGTTACAGAGATAGGGAGGGGCAAGGCAATGGAGGGATTTGAAAACTAAGATGAGACAAAGGGAAAGGTCTGTGATAGGAAAGAAGATAGGAGTGATTACATGACAAAATGGTGGTGCAAGGCAAAAGGGGTGGTAATGGGACAAGTAAAGAAACAAAAGAGATATGTCCAGAGGAGGTATAAAATGGTTACCGGAGAACCATTACTAGCACCAGTTGTCCCAGGAAAATAGCAGTGGTTATGATCTAAAGTTATTGAATTCAATGATGAGGCCCAAAGACTGGAATGTGCCCAAGCACCCAATCACATCCATATTGCCCTTTGTTCTTTTCCCCCAATCGCCACCTCCCCCCATCCCAGAAGAGTTTTAGCAGAGGATTCAGATAGTCAGTACAAATCAGAGAATCTCAAAACAGTTCGACTTGACAGATTCAGGAAGCAAATGCTGGTTAAAAAGCGTGAGGAATCACCTTGAACTGTTAGGATTTCAACAGAGATCCTAAAATAAAGGGAGGTAAGGAAGTGGCACAGATGGAAGCATGAAAAACCCCCAAAGTAAATGAATGCAATTTCTAAAAAAATGTCTTGCTGTGACACTGTAAGTAGCACAAAAATTGGAGAAGAAAAAAGGTATACCGCAAATTAAAAAACGACTGCATTAATTCTAGTTTGTGTTCCTTTTTAAAGTGCACTTGCAGGTGCCCCACGTCAACCTTTTAGTTGGAACAAAGCACAAATTTGCCTTCTATTCACAAAACACATTTGCTCACAAGGAACAAATTACATCTTCTTCTCTAAGGCAGTCCCTCAGAGTTGAGGATGACTTGCTTCCATATTAAAAATGAGTCCTCAGGTGACTGAAGAGTCCAATGTGGGACCTACAGCCTCTGTCACAGGTAGGGCAGACGGTGGTTGAAGGAACAGGAGGTTGTCTGGTTTGCCTCGCACTAATTCCCCTGTCGACGCTTGGCTTCAGCTTGCTCTCGGCGAAGAAACACAAGGTGTTCAGCGCCTTCCCGGATGCTTTTCCTCCACTTTGGGCGGTCTTGGGCCAGGGATTCCCAGGTGTCGATGGGGATGTTGTACTTTTTCCAAGGAGGGCATCCTTGATAAGATTCCCCCCAAAATTAAATGCAATCAAGCTCATTAACAAAACAGTCCTCTCTAGACATACTCAGTTCATAGAAACATAAAAAATAGGTGCAGGAGTAGGCCATTCGGCCCTTCGAGTCTGCACCACCATTCAATAAGATCATGGCTGATCATCACCTCAGTATCCCTTCCCTGCTTTCTCTCCATAGCCCTTGATCCCTTTAGCCGTGAGGGCCATATCTAACTTCCTCATTGAATATATCCAACGAACTGGCATCAACTCTTTGCGGCAGAGAATGCCACAGGTTAACAACTCTCTGAGTGAAGAAGTGTCTTCTCAACTCGGTCCTAAAAGGCTTACCCCTTATCATTAGACTGTTCTGGACTTCCTCAATATCGGGAACATTCTTCCTGCATCTAACCTTTCCAGTCCCGTCAGTATTTTATAAATTTCTATGAGATCTCCTCTCATTTTTCTAAACTCCAGTGAATCCAGGCCCAGTCGATCCAGTCTCTCCTCATATGTCAATCCTGCAATCCCAGGAATCAGTCTGGTGAACCTTTGCTGCACTCCCTCAATAGCAAGAATGTCCTTCCTCAGATTAGGAGACCAAAACTGAACACAATATTCCAGGTGAGGCCTCACCAAGGCCCTGTACAACTGCAGTAAGACCTCCCTGCTCCTATACTCAAATCCCCGAGCTATGAAGGCCAACATGCCATTTGCCTTCTTCACCGCCCGCTGTAACTGCATGCCAACTTTCAACGACTGATGTACCATGACACCCAGGTCTCGTTGCCACTCCCCTTTTCCTAATCTGCCGCCATTCAGATAATAGTCTGCCTTCGTGTTTTTGCCACCAAAGTGGATAACCTCACATTTATCCACATTATACTGCATCCGCCATGCATTTGCCCACTCACCAAACCTGTCCAAGTCACCCTGCAGCCTCTTGGCATCCTCCTCGCAGCTCACAGCGCTACCCAGCTAAGTGTCATCTGCAAACTTGGAGATATTACACTCAATTCCTTCATCGAAATCATTGATGTATACTGTAAATAGCTCGGGTCCCAGCACTCAGCCCTGCGGCACCCCACTAGTCACTGCCTGCCATTCTGAAAAGGACCCATTTATCCCGACTCTCTGCTTCCTGTCTGCCAACCAGTTCTCTCCCCACGTCAATACATTACCCCCAATACCATGTGTTTAAATTTGCACACCAATCTCGTGTGGGACCTTGTCAGAAGCCTTTTGAAAATCCAAATACACTGGTTCTCCCTTGTCCACTCTACTAGTTACATCCTCAAAAAATTGTAGAAGATTTGTCAAACATGATTTCCCTTTCATAAATCCATGCGGACTTGGACCGATCCTGTCACTGCTTTCCAAATGCGCTGTTATTTCATCTTTAATAACTGATTCCAACATTTTCCCCACCACTGATGTCAGGCTAACCGGTCTATAATTCCCCGTTTTCTCTCTCCCTCCTTTCTTAAAAAGTGGTGTTACATTAGCTACCCTCCAGTCCATAGGAACTGATCCAGAATCAATCGACTGCTAAAAAATGATCACCAATGCGTCTACTATTTCTAGGGCCACTTCCTTAAGTACTCTGGGATGCAGACTATCAGGCCCTGGGGATTTATCAGAATCAATCCCATCAATTTCCTTAACACGATTTCCCACGTTATAAGGATATCCTTCAATTCCTCCTTCTCACTAGATCCTCGGTCCTCTAGTATTTCCGGAAGGTTATTTGTGTCTTCCTTTATGAAGACAGAACCAAAGTATTTGTTCAATTGGTCTGCCATTTCTTTGTTCCCCATTATAAATTCACCGTGATTCTGACTGCAAGAGACCTACGTTTGTCTTCACTAATCTTTTTCTCTTCACATATCTATAGAAGCATTTGCAGTCAGTTTTAATGTTCCCAGCAAACTTCCTCTCATACTCTATTTTTGCTCTCCTAATTAAACCCTTTGTCCTTCTCTGCTGAATTCTAAATTTGTCCCAGTCCTCAGGTTTGTTGCTTTCTCTGGTCAATTTATATGCCTTTAAGGATTTAACACTATCCTTAATTTCCCTTGTTAGCCACGGTTGAGCCACCTTTCCCGTTTTATTTTTACTCCAGACCGGGATGTACAATTGTTGAAGTTAATCCATGTGATTCTTAAATGTTTGCCATTGCCTATCCACCGTCAACCCTTTAAGTATCATTCACCATTCTATTCTAGCCGATTCACATCTCATACCATTGAAATTACCTTTCCCTAAGTTCAGGACCCTAGTCTCTGAATTAACTGTGTCACTCTCCATCTTAATAAAGAATTCTACCATATTATGGTTACTCTTTCCCAAGGGGCCTCGCACAACAAGATTGCTAATTAGTCCTTTCTCATTACATATCACCCAGTCTAGGATGGCCAGTCCTCTAGTTGGTTCCCCGACATATTCTCCAGGAAATCCTCATCCACCGTACTACTACCAGTTTGATTAGCCCAATCTATATGTAGATTAAAGTCGCCCATGATAACTGCTGTACCCTTATTGCATGCATCCCTAATTTCTTGTTTAATGCTGTCCCCAACCTCACTACTACTGTTTGGTGGTCTGTACACAACTCCCACTAGCGTTTTCTGCCCTTTGGTATTCCGCAGCTCTACCCATACAGATTCCACATCATCCAAGCTAATGTCCTTCCTTACTATTGCGTTAATTTCCTCTTTAACCAGCAAAGCTACCTCACCTCCTTTTCCTTTCTGTCTATCCTTCCTGAATGTTGAATACCCCTGGATGTTGAGTTCCCAGCCTTGGTCACCCTGGAGCTATGTCTCCGTAATACCAATTATATCATATTCATTAATAGCTGCTTGCGCAGTTAATTCATCCACCTTATTACAAATACATCTCGTATTGAGGCACAGAGCCTTCAGGCTTGTCTTTTTAACACACTTGTCCCCTTTAGAATTTTGCTTTGGGTTTCTCTGCCCTCCACTTTTACTTTTCTTCTTTCTATCTTTTGCTTCTGCTCCCATTCTACTTCCCTGTCTCCCTGCATAGGTTCCCATCCCCCTGCCATCTTAGTTTAATCCCTCCCCAACAGCACTAGCAAACAGTCCCCTTTGGACATTGGTTCCGGTCCAGCCCAGGATGCTTCATTACCATGTCAACCTTTTAGTTGGAACAAAGCACAAATTTGCCTTCTATTCACAAAACACATTTGCTCACAAGGAACAAATTACATCTTCTTCTCTAAGGCAGTCCCTCAGAGTCGAGGATGACTTGCTTCCACACTAAAAATGAGTCCTCAGGTGACTGAAGAGTCCAATGTGGGACCTACAGCCTCTGTCACAGGTAGGGCAGACGGTGGTTGAAGGAACAGGAGGTTGGGGTGCCTGGTTTGCCGCGCACTCATTCGCTGTCGATGCTTGGCTTCGGCTTGCTCTCGGCGAAGAGACACAAGGTGTTCAGCGCCTTCAGTGCTTTTCCTCCACTTTGGGCGGTCTTGGGCCAGGGATTCTCAGGTGTCAATGGGGATGTTGTACTTTTTCCGAGGAGGGCATCCTTGATAAACTCCGAAAACAAATTAAATGCAATCAAGCTCATTAACAAAACAGTCCTTTCTAGACATATTCAGTTCAAAGATGCTTTATTACCAGAGAAAAGGTTATAAAATGCAACAGAAAAAGTGGCTGATAAATACTGTATTACAGCTGTATTTCAAATCTGTACATCATACAAATAAGGTAGACGCTCTCCGAGTTTTCAGATGCACAGAAAAACACATTTGAATCAGGTGTGTATAGAGAGGTTATTTTCCAGCTTGGCCCATTTCATCCAAGTCATAGGCCAGAGGAATTTGCAATGGTATTTCTACCATCCAAAAAGGTTGTAGATGGCTGCTCTCAACATAAGGAAGCCATAAACAAAATGCTAGCAAGGACGTGTTGTGCTAAACTAGGAAGATAAGCTTATTTAAAAAAATGCGTCAGAACAAATATTTTTATCTGTACCAACTGTTAAGCAGTTCAAAATAGAAGTGAAGGACACTAACAAAACATAACTGAATAATCTTGTTCAGAATAAATAGGGCTGCATGCCACTCATTCTACTTCATAGTAACTTCAACCACCTCACACCTGCGCCAGCTTAGGTTTTTTATTTGACATTCCAGGTAATATTCCATGGGAATGACACTTCTGAATTTACCGGGAATATGAATATTTCAGTTGCTGCTGAAAGAGTAATTAAAGTGAGCAGACAAGTAGAGTGGACCTTTGCAGTCAGCTACCTTTATCTGAAGAACAATCATGGGTCTTTTGAAGAGCTGGCATCATGTCTTCTTAACACAGAACAGTAACATTACAGTCCTCTTGATGCAGTTTTATTGGGAACCATATCATGCATTACAAGATATGATTTATTGTTCAGTCTGGTTTCAAACAGTTTACAAAGCACTCCACTGCCTTCTTTGCATCCTGAAGAGACAGTGAGAATCCTTGCCGTTTTAAGGCAGTTTACTGTACAGGTAATTTTAACAACGTGGATTATCGGCTAATAAGCAATTGTGTTTCAAAATAATGCAACTGAATTATGTTCGAAAATTGTAATTTTATTGGATTACTGTCTGTCTGCACATCCTTAAGACAATCTGAACTGCTGGATTTTCTGAATCACTTTGCTGAATCATAATAAATGAATAGCTTTTTTCCATTACACCAAACATACAAAAAGCCTCACCATAGCAAGGGATGCCAAAAAAAGTACTCCTGGCTGAAAGGGAACATAAAGTTATGTTCATCAACAGGGAAAGAGGTCCAAAGATTGGGTGGAGCAATGCATTTGAACAAATATCCTCTCACAACAATCAGGATTAAACAAAGTAACTAGATGGATAAAATCACCTCTCTCTGACGACGAATACCTTGTTCAAATGGTTAAATTCAGGAGTTAATTTGTTATGGATATCCCGGTGAATTTGCCAGCATTACTACCTTCCACTAGTTGGTTTCACATGCATGAAGGAAATTGATCCAAGCACATTGTATGTTAAACAGGGCTTGGGAAGTTAGGAGTAAGATGGTGACATTTTTTCATGTAAGGGGCAGCAGAATCATGCCAGAAGTTACCAGATAAGGTCACTGACACACAAAGCATACATAGAAATCAGGCAAATGGATATATTTCTGAAGAAAAGGTGAGTGAGGGATACAGTGGGAATGCGGGAAAATTGGGGTTATTTTCTGCAAATGTGAAAAGCTTTCATGGCAAATTACATTTTCCTGTTGCTAAATATTCTTATGCTCTTTATAAAAATCTCAAATGCAGTTTTGAGGTGGAAGTTCAACCATTTTCTGATGTAGCGTAAGGAAAGTTCTCACATTGCATCTGTACCATTATATCTTTTATCCAAATGTATAGATAGAACTTCTGAAAAATCTTTGAATTTCAAATGGAGATATTACTAAGAAAAACATCTCCAGCTTCAACAATGTTAATATATTGGACCAAAAATTTGCGGTCGGAGGCTTGCGTGCAGATGTCTCCGACCTAAATTTTTTGAACCAAAGTACTCGGTGGTCCCGGGAGGAACGAACACTTGCTAAAATCAAATAAAACACACACAGAAATTTAAAAAACACTTCACTTTTAAAAAAATGAATAGAAATTTTGCATTAAATTAAATGTTTGAGAAAAATTTATGTTTTAATAGTGTTAAAAATAAACTTAGCTTCAAAGACAGGGGTTTTAATATAAAGTGAAATAATATTTATTTTTTCTATCTATTAAAAGATTTCGGGCCCGAAATTCATCATATTACCGCCCACTACCCACCCAGAAATGCGAATTTGATTTAAAAAAAAAATTAATTACTGCCCACATTCCCTCCGGCGGTAAATTCATCAGATATTTACCGCCGGCAGTAGTCGATACTGCCTGCCATCGGTGAAGGCCCAAAAATTCTAATTTGATCACCAAGATCCATTTACCGCCGGGCCTAAATACTGTTCTGAAAAGTAAGGTCTTGCCTGATCTTAAGAGCGGATGGTATGGACGAGGAGGAAGAGGGAGGATGAGGAGCTTCACGATGAACCCATGGCAGCAGCCCCCCCACCCGCCCACTGTATGGAACCCTCATGACTGTTTCCCTTCATTTTCTAAAAGTTAGACACTGTACAAGAATGGTTAAATTCAATAAAAAGATTTATATAAAATTATAAAACAATCAAAACATTTAAAACTGGGAAAACTTTCAAAAATGTAAATATTTAAAACTTCATGAATTATTTTTAACAATTTACAATGAACAATAACATTTTTAATTAAACATATAAAACACCAAGAGCATCATCAACGTGTACAAAAATGGCCAACACCCAACCCTCTAGCCATTCCCACCGCCTCTCTTCTCCCCCCGCTCCCCCTTACTGTCACCCCATTTTCTTCCCGTTTTTCCAATCCCCACGCCCCCCCCCCACTCCCCACCATGTTGGAACCAGGATATTGTGCAGCACTGCATCCCGGAGCGCTGCTGCCATCATTGGATCATTGGTGAGAAGACAATGGCAGCGCCATGATTGGACTCTCAGAAGCAGCTCGGGATGTGAAAGGCGTGCCTGCTATGGCACGGGAGAGGGGCGGGATGGGGGGGGGGGGGGGTGGTGGGGGGAGTTGCGTGCCATATCCCGAGACCATCAATTGCTGCATGACATCGATGGACTCGGTGTTTCGCTCCACAGTGGCAATCAGCCTCGACATAGTCTCCTCATGTCGGTCTGAAAGTCCCGCGATGTGCCCAACTATCGCGGCCATGACCTGGAGGAGCTTTCGACCGATCTCGATGTTCATCCTCGTCAGTTCAATCGTGTCCTGTTGTGCGGCCCAGTCTTGCAGCATTCCCTCTTTGCTACATCAACCACCATGGATGCTGCAGTGCATTGCTGCACAATGCTTGGTCTCGCTTCTTCGGATTCGTTTCCAAACCCATAAAACTCCGACCCCGATGCAGATGTATTCGTGCACACAGGTGCAGAGACAAAGGTAAAAAAAATGGTCTCCTCCTCCCCTCCAGTTGAAGTGGCTCAGACAGTGCCCCTTCTTTCTCTTGTTCCTCCTGTTTTTGGTCTCCCTGAGTGGCGGAGGTGGCGTTGGGTCTGAAGGAGCTTGAGGTGAGGAGTCTGGCAGAGGCTCTTTGGGTGCCAGAGGTCAAGGCGGTTGCTGGTTGGATGCCGGTGGTCAAGGCGGTGGCCAGCTTGGTGTCATGCGAATCAGCATCTAAGTACAAAACATTTCAGTGGTAAGCAGCAGGGGAGGGGGGTCAGGGTGACATGATTACCGTCACATAGCAGAATCTTATTTCAAGGACCACCACTGCTGCATTACTACAGTATATATGGCCGACAGACAATAAATTAAAATGCATGATATTACATTACATGACCCCAACACATTATATTATTTTGAGATGACATTACATGACCGCAACTTACAATGCTGCGGCAAGGGATCAGCACCATCGTGGGTGGTTGCACGATTGTGCCCGCCCACCAAGGCTAAGACACGCTGCTCCAGCACCTGCGGTGGGCCTCCTCCCATGCGCCACTGCTCGGAGACGTTGGTTGACAATTTCTTCTGCAGAAATTAAAGTAGCAATCTTTAACTGATTTGTCCATGCAACACACACAAATAGCCATCAGTTTTATGTCCCATTAAGAAGCATGCGGTTCTTCAGCAAGATCTCCAAGTACAGAACCATCTCCTTAGATCTCAAAAATACATCGTAATAAGATCATTTATTCATTGATGGTAAATATGGTATTACAATGTAAATCTAGGCTTACTGTAAGTAGTAAGGGAGTGCATCAATAAAATCATTACTTACTCTGGCTGCGGCTAAAATGTCATTCCACCTTTTATGACATTGGTCTCCATCCCTTACGATTGTCCCCACTGCGGACATGGCCTCTCCAATTTCCTTCCAGATTCACTGGTACTAGACTGGGGGTGGCTTCCTGTGGCCATTCGTGATAAGGTTCCCATACCGTGCCTCCACCGCAGAGACAAGTGCCTCGTGCTCTTCGTCTGTAAACCGTGGTGCCCTCAGCCTCTGCCCATTTTTGACTTTTTTGAGGCTCCTCTTCTGACTCATGATTTTATTTATGATCGTTACTAAATCTTGAACAATTATTAATTTTTTTTCTTACACTTTACACTCTCTTCTCCCCTATTTATCTATAAACTGACTTTTTCTGCTTTGTCCTTTGTCTTCTCTCTCTCCCTCAAATCTTCTCTCTTTCGAACTCCCTGGCCCTCCCAAGCTGTTCCACGCCTGTGCAGGCGATCTGCAATCGCGGCAAAAGCGACGTCAAAAAAAAAATCGCGCATGCACAGAACTCGTGGCTCAATTTTAGCCAATGACATTTTTTGGCGTATTTGAAGAGTTATGTCTGTTTTTTTGGGGGCCCGACTAGGCCAAAAAAAAAGTTGAAAGTTTCCCCGTTTTAACTTATGTGGCCCGGCATACATTGTCCTTAAGCTCTATGGGTAGAGCCCAAGCTGTGCGCCAAAAAGATCGGGTTGCCAGGGTAACGAGGGACACACTGCGGGCTGAGGCTGGAAACTGAAACATACAAGACATCCTGGCCAGCTCACAGCAACCTGCACAAGCACATTGCAGCTATTTAACGCATCAGCTTACCAACATGAAAATATTAGTGTCTTTGTGCCAAAAGTCTATCACCCCTCCCCCCCCGGTGCTCGGTGCCGCTCCTAGCCCAGGCCAAAAGGCCTCTTCTCCCCCTGGAGCTGGTGCTGCTTCTAGCCCAGGCCGAATGCCCCCACCCCCCACTACTGCTGTCCCAGCCATGGAACTGGATCTTCTGTGCTGATTCTCTTACCTGCGCTGACTTTGTTAATTGCCCAGAAGGTTTTTCAGAGCGGTCACATACACCGTTCTTAAGAAAAACCAGAGTTGTTCAAACGTGCTTAAGTGGCCAGAATTGGCGCGGGTGGCAGGTTACACCCCCAATGAGGTAAAAAAAATTGTATCTAAACTTTGGGGAAACTTGGGAGATTTTAATTTACTCAAAAAAAGTGCACACCAAAAAAATCGGCACAGATAATTGAGCCCTTGATCTCCGATCTTTGCCGAGTCTAATGCCCTCCACACCCCGTTAAATAAGGTTCAAAATCGCACTCTCAATCTCGATGGTATGCGGGCGATAAAAAAAACCAAGGACCACCCAAATACTGCCGAGAAACGGGCAGCAAAGGGTCTTCACAAATTTTGGGCCCCAAGGCCTTACGCCTGTTTTTACTAGGTGTACGAGTTTGAAGAACATTCACTGGGCAAATAGGCCAACTCTCCGCCCGCAAAGGCGCTTTTCCTGGGGATGAGTGCGATTTGTCAAGAGACATTAACAGATCACAAGTGCCGGGTTCAGGCGCATGCGCTTCGCATGCGTAAACCCAGAACTTGCAGGGCCTCTTTGGGCGCGTGCTCACAATGTATGCACCTGGAGGCCGCAATATCAGGGTGATTAATTTATGTTGAGAGGAACATGGATTAAAACAGAATCTTACCTTCTTTACCATCTTGATCTATTTAAACACCGCAAATTGTACTAGCTCCTTTGAAATTAAACTCCTGATCTCCTAGCTTCTGCAGTTTAAAAGATTGCATGAAAATGAATTAATGGTATCGATCTGACCAAAACTTAAAATTGGTTTAATTTTAAATGGAAAGTTAATTTTCAGGGGTCAGGTTATTTATTTGATTATACAGGCAACTCTCGATTATCCGGGTCCCTTGGGGAATGGGCTATGCTGGGTAAACGATTTCTCGGTTAGAGCGATTAACATTCTAAAGTTAAAACGCGATGCCTTCCCGGGTCAAAATTTAAAATCCCGTTACAACGGTTTCCCGTTGGATCAGTGTGCGGATAATCGCGAGTTGCCTGTATTACTAATGGCCCCTTTCCATTACAGTAGTCAGAAACAGCAGCACTAATATTAACGGCAACACGATGAAATAAATTAGGCAAGAGCGCTGAAACTGGTTTGAGGTGGTATAAAAACAATTCCAATGGTGGAGCAGGGCACTATTTTTTTTTCTGGTTGTGTGCGAACCGAGAGCTCAAACCACCCGGTTGATGTGGTTTATTGTTAACCTGCCTGAATCTTCCCCAATAAATCGATGAGGGTCCAGGAGCCAGAAATACAAGTCACAAACCAGCTTACAAATAGCTGCACGTGAATTTCTGCACGTTTACAGTACTTTAACCACTAAAGCTGTAGAATTCATTCTGCAGTATGAATCGTCTGAATCCACAACAATGGCATCCAAAGATGTGACTGAACTACTACAAGTAGAAGGACAGGTTGAACCTCTCTTATCCGGGACTCCCTTATCCAGCACCACCCCTTGTCTGGCACCATTCCCGACCACTGGGTGGCGCATGTGC
Organism: Pristiophorus japonicus; assembly: GCF_044704955.1. Classification (NCBI taxonomy): domain Eukaryota; kingdom Metazoa; phylum Chordata; class Chondrichthyes; family Pristiophoridae; genus Pristiophorus; species Pristiophorus japonicus. The sequence goes on from NC_091979.1 coordinate 260,921,419, forward strand.
AGAACTCTGACCCCCCCCTCACCACACCACCGAGGTTTCCTATTCCCTTTTTAGGCATAACGGTGATACCTTTCCTTTATTATTTAATTAAATCATTCACCTAAACAGAAAATCCACACACTTACTAGAAAGTGATCAGCAGTAGCAGAAACCCCCTCAACCGAGAACACCTCGGGGCCTGACGGCCCTCCTACAACTCTGGGCCCGCCAATTCAAGGCCCGCTGGCCCACCAACACCTCGGCCAGACGGCCCGCCAACACCTCGGGGCCTGACGGCCCACCAACACCACACTGATGGAAATTCCAATAAAAATTGTTCAGATAATGTTTTCAAAGTACTTTCCTTTTTAATATTTTGGATCAGCTAACCATTCCATAGATTTTGAGAATATCCTAACTCGAGAATAGTTTGGTCTCCAATGTGAGCGGAGACTGACTGACTGTTGTTCCAGCCAATCAGCGCGCACACACACACTGATAACACGTGACCTCCCCTTATTTGGAAATATCCCTCATTCAGAACAGGCTAGGTCCCGAGCGTTCCGGATAAGGGAGGTTCAGCCTGTCCTAGAATGTGAAGGGGCCACAAGTACTTAATTGGCTGTAAAACATTTTGGGATGTCCTGAAGTTGTGAAAGGTGCTAATATATGCAAGTTTGTCTTTCTTATAAGTAATGTAATTTGGCCACCCAAATGTATACACAGTGCTCTGATCAGAAGTAGAAATATGCAAAGTATGAAATGATAAACACAATGAATAATGCAATTAAAGGAATCATTTCTTTGTTAGTATTGTTCCCCTTTAAAACAGTTCACGATTTTCAGAACAATGCGTGCGTGATTAAAAGTACAGTAGGTAAACACTATGAGGAACTAGCTTCACAGCTTCGTCTTTATGCCACAGCAGTGTGTTGCCATATTGTCCCTTCAGTAGTTTATCATCTCAACTGAGTTGCATTCAGTCTCTTCTCTGGTCATCAGTAATGATGAGGGAACAAAGTTCGAGTCTAGAACCAAGTTCAAAGAACAAATTGCTATAATTACTACCAAATGGTCATGAAGATGGATGGTGTAAGAAATGCAAAGAATTTCATATTGGTTCTTTTGAGATTACGGCACATTACAGGAGCTCTGCATCAAACACAACCTAGTTTACATCTCACTTGACAATGCTCAATGATATGAATGGCTGGAAAGAAAAGAATTACTGTAAAAATGTAAAATAAACCAACAAAAAAAAGACGTCTGATGTTTCTGCAGGCAGCTCCTTGCTTCAATAATCTCATCTGGCAGGGATTGTGGATGCATTGGTTGTAATTTACCAAAATTCCCTGGATTCTCGGGAGGTCCCAGCAGATTGCAAAATTGCAAATGTAACGTCCCTATTCAAAAAAAGGAGGCGACAAAAAGCAGGAAACTATAGACCAGTTAGCCTAACATCTGTGCTTGGGAAAATGTTGCAGTCCATTATTAAAGAAGCAGTAACAGGACATTTGGAAAATCAAAATTTGGCCAGTCAAAGTCAGCATGGATTTATGAAGGGGAAGTCATGTTTGACAAATCTGCTGGAATTCTTTGAGGATGTAACGAACAGGGTGAATAAAGGGGAACCAGTGGATGTGGTGTATTTGGACTTCTAGAAGGCATTTGACAAGATGCCACACAAAAGGTTACTGCACAAGATAAAAGTTCACGGGGTTGGGGGTAATATATTAGCATGGATAGAAGACTGGCTGACAGACAGAAAACAGAGTTGGCATTATTGGTTCATTCTCTGGTTGGCAATCAGTAACAAGTGGGGTGCAGGGATCAGTGCTGAGACCCCAACTATTTACAATCAATATTAACGACTTGGAAGCTGGGATTGAGGGTAATGTAGCCAAGTTTGCTGACGATACAAAGATGGGAGGAAGGGTAATGTGTGAGGAGGGCATAAAGAGGCTGCAGGAGGACATAGACAGGCTAAGTGAGTGGGCAAAAATTTGACACATGGAATATAATGTTGAAAAATGTGAGGTCATGCACTTTGGCAGAAAGAAATCAAAGAGCAATGGAGAAAGATTGCAAAGTGCTGCAGTACAGCAGGACCTGGGGGTACTTGTGCATGAAACACAAAAGGATAGTATGCAGGTACAGCAAGTGATCAGGAAGGCCAATGGAATCTTGGCCTTTATTGCAAAGGGGATGGAGTATAAAAGCAGGGAAGTCTTGCTACAGTTATACAGGGTATTGGTGAGGCCACACCTGGAATACTACGTACAGTTTTGGTTTCCATATTTAAGAAAGGATATACTTGCTTTGGAGGCAGTTCATTAGGTTGATTCCAGAGATGAGGAGGTTGACTTATCAGGAAAAGTTGAGTAGGTTGGGCCTCTACTCATTGGAATTCAGAAGAATGAGAGGTGATCTTATAGAAATGTATAAGATTATGAGGGGGCTTGACAAGGTGGATGCAGAAAGGATGTTTCCACTGATGGGGGTGACTAGAACTAGAGGGCATGATCTTAGAATAAGGGGCCACCCATTTAGAACTGAGATGAGGAGAAATTTCTTCTCTGAGGGTTGTGAATCTATGGATTTCACTGCCTCAGAGAGCTGTGGAAGCTGGAACATTAAATAAATTTAAGACAGAAATAGACAGTTTCTTAAACGATAAGGGGATAAGGGGTTATGGGGAACGGGTGGAGTAGCGGAGCTGAGTCCATGATCAGATCAACCAAGATCTTACTGAATGGTGGAGCAGGCTCGAGGGGCCTTATGGCCTACTCCTGCTCCTATTTCTTATGTTCTTAAGTTCTTATCTGTGGCGAGTTAGTTGATTTCACTCATAGCAGCTACAACGGACCTCACTGCCAAAGCTCATGGGCTATGGAGACTGAGTTCAGCCAGATTCTCACTTCTGCAGCAGCTGAATTGTGCATGTCTGGTATATCAACTGAACAGAATTAACCTGATCTATGATGTCCCCATGGTTAAATAGCCCACCGCACATGAATAATGGCCACTTAGGAAAATCACTGCAGGGCAGTTGGCACCTGTGGAAGTGTACAGCAGGAAAGAGTTGACACCTACAACAAGAACAATTATTTATATAGCACCTTTAACGTAGTGAAATGTCCCAAACCGCTTCATAGAAGTATTATGAGACAAAAACTTTGACATCAAGCCGCATAAGGAGAAATTAGGGCAGGTGACCAAAAGCTTAGTCAAAGAGGTAGGTTTTGAGGAGCATCTTGAAGGAGGAACGAGAGGTAGAGAGGTGGAGAGGTTTAGACAGGGAATTCCAGAGCTTGGGGCCTAGGCAACAGAAGGCACGGCTAACAATGGTTGAGCGAATATAATCAGGGATGCTCAAGAGAGCAGAATTAGAGGTGCGCAGATATCTTGGGGGGACTGTGGGGCTGAAGGAGATTAGAGATCGGGAGGGGCGAGGTCATGGAGGGACTTGAAAACAAGGATGAGAATTTTGAAATCGAGGCATGGCTTAACCGAAAGTCAATGTAGGTCAGCGAGCACAGGGGTGATGCGTAAGCGGGACTTGGTGCAAGTTAGGACAGGGGCAGCCAAGTTTTGGTTCACCTCTAGTTGACTATGAGAAGCGGCTTGAAAAATGTTTTAAAAAAATTACCATAACCATTCCTGCCAAATATTCTACCTACCGGCAACATGCAAACAATTATTTTAGAAGTAGATACCTTACATGGTAGGTAAAACTTGCAATTGTTGTCGAATTGTCTAAAGTGCCGGTCTTTCTAGTTAAGTGAAGCTAACAAATTGCTGATATTGGACCAATTCCCATTCCACACTATGAAAGAGATGTCCCAAAAATAACTATGGAAACATGACTGCAGCAACATCATGTGTCTCAGTAGAAACAGAGTACTGCTTAATAACTGATCTATATAACATACCAAAAGTCTTTTAAAATGTCAATTAAAGGAGGATTAAGTCTGATCACAAGGAATTGTTTACCCACTGGACATATTTCAGTATTTCGGGGTAATTACCCATCACATGCTTTCCTATTTTTGGACATACCAGATTTAACATGTACTACAAGACCCAAGATATAGTGAAAGGCTCCACTATCTAAACAGTCCAAGCCTCAATTTTTTTTTAAAAGTTCAATTTAAAACCTTTAAAGTAATTTTTTTTGAAAACAATTGCAATTTGAATCCCCACCCCCCGAAAGTACCATGTCTTAGACAGAGAAGTATTGGATTAAACTCGTACTTATCGACAGAAATCAATTTCAAGCAAATAAATCAAATTCTTGGCAAACAATTTACACATGTCTGCTTCACATTGCTGTGCAACTGATAGCAACAGCTGCTGAAAGTACACCTGCACACAGTGAATGTTCAGTAACTGGTCTAAAATATAAATGGAGCAGGAAAAAACACACACATTCTTGAGGAAATCGAATCTCACCTGGGTGAGACAGGCAGACCAAGGCCTCACAATGTACTCCTCCTCCTCATCATGATCACAGAGCTTTAGATCGATCAAGGCCAGGACTTCTCCGAAGGGAAGGTCTTTAACAGCCTCGTCACACAGTGGTGATTGAGGTCCTAATACATTACTGTACATTTACTTTCACCAAAATCCAGCTCCCATTTTTCCAATCCATCCATTTAAGTGTTACAGATCCCCTTTGAGTGCTCATTCTACCATATGTGTTATCTGGCTACATAGTTTATCAACAAGTTTTAGACCACCACAATAAATATCCTCCTTCTAACCATTTGTGTGAGTAATTTGAACAGGATATCCAAAATAAAACTCTATGTAATTCCATTAGAAACTGCTCATGCCACAGTGAAACTCCAAGTAGCTAATTTGTTATTTACACTATTAAACTGTTTCTCATATCCATAGAAGCATAAAGATCAATGTATTTTAACAAATGGCAAGCATTATCTCTTTTACTGCAGAAATTAGGTTAGCATACAAGACATACTGCAATACTGGTTATAAATATTTAACTCAAAAGCAGCTGACATCCTGCTCAGATTGCTTGAGGGGTTTCAGCTACTATTCTGAAATAGTAATTCTTCTGTTATGCTGCGGATATTTATAACCTTGCAAGAAATCCAGTTTGGCTGAGCTGATGGTTGCTGTTCTGCATCAGAGCTGGCATTATTTATATTCATTTAAAATATGAATGGTCAGAGAGAATTGCAAAGTTACACATGCAATAGCTCAAAATCTTTTTGAATATCCTCCAAAATATCAGCTGAAAATTCATCACACGACCATTCAATATTTTGAAACAATAAAAGATCTTCCAAAGCCTTACGCAAAAGGTAGACTGGGGTCTGGTTGTAATGTTTAGCTGCGAACCTAGCCTGTCCCTTTAAGGCTAATGCTCTTAAAGCAAAACCAGATAATTGCAATTACACATAAACTGCTGTTGTTACAGGACCGATGTAATGGCTTGTAAATTTTAGGCTTGAGGACAGTTACCAGTTTGCTTTTTAAAAATGTTGTTTTGTAGTTGTAACAAAATGTGATTGTTTGGGTGTGACAGACCCACATTAGACAGTTTGTACATAAAAATAAATATAGTGATGAATTGGCTAAAGGGGTGGAAGGATCATTTATAATGAACGAGGCCATCATTGTTAATGAAGCAGGAGGATATTACAACACACATCTCATACCGGAGGTGCAAAGTTGCAGGAAAAGATCCTGCACACTCACATTCATATTCCAGGGTTATAAATAGCAATGCACAGCAATGAAGAAACATATCCATCATCAAACCTGTTTGTTCACTTAAGTTTCTATTCATTTATTACTTCCTAATTATTAAAGCGAAGGGGAGAATTATGCAGGACAAACATTTCAACAGAGCAAAGTCTCATGGATGTTGATTGGATTTCCCTTGTTGACAAAGTCCACCTCGGGAGCAACAGCTTTTGGAGAGTGTAAAGTAGGTTGCAGTTTATTTGGGCAACACTAAGGGTCCACAGTTTTGGCATTTTCAAAGATAAATATATTCTTTAACATGCTGCTTATTCGGAGCTGTTTAAATCTCAAAATGTGTCGAGATACACAAGAGTACAGGAGAATAATTCAGATTACGTTGTATTTTCCTTACTTTCTGTTTTTTTAACATCAAGAAATGCATCTTGGCATCAATCAGCTTCTTTTTCCTGTTCAGAGTTTTCCAAAGTGTTTGTCTTCAATTTCTTACATCCTGCTTCAGATGGAACTAACTGCGTGCAGGTCTCTATAGCTTTTACTATTTCATCTATTGTCCATTTCTCCTCTCGAAGTGCATGTTCATCCAATGTGAAAGGACCCTGTTTGGTTCTGATCAACTCCTTTACATGGGCACATGAAGAAAGCTCTAACAAAAATAAAATATTTGCATAAATATTTGACATGGCATTTCATGGAAGTTGCTGCAACAGAAAAAAAAACTGCTAATGTTACTAGTCTTCAGATTTCCAGTTTTTTCCTTTTTGCTACAAGACAAGTTTGATTATTTGTTCCTACCTTTGCCAAGGTCATTGACCAAACTACGGACGTAAAAGCCACCTCCACATTCAACATCTGAAATAAAAGCACGGCACTTCAACCAGCTAATATGGAGCATAAAATGTCAGCAGTCCTTTTTCTTCTCCTAGCAACATTTCACAAGCCAGGATCTCTGCATTTTGTATAGTTAAACAGAATGTTATTTATTCAGTGCAAAAAAAGCACAGGAGGACAAATATATAACATCCATATGGGGAAATAAATTTGATACAAAAGACCAAGGGGCCCAGAACTAGTTAACTACTCTGGATCTACTACAGTAGCTTAGTAGAATATATTCTTCGAATTCATCATAAAACAGATACAGTTGAGCAAGGTCATTTGACCTCATCTCATGAATGCAGAAGACTCAAAGTCCTCATAGAATTTACATCTTACACCTTCAGGGCATTTGCCTTCACTCTACTCGAAAGCCCATTACATGTGTTGATTATTCGGTGCAAAGAACAGTTTACTATCAGTACTTGAGTATATTCAAGGCTGAGATAGATAGAGTGTTGGGCTCTAGGGGAATCGAGGGATATGGGGATTGGGCGGGAAAGTGGAGTTAAGGTCGAAGATCAGCCATGATATTGAATGGCGGAGCAGGCTCCAGGGGCCGTATGGCCTGCTCCTAATTCTTGTGTTCGTATATCCTAAATTTGCCTTTTAGTAGTTTTGAACTTTTCCAATCAAGGTTTAGATTGAATGTGTGTTCCAGATCTACTTTTCTACCATTTACTGTATCTGATAAGATCATCTTTCAGTCACTTGCTTCCAAAGCTGAAAAGCCCAAATTTCTCAAGTCTTTCCTCGGAACTCCATCTTCTGATGATAGTGGCCAGTCTTAAGGCACTTTGCTATGTCACCTCCAGGGCTTGATTGTCTGCCTTACATCTCGACACAAAGAACTAGACATGGTACTTGGTATAGTCGGACCAGAGTACAACACAGCACATACATCTGTCCACATACAAATTTGATCCAAGTTCCCCAGGTGCTTCTCAGATTCAACTAATTTGGTACCATTCGTGAATTTGATCAGTTTGTCAAAGCCTGGGACAATCCATTCAGCACTTGCTCCCACTCCAATATTACTCCTTTAACAAGTACCCACTGGTTCCCATCTTTCAACCAATTTCTTATCCATTGTAACCTGAATCCTCACCAGTTTTAGCTTAAATTGTAGGCGTTCATATAAAAAAAAAAATCACATTTTTGGAAGTTGAGACACATCACAGCATTGAGCTGTCCAAAATCCACATGGGATATCACTTCAAAAACATTAGTGAGATTGGTCAAACAGGTTCTACCGCTAATCCAGCTCAACTGCTGTTCACTAAATTATTGAACGGATAATCCTCCAATTTGCTCCCGATAATCGATTCCATTATGTTACATGGTACTGATGCAAGACTAATAGGTCTGTAATTGCCATGCTCCACATGATTTTACAATCTTAAAAGAATAAAAAACAGATGAACAAAAGACATTTTTGTCTTATGCTGACTGGGTATAACTACAACTACAGCTATGCTCCAGAATATGATACCTACTGGTCAGCAGAGCAGCTATGGAAAGGCAGCTAGAGGTGCACGCAGTCACAATAACTACCAACCATACTAAAGAAAAATGGATATAGTTTTGCTGCTGGCATCCTCAGAAACAAACTGGTCATAGCAGATTCCATGGCCATTGCATAACCAATGAAAAAAAAATATCTAGCTCCAGAAGAGATCAGCTGAAACATGGGACTAAAGGCGGCTAAGTCCCTCGGACCTGATGGCTTACATCCTAGGGTCTTAAAAGAGGTGGCTGCAGAGATAGTGGATGCATTGGTTGTAATCTACCAAAATTCCCTGTATTCTGGGGCAGTCCCAGCGGATTGGAAAACCGCAAATGTAACGCCCCTATTTAAAAAAGGAGGCAGACAAAAAGCAGGAAACTATAGACCAGTTAGCCTAACATCTGTCGTTGGGAAAATGCTTGAGTCTATTATTAAGGAAGCAGTAGCGGGACATTTGGAAAAGTATAATTCAATTAAGCAGAGCCAGCATGGTTTTATGAAAGGGAAATCATGTTTGACAAATTTGCTGGAGTTCTTTGAGGATGTAACAAGCAGGGTGGGATAAGGGGGAACCAGTGGATGTGGTGTATTTGGATTTCCAGAAGGCATTTGATAAGGTGCTACATAAAAGGTTACTGCTCAAGATAAAAGTTCACGAGATTGGGGGTAATATATTAGCATGGATAGAGGATTGATTAACTAACAGAAAACAGAGTCAGGATAAATGGGTCATTTTCCTGTTGGCAAACAGTGACTAGTGGGGTGCTGCAGGGATTGATGCTGGGTCCTCAACTATTTACAATCATGACTATTGTTAATGACTTGGATGAAGGGACAGTGTAATGTTGCCAAGTTTGCTGATGATACAAAGATGCGTGGGAAAGGAAGTTGTGAGGAGGATACAAAAAATCTGCAGAGGAATATAGACAGGCTAAGTAAGTGGACAAAAATCTGGCAGATGGAATATAATGTGGGAAAATGTGAGGTTGTCCACTTTGGCAGAAAAAAATTGAAAAGCAAATTACAATTTAAATGGAGAAAAATTGCGAAGTATTGCAGCACAGAGGGACCTGGGAGTCCTTGTGCATGAAACCCAAAAAGTTAATATGCAGGTACAGCAAGTAATCAGGAAGGCAAATTGAATGTTGGCCTTTATTGCAAGGGGGATCGAGTATAAAAGCAGAGAAGTCCTGCTACAATTGTACAGGGTATTGATAAGGCCAACCTAGAGTACTGCGTGCAGTTTTGGTCTCCGTATTTAAGGAAGGATATACCTTGCATTGAAGGCTGTTCAGAGCACTAGGTTGATTCCGGAGATGAGGGGGGGTGACTTATGAAGATAGGTTGAGTAGGTTGGGCCTATACACATTGGAGTTCAGAAGAATGAGAGGTGATCTTATCGAAACATATAAGATAATGAGGGGGAGAAATTACAACATGCTGCGGTGCAGAGGGACCTGGGGGTCCTTGTGCATGAATCCCAAAAGTTAGTTTGCAGGTGCAGCAGGTAATCAGGAAGGCGAATGGAATGTTGGCCTTCATTGCGAGAGGGATGGAGTACAAAAGCAGGGAGATCCTGCTGCAGCTGTACAGGGTATTGGTGAGGCCGCATCTGGAGTACTGCATGCAGTTTTGGTCACCTTACTTCAGGAAGGATATACTAGCTTTGGAGGGGGTACAGAGACGATTCACTAGGCCGATTCCGGAGATGAGGGGGTTACCTTATGATGATAGATTGAGTAGACTGGGTCTTTACTCGTTGGAGTTCAGAAGGATGAGGGGTGATCTTATAGAAACATTTAAAATAATGAAAGGGATAGACAAGATAGAGGCAGAGAGGTTGTTTCCACTGGTCGGGGAGACTAGAACTAGGGGGCACAGCCTCAAAATACGGGGGAGCCAATTTAAAACAGAATTGAGAAGGAATTTCTTCTCCCAGAGGGTTGTGAATCTGTGGAATTCTCTGCCCAAGGAAGCAGTTGAGGCTAGCACATTGAATGTATTCAAATCACAGATAGATAGATTTTTAACCAATAAGGGAATTAAGGGTTATGGGGAGCGGGCGGGTAAGTGGAGCTGAGTCCACGGCCAGATCAGCCATGATCTTGTTGAATGGTGGAGCAGGCTCGAGGGGCTAGATGGCCTTCTCCTGTTCCTAATTCTTATGTTCTTATGTTCGACAAGGTGGATGTAGAAAGGATATTTCCACTCATTGGGGAAACTAAAACTAGGGGACATGGTCTCAGAATAAGGGGCTGCCCATTTAAAACAGAGATGAGGAGGAATTTCTTCTCAGGGTTGTAAATCTATGGAATTCTCTGCCCCAGAGAGCTGTGGAGGCTGGGTCTTTGAATATATTTAAGGTGGAGATTTTTGAGCGATAAGGGAGTAAAGGCTTATGGGGAGCAGGCAGGGAAGTGGAACTGAGTCCATGATCAGATCAGCCATGATCTATTGAATGGCGGAGCAGGCTTGATGGGCCAAGTGGCCTAATACTGTTTCTATTTCTTATGTTCTTATTTCCATTCTCCTGGATACTTTATTTTTGATTCATCACTTTCACCAGTTTGGTCAACAATTATAATCATTGTTAAATTAAGTATTTCATGGTATTATTCTCTATTGATTAATCGCGAAGGAGTCTGCTTTGCAAATAAGTTAGGAATTAGTCTGCATGCACTCACATTTTTTTTAATTGCATTTTTAAAAATTGCAATTAAGAAATTACAGTTCTCGCACTTGAGCTTTGTTCACAAGCACATCAAAATGATCTGCCGAATGTAGACCAACATGTTCGTTTTAAATGCTAACTTCAAATTGATGCAAAAGCTGGTGTCTTTCCCTTTGTGTCAAAATATCGCTTCGTTGATGAATTTAGAACACAGAAAGCAAACGCATTTCAAAAATCGAAATGATTGCATACTTGACTGAGCAGTTCTAACAAATCCAGTTTTGTACCAAGCTAAACATTGATACATCAGCACTCCATATGCCTTTTTAATCCAATTTACATACTTTGCAGTAAGAGATCAATTTCATTTGCATACACACACCCCAAGCTCATCACCATGGTCCCTCGCATACACAGTTGTGAAGCAGACACAGAATTTTACGGTCTGTATGTTGCCACATTCAGCTGACAGAAACCAAATGCTGTCATAGAAAGTGAACAGATACTGCATTCAGGCCAGCTACTTAAAAAAATGTTGGATATTGTGGTTCATCCAGGACTGGATGTTGAACAAGCAGGTTGACAAGAGGCTGTAGAGGGATTGAGGAAGGTAGCGGTGGGGTAGTGCTGGGTGTCATCAGTATACATGTGGAATCAGACAGGTTTTCAAATGATGTCGCCGAGGGGCAATATGTAGAAATAGGAGGGGGCCAAAGATAGAGCCTTGGGGACACCAGATAGCAGTCAGGGCGGGAAGAGAAGTCATTGCAGGAGACTCCCTGGCTATGACTAGATATGCAAGAGTGGAGCCAGGCAAGGGCAGAGCCAGACAACGGCAGTCCCCCGCAGCTGGATTGATGGTGTGGTCAACTGTGTCAGAGGTTGCAAAGGAGTCAAGAAAGACGAGGAGGGATAGTGCACCTCAAATAGGGCCATTTCAGTGCTGGGCAGGGTGGAAACCTGATTGAAGAGATTCAAACATGGAGTTTCGGACAAGGTGGGCGCAGATTTGGAATTCAACATGTTTAAAGATTTTGGAGAGGAAAGGGAGGTTGGATATGGGGCGGTAGTTTGTAAGTACACAGAGGGGTTAAGGGTGTTTTTTTTTTTGAGGATGTGGGTGATGGCAGATTTGAAAGGGAGGGAGACAGTACCTGAGGAAAGGGAACTGTTTTTAATGTCAACTAGCATGGGGACCAAGTAGGGAAGCTGGCTGGTCAGCCATTTAGTGGGAATAGGGTCGAGAAGGTGGGACTAATGGATAAGATGAGCTCAGAGAGGGCATGAGAGGGGAAATAGGAACGAAATTAGAATTCAGAAGTACATCTCAAGTGAATGGTAAAAAATTATTCTGCAATAGTTAGTCAAAACTGGATTAGACTGCTGGTTGATTTAAATTACAATACTGCACTTTGATTTGAGTAATTCAGAGAAAGCTTAGTGACACAGTTCTCTCCAAAGAAAAGATGCATGTTTTAGAGATGCCCGTCTCTGCCTCAGCTCATCTACTGCTGAAACCCTTATCTATGCCCGTTATCCCAACTCGACTATTCCAAAGCTCCCCTGGTCAGCTTCCGACCTTGCACCCCATAAACTTAAGCTCACCCAAAGCTCTGCTGCTTGTAACTTAACTCGCACCAAGTCTCGTTCACCCATCACCTCTGTGCTTGCTGATCTACATTGGCTCCCAGGCCACCAAATAGTGAGGAGGAGATAGAGGAGCAAATTTGCAGGCAAATTACAGAAAGATGCTAGAGCTACAGAAGTAGGCATAATGGGAGACTTCAATTATCCTAATATAGACTGGGATAGCAACAATGTAAAAGATGGAGGGGGAGGAATTCCTGAAATATATACAAGAAAACTTTCTTGATCAGTGTGTTTCTAGCCCAATGAGGAAGGAAGGAAGCTGGATCTAGTTCTGGGGAATGAAGTGGGCCAAATGGAGCGTGTTTCAGCGGAATTGCATTTGGGGAACAGTGAACATAATATCAGGTTTAGAATAGTTATGGAAAAAGATAAGGAACAATCAAGCGTAAAAATGCTTAGCTGGAGGAGGGCTAATATCAGTGAGTTGAAAAGGGGTCCAATCCAGGTGGATTGGAATCAAAAATTGGAAGGCAAACCAGTAATTGAACAATGGGAAGCTTTCAAAAGAGGAGATGGTCTGGGTACAGAACAGACACATTCGCACGAGTGGGAAAGGAAGGGTATCCAAAAGGTAGAGCTCCCTAGATGACAAAAGATAGAGACAGAAAAAGGAGGCTTATGACAAATGTAAGCTTCATAACACAGTAGAGAACAAAGCTGAATGGAGAAAGTACAGAGGAGTTCTGAAAAAGTGAAGAGGGGCAAAGTGAGCATATGAGAATACATTAGTGCCTAATATAAAAGGGAACCCAAAAGTCTTTTATAAATATATAAATAATAAAAGGATGGTCAAAAGAACGGTGGGGCCGATCAAGGACCAAAAAGGAAATATTCTTGTGGAGTCAGAGGGCATGGCTGAGGTACTAAATGTGAGTTCTTTGCATCTGTCTTCACTGGAGAAAAGGATGCTGCCAATATAGCAGTAAAGGAGGTAGTAGTGATATTAGATAGGATAAAAATAGAGGACGTACTTAAAAGATTGACAGTCCTCAAATTAGAAAAGTCCCGGAGGTTACTGAGGGAAGCAAGGGTTGAAATTATGGAGGCTCTGGCCACAATCTTCCAATCCTCCTTAGATATGGGGGAAGTGCCAAAGGACACCCGTTTAATAGTATTAGGCAGTCCCTCGTTTCGAGGATGACCTGCTTCCACACAAAAATAGATGAGTTCACAGGTGTTTTGATGAGGGACCTGGCAATCTAGGTCCCGAACTACATACTAAAAGGTGGAAGATGCCTGTGCATGGATTCTTTTAACGTGGGGTGGCCGTTGCACACCAGCCACTACACGGGCTTGACAGAGTTAGGTCTTGATCCAGTGGCAAGGGTTAACCAAGACGACTAGAGACTAAGTTCTGCTGCACGGACCTAGTGCACACGCATGCTGCTCCTATCCATAGATCGCAGTGTGGGCTGGCCCGTGCTGCCCCTGGGCCCTCGCTTCTTCTGGGCTCCGATCAAAAATGAAGCAGTCAGAAACAGGACATCAATTAGTCTCCTCTTATCTTGGAGACGTCAAATATCAACACTGTTATTGGAAATATCAAAATATTAAACTCCTGCCTAGTTGAAGGCTTATCAGCAGAAACAAACGCCAACTAACAGAATGAACACGATTCAGTAGGATGTGAATAACAGCACCAATTACAGCAGAATCCAAACCCTGCAGTCACTTGTGAACTCGCTGGTGTCTCAGCAGGCTGGAAGATTTTAATAACGGGGAGAGGAATAAACCCACCAACTACAGGCCAGTCAGCTTAACATTGATGATGGGGCAACTTTGAGACACAATAATCCAGGACAAAATTAATTGGCATTTGAAAAAGTATGGGCTAAAAAATGAAATTCAGCATGGATTTGTTAAAGGCAGTATGTTGATGAACTAGCGAAAGGATTGATGCGGGTAATGCAGTTGATGTTGTCGTATGGACTTTCAAAAGATGTTTCACAAAGTGCCACATAATAGACTTGTTAGCAAAATTAAAGCCCATGGGATTAAAGAGACAGTGGCAGTGTGGATACAAAATTGGCAAATGGACAGAAAATGGAGAGTGATGGCAGATCGTTGCTTTTCGAGACTGAAGGAATGTGGAAGCAGAATAGTAACTTTTAAAAGGGAATTCGATTAATACATGGAGAAAACATTTGGAGCGCTTTGGGGAAAGAGCAGGGCGAGTGGGACTGGTTGGCTAGCTCTACCAAAAAGCCAGCAGACACAATGGGCTGATTGGCCACCTCATTCTAGGATTATAACACCTCGATTTTAAAGTTCTCATCCCTGTGTTCAAATCCCTCCATGGCCTCGCCCCTCCAGCCTTACAAAGCTGTCCCCCCAACCAGAGAGAGCTCTGCGTTCCTCCAATATTGGCCATTTGTGCATCCCCGATTTTCTTAGCTGCACAGTAAGCACTGGAATTCACTCATTAAACTTTTCCCCCTCTCTCTTGTCCTTTAAGTCACTCCTTAGAACTTCTCTCTTTGACCAAGCTTTTGGTCACTTGTCTTAATATCTCTTCATGTGGGTCAGTGTCAAATTCTGTTTGATAACGCTCGTGAAGCGCTTTGGGATGTTTTTACTGCCTTAAAAGCACTATATAAACGTAAATTTCAAAACAAATAAAAACAGCTGGTATCTCGTGCCACTGAATTTACAAATTTTATGTTCCTACTAATAACCTGCAAACTCATCTTACTGCCATTCCACTGGATATGCTTCTGAAAAACTAAAAACAAAAATGTGCAATAAAATTATGAACTACTGTTGCCTTCCATTTCCGACTATGAGAAAACCAGCAGCTGCTACTTCCATACGTTAAATTAATTAATCTTTTCTTTCTCCTGACCCAGGTTGATAAGTGAAACATTCTCTTTTTATTAATAATAATAATAAACTGTTGTACTGAGCTTACCTTGCATCATAGAACAAGTGATTTTGCTTACCAAGAGTAAAGAGAGGAGGATTGTAATCCTGTACAGAAAGACCATAAACTATTACGGGTCTGGCAGGTTTAGCTTCCACAGCTTCTCCTTTCTTCACCAAACAGGAAAGCCGTTGCCCATTTTGTTTCAAAGCAGAATATCTGAAAGTAAGATTTTTAAAACTATTAAACAAGTTTTCAAAACAAAAAATTGCCAAATGTAATGGGACTGATGTGATTCGCAACAGGTTGTGAAAATATTAATTATCAACCAGTTGCTAAAGAAGCGTTTAAGTTTGTTTTTTTAAAACTTTTCACTACAAGTTACATCCACAACTTCAGATTTACCTAGCTTCCTTGCTTCTGCTGCCAAGAGTACTGGCATGCAGCCCGCTCCCAGACTACCAAGCACAGCTTCCTGGATACCATCCAGGCACAACTCTACTTTCTGATTTCCAATGTTCAGTCAAGTGCAAGCTCCCCAAAGTACCTGTGCTTTAAAAAGGTGATGAAACATTTACTATTCTACATTTAATTTAATTATCCCACATTGAAAAACTGTAGAAAGTCCTTTCAAATAAAAGTTACATTATTTTAGTCAAATTAAATACAACCAGTAAAAGACTCTGCCACGATTGCATAGTGGCTGCTGATGAATATCAGACATCTGTGAAAGAGACTGTTTTGGAACAAATAATCTGGAGCGAGTTACAAAGGTTGCAATTTAATTAAAGAACTTTGAATAACAACTGCAAAACTCAGACTAAATTACAGCTTTAAGCTTTATGACTTGGAACGCATAATGATGTAATGTTACTTGACCTTTTTTTTTCAAAAAGTTTTTTTTAAAAAAAACAAAAGTTTTTTTTAAAAAACAAGTTACAGAACTCTGTAGTTTGCATGAATTATGTGGGAGAATAATTGTCATCCAGGAGTGATTACAAGGCAGCTATCTTAATCAGTTAAGATGTCAAACCACAAGACAGAAGTTCATGTAGTTCCTTATAGTCCAAAAGAAGATAGCTGCCTTTCAATGACTTGTGCATCAGCTTTCAAAAAAGGAAATTATACTGTGGAGTTTGTGGTAATGATGTTATGTTTTGATCATTTTTTTGTGCCAGCCATGGATTTCATGTCAGACATCAGTCAGGATGATAAAGCTGTTGATGTGTGATGTCCATGCTGAAAGATTAATAAATGTGATCTAATTACTTCAACTTTGTGGAGCGATAACTAACAGTCGAGCCTTCCAAAAATCATCCTAATAGTGCGCATAACGTTTGTGTGGAAAAAAGTATAGACACAAGCACAATCATTCCTACTTCTTACTAAAAGGTGGCTAACATGCAGTGATGGCAATTTATAAAAAGCTGAATTACAGATGTCTTATCTAGAAGTTTTTTTAATTTAGCAAAGCGACAAGTAGATCTGCAGGTTGAAGAATGTAAAATATCAATAGCAATTATCCTCCATCAGCCAAAACATGCAAAAAGTATTAGCTTACAGTGGAGGTGTCTGCATAATGCTTCCTGTAAATTTCTTCAGAGTACTTTCCAGATCTTCCTTTGTTATGTGATCTAGTTAATGGCAAAATAAAACAATCACTCAAACTCTTGCCTTCATGCCAAGGAGAGAAAAATATTTTAATGACTATTTTCATTCAAAACAGTCAAGATAGTGTCACTTTTGCTTGACCTTTTGGATGATACATTGATCCTTGGACACTGTATTCCAAAATATTTTTTAAAATGTCCTTTCTCCCTACCCCTCCTTTCCGCCCAAATATTATTTAATAGGTAGATTAAATGGATTAGCAACCTTGTATCTTTCATTTGTTAAATGTGAAATGAATCTGGGTAGATACAGCTTTGTTCAGAGTCAGCACAATACTATAAATTTCACTTGGAAAGAGCAAGGAGGACTGGTGCGAGATTGGGAGAAAAGTCCATCGGGGTGGTTTCAATTAAGCTATAGCAAACCCTATGAAAGATAGTAATAGACGTCAAGAGGACATAGACAGGCTGGTGGAATGGATGGGCACACATCAGATGAAATTCAATGCAAAAAAGTGAGAGGTGATGCATTTTGGTAGGAAGAATGAGGAGAGACAATACATGCTAAATCTACAATATTAAAGGGGGTGCAAGGAGACACAGACCTGGGGGGTGCTGTGTACAAATCTTTCAAGGTGGCAGGACAGGTTAACAAAGCAGTTAACAACACATATGGGATCCTGGGTTTATAAATAGAGACTGAGTGCAAAAGCCAAGAAGAGGTTATGCTAAGCTTATATAAAACACGAGCTAAGCCCCAGTTGTAGTATTGTGTCCAGTTCTGGGCAGCACACTTTAGGAAGGACATGAAGGCTTAAAAGAGAGTACAGAAGAGATTTACTAGAATGGTTCCAGGGATGAGGAATTACTGTTATGTGGATGGACTTGAAAAGCTGAGGTTGTTCTCCTTAGAGCAGAGAAGCCTGAGGAGATTTGATAGGTGTTTAAAATCATGAAAGGTTTAAATAGAGTAAATAAAGAGAAACAGTTTCTAATGGCTGAAGGGTTGATAATCAGAGGGCACAGATTTAAGGTGATTGACAAAAGAACCAGCGATGACATGAGGAAAATCCTTTTTAAAGCAAGGAGTGGTTATGATGTGGATTGCACTGCCTGATGCGGTGGCGGATACAAATTCAATCGTGGTGTTCAAAAGGGAACTGGATAAATATTTGAAGGAGAAAAAATTGCAAGGATATAGGAACAGAGCAGGGGACTAGGATGAACTGGATTGCTCTTCAAAAAGAGCCAGCGCAGACTTGATGATCCAAATGGCCTCCTCTTGTGCTATACTATTCTATGATTCTTGGAACAGAGCAGTGGACGCCTCACTCTGCATTGGACCCTTACAACAGCAGATCCAGGGTCGCTCAACATTGATGCTGCTTGCCCAAAATAGAAAAAAAATACCTCACCTTAAATGGCTAAATTTAAAAGAAAAAAGCAAATGGGGCAACTTCCACAGTGACTCAGTTACTAAAGGCACGAGTGTAAAACTCTCGCAGCAATCCCTCTGTCTCCCACTATTTACACCATTTCTTGGGGTTTATACCGAAGTTACGGCAGGAGAATGGGTAAACCCAGTTTTCTGTCCCAAATGTAATGTGGAACTGAGCTATACAAAACAGGATGGTCACAGGTTCTATTAATGGCCAGTGCCAAGTTAGTGGATTTCAGCCAGGGTAGGAGTAAAGACATTGGCCTAGATTTTGCAATCAACAATGAAGTGACGGCATTTGCCTCGAAGAAAGCTGCCCACAAAGATCTAGCGATCTCTGTAATGGTAATTTCATTCTGGCATCAAGTCTGGGAATCTCTGGTGTCTAGCAACAGTGATGTCATCAAGCAGGCTAAGCAGCCAATCACATTGAACAATTCTCAGACAGCAAACCAGGAAGTAAAATGTACTGATTATCCTTCACCTCATAACTTTTAGAGCGCGAAATAAAGATTAGAACATTATACATGGGATTAAGATAGAAGCAAAAATATCAAATTATATTAAAAAATATGGAACTTTTATCATAACAGAAACATTTGACATTCCTCAAATATAAAATTACTTTTTCAGGGCCAGAGAGGTTGTTCAGCAGGAATTGTGACTTAGTAGGTCATTAAAAACCCAGTTACACATCATTAAATAAGGCTTTACTTTTTAGATATTACAGCGTAAAAGGGGAAGTTCTTGTCAGTTCAGTGATTTCTCAAAGACAGCTGTCTGCAGGGGCTTCAACAGCTTGCCCTGTGGAGAAACAGGGAATCATTGACAGCAACTTCTGGATTTCCGCGATTAACTGCGCATGCGGGATGCCAAAAATTGCTGTCAGTTTCGGTTTCACAGGGACAACGAACACTGACAGTTGTGCCATCATTGCACCCGCAAAATCCAGCCCATGACAACTGGCCTCAATGTAACCCTCCCTCCCTCCCTGCACCACTCCCCCAGGGGCAATCAACCAAAGTCCATGCTCCTGATATACATATGTGGATTGAAGTCAAGTAAGGACATGGTGAGGCTTCCCAAGTTAGAATAACCAGCTAATACTCAACTGTCTTGGCTCAGACGAAAAACATTTGAGGTACCGGAGGGAGCCCATCACCTACAGAACCCATAACCCCATACGAACTACCACTTTTAGGATTTTGGAAGGGAGAAAGAAAATAGTCCTGGTACAGGACTAGTCTTTGATGATGGTAGATATAAATTTTAAAAATGGCACTCAAACTAACTTTCCAACTAATCTTACAATGGAATGATTTCAGATGGAAAGCTCCACTATTTTCTCTACTCTGTGCATCCACTGTACCCTATTCAGGAAATGACAATTGCAATCTCCTTAGGTAATGTTAAATGCGCTCCAAAGCTGAGCCAACACAAGGAAACCTGCCTCCAGCAAGGAAGGAGGTGTGGGGCTCAAGTACAAACGTCAGTTGAAACTAATTAAGTTTCCCACTTAATTTAACAACTTCTATAGCTAGAACTTTCCTGGGTGCATTAGATTTAATCCATGGCTAAAGTCATCGTCGGGAGTTGCTGAATAGCCTCAATGCAACAGAATCAGCCTAGCAGTCTATTTAGTTATCAACTCGTGTTCTCCTCTAAAGTATATGAGGGGGCATTGGAGACACATACCTATGAAACAATATTGAGGTTAGTGATTCAACAATTATGTTGTAACCTGAAAAAGAGAGAACGAGAGGACATTCCCACTGCAGTCACTACTGTGTGTGTGGACAAATGCAGCAACCAATTTGAGCAAAGTCCCACAAACAGCAATGAGATGAACAGCCAATAAATCGGTTTTGGCAGCGTTGGAAGAAATTTCCCTGCTCTTCTTCGAGAAAGTGGCAGGAGATCTTTTATGTTCATTTTCAGAGACAGACAGGGCTTCAGTTCAATGTCTCATCCACAAGAGAACACCTCTAACAATACAGCACTCACTCAGCACTGCATTGAAGTGTCAGTCTAGGTTATTTGCTCAGCTCAACTGAAGTGCAACTTGAACTCACAAACTTCTGCTTCAGAGATGAGAGTGCTCTGAGCCAAGATTTAATATTTTAAAACATTGCTCTCAATGCATTCCTGAAGTGCATTACTTACTAAACCTATCACATTATAAAAAGTTTAAAAAACAAAGGTAAGAATATTCTGTGGAAAATTCATCTGCAATAAAGAGAATTACTAAAATAAATTAAATTGCTGAAGCTTTCTTACCATACGATTGTTCTTCTGTCACCATCCCTATGGCGTCAAATGTGTCTGTGGCCTTTCCAAGTTCTCCAACTGTTGTATATTTCTGAAAATAAATTGGACAGCTAAATTCTACGAGCTTGCACTGCCAGATATAACCCATGGCACAAGTTCAAGGTAAACCACTTTTTCATTTCCACAGCAGATGTTATAATGAAATTGTGGTGTAGGTAGAAATTGTTCCAGACCCAAATATTTTCACCATCTATTTTCCTTTGCTGGGTTTGATTTTTTTTAATGGTTCTTCATTACTCACATGCAGTCTATGACAACTTACAGGGAGATAAACTAAGAAATACTGAGTGAGTGAGAACATGAACAAAATTAGGTCCTGTGTCTGGCTTGCTTGAACAGGACACTGATTATCCATCACCTCCTCCAGCCTAAACCACCAGCTGATTTGTCAAAGACAGTTAAAAAGACAAGATTATGGAGAATTAGATTAAATCATACTTGAAATTAACTCAAATTTGATTGAAATCAGCCATTGTAAAAATTTACAATCAGTGGGTTTTAACCAATTTATAGTATGATAAAATGAAAAAAGAATTAATAGTTTCTGAATGCTGTGAACGGTAACTGTATTAAAAATGCTGCAGCTCAAGGTAAAAAAACAAGTTAAAAAACAGGCAATTTTTTATTTTCACAACCTCCTCGATGCTAAATGTTAGTCTTGGATGAGGGGGTGAATGGGTGTACATGAACATTTTCTTAGTTTTCAGTGAAGCCAGCAAGACTTGATATGTGGCTCAAGGTGAATCCATGTAAATTTTCCTGCTATTAGCTGGTCTCCTACCTCTTTGAAAGATGCTGTGCCCGACAGGCAAGCAACTGGCAGCGAGCCATCTGCAAAGCCATATGTTAGTGAAGGCTGGGATCAAACTGCTGCCCAGGCAATGGTGCAGCATACTAATACACTATGCCAGTGTCTGCCCACAGAGGCCTGAGTTGCTTTATTAATATAGCAGTAATGAGCATTATTTGGTATATAAAAGGTTTCATGAAAGTTAGAAGCAGGGTGCAACTACACTATCAAATTATAAAATTACCAAGTATTAATTACTCATACCTTCCTTTCCTAGGTCACGATGTATTGAAGCACACGTATCCACATAGCTAGTGGTGATTTATATTCCTACAGTTTTGTTGCGAGTATCTTGACAAACAAACTAAAGCTATGGAGTTCAAACACTGAAGAATGATCAGTCTGCAAAGTGAAATCAAATTCAAGTTTTCAAATCACAACCTTCCAAAAATTAATTCAAATATTTATTTTACTGTGTAGTTATAGCCAATTCTCATCTCACTAATCTTGCCTTGCATCATAATTTAACGAACAATATTACAATAGCACAGAGCAGAACTTAATTTCTACAATTACCAGAGGCTTTAAGATGTGGAACTAGAACGACGAGTACATTTCAAGAGCCCAATTTATCTCTTTCAGTACTTTTTTACTGCTAATGGCAGATAGCCGTAACGAACACACTGATTACTAAAAGGCTGTCATGGGTGTTATCAACAGGGAAGTATGCAATATAGAACTTTAAGTGAAACAAATGCAACATTATAAATGGCATCCGTGCAGAACAGGCCCGATTGTCTCCTTGTGTTTTCAGTTTGAAGCTTTATTGTGCTTACTGTACATTAATGATTTAGACGAGGGGATTAAATGTAGTATTTCCAAATTTGCGGATGACACTAAGTTGGGTGGCAGTGTGAGCTGCAAGGAAGATGCTATGAGGCTGCAGAGCGACTTGGATAGGTTAGGTGAGTGGGCAAATGCATGGCAGATGAAGTATAATGTGGATAAATGTGAGGTTATCCACTTTGGTGGTAAAAACAGAGAGACAGACTATTATCTGAATGGTGACAGATTAGGAAAAGGGGAGGTGCAAAGAGACCTGGGTGTCATGGTACATCAGTCATTGAAGGTTGGCATGCAGATACAGCAGGCGGTTAAGAAAGCAAATGGCATGTTGGCCTTCATAGCGAGGGGATTTGAGTACAGGGGCAGGGAGGTGTTGCTACAATTGTACAGGGCCTTGGTGAGGTCACACCTGGAGTATTGTGTACAGTTTTGGTCTCCTAACCTGAGGAAGGACATTCTTGCTATTGAGGGAGTGCAGCGAAGGTTCACCAGACTGATTCCCGGAATGGCGGGACTGACCTATCAAGAAAGACTGGATCAACTGGGCTTGTATTCACTGGAGTTCAGAAGAATGAGAGGGGACCTCATAGAAACGTTTAAAATTCTGACGGGGTTAGATAGGTTAGATGCAGGAAGAATGTTCCCAATGTTGGGGAAGTCCAGAACCAGGAGACACAGTCTAAGGATAAGGGGGAAGCCATTTAGGACCGAGATGAGGAGGAATTTCTTCACCCAGAGAGAGTGGTGAACCTGTGGAATTCTCTACCACAGAAAGTTGTTGAGGCCAATTCACTAAATATATTCAAAAAGGAGTTAGATGAAGTCCTTACTACTAGGGGAATCAAGGGGTATGGTGAGAAAGCAGGAATGGGGTACTGAAGTTGCATGTTCAGCCATGAACTCATTGAATGGCGGTGTCGGCTAGAAGGGCCGAATGGCCTACTCCTGCACCTATTTTCTATGTTTCTATGTTATAGACTTTAGGAAGTTAGGCATCCAGTACAGCTTCTCTAAAATTATCTACTCACGTTCACAACACCTTTCAAATCACCTTTCACCTTTTAACTAAAAATAAGATACTTAAAGTGGCAAGTAAATGCAAGGCTATCATCACTTGTTAAACACAGGCCTGTTTCTTTTTCATCTGATTTCCCCGCTTTAGCTTCATTTTATATTTAAAAAATTACCTGAACTAAAGGGTGAGCTGGTCACCAACCTCGCTCACTGGGCACGAGATGGCCCACATATTTCCAATTGTCTAAGGCACTGGGCTGGCACAATATGTCTATTGTATACAACACCATTACAGTTGCAATACTTCAATTGCTACCCAAGGTCTCCCATGCAGCACAGCCACTAAGTCTTAAATGTAATCTTTGTTTAACCATTTAGCGTTATTTTAAAAGCATTAAGCATGCTCGGGGGCTGTATGGTTACTCCTGGTCCAATTTATCGTGTACAGCATGCAGTACATTAGTTAATGGTAGTATCATTACTGACCAAGTTAGCAAATGCCTGGAAGAGAGAGCTGCCAAACTTGGACTGTGTCAGGAGGAGAAGCAACCAATGCAAGTAACCTACTTGACCGTGCCCTCACCAAACTACCCATCATAAACATGTCAGTCCACAATAACACTGGTAGGCGATATCACCACACAGTCCATATGAAGACTGCTATGTAAGCAACCCTATGTAACCAGTATTATACTGCCACCAGAGGGCGTACCGGTTGGGAGTCCCAAGGGATTCCAGCATCCCTTGGGAGCACTGTATATAAGCAGGCCTTCCATGCTGTACCAGCACTCTGGAGTTGGAATAAAGGAACCAAGGTCACACTTACTCACGTCTACAGTACTCAGTTATATTACTTTATTATGAACATAACAAAGACAAAGTCTCATCTTCAGAGCGAGGACTATGTCCATTGTGTACTGTGGCACGATCATAATGTTGTGTGGGACTGACTAAGGGCAAAGCTATGGGATAGAAACTATGGGCATCAGCAGTAGAACTTAATACCATAATTTATAAATCGCATGGCCCAACGTTGTTTGCTCCTCAATCATCAAGACAGGAAACCAACCTGATTTAATGTGGAGCGTAAAAACACGTGCCAGGAGCAGCACCAGGCATGCGTTAAAATTAGAGAAGCTACAACACAGGGCTACCAACACGCCATAGAAAGAGCAAAATCCCTACCCAGTTGCCAAATAAATCAGAGCAAAGCGTTGTAGCCTTTTCACATCCAATCGAGAATGGTGGTGAGCAATCAGACAACGAACACGAGACTCCATGTATATCTCCAACTTCAACTCATGTTGGAACCCAGTATACCAACCCATGGTGGAACCCAGTAGACAAGTGCAAGCTCAAGGCTGATGTGTTTGCAAGTTTCTTCAGCCAGAAGTGCTGAGTAGATGATCCTACTCTGCCAAAGTTCCCACGATCAAGGATACCAGTTTCCAGCCAATTTGTTCACTTTTCAAGACATTAAGCAATGGAGTGCATGGGACACAGTCAAGGCTATGGACTCCAACAACATCCAAGCCACTATGCTGAAAACCTGTGCACCAGAATTAGCTGCTCCACTAGCCTAGTTGTGCCAGAACAGCTATGAAACGGATATCTATCCAACAATGTGGAAGATTGCCCAGGTACGTACGTACAAAAAAAGGAAAACTCTAACCCAGCAATTACAGCCCTATCGGCCTCCTCCCAACCATCGGAAAAGTGACAGGAATCATCAATGACCCAGCCTCCACTGCTCTCTGGGGCAGAGAATTCCATTGATTTACAACCCTCAGAAAAAATTCCTCCTCATCTCAGTTTGAAATGGGCGGGCGGCCCCTTATTCTGAGACTATATCCCATTGTTTTAATTTCTCCTATGAGTGGAAATATCCTCTCTGCATTCACCTTGTTGAGCGTCCTCCTTATCTTTTTTGTTCCGATAAGATCACCTCTCATTCTTCTGAACTCCAATGAGTAGAGGTCCAAACTACTCAACCTATCTTCATAAGTCAACCCACTCATCCCCGGATTCAACCTAGTGAACCTTCTCGGAACAGCCTCCAATGCAAGTATGTCCTTCCTGAAATACGGAGACCAAAACTGTACAGAGGGTGGCGGGGGGGAGGGAAGGAGCGAGTGGGAAGGAATGAATGGCTTATTTCTAATTTTCAGATTGGCCTGGAAATCCCGGCCTCCCTGGGTCCGTACAAAGTTTCTACGGACCCGGGAAGACATCGGAAAAGCCGGTTTTCAGCGCACAATACGCATGCGCTGAAAACCGGCTTTTCCGATCTGGAGCTTGATAGACGATCCGCAGATCGGGAGCACAGACATTTGCTTGGGCAAGATTGCGGGATTTACGCCCACCTTGCCCAGCAAATGTCTTCAAAATTCTTGCGCCTGAAAAAGCAGGCACATAGCCTACTTTTACAGGCACAAGTGTTTAAAAGCATACATAAATATAATAAAATTAAATGAAATAAACATTTTATTGTTAAAAACTCTGCTCACTAAGGCAAGTTTACTTTTAAACCGAATTACAAAACTTTTTTTTTTTAAATCAGAAAAACTGTTTTTTTTCCCTATAAGACATTAACTAACTTTAATTTCAATTAATTTTAATTGTGAGGTCTGTTTTTTATTTCTTTTTTTCCCCATTAATAGCAATGGGAACTCGTAGATACGGAGTTTTCATTGCTATTAATGGGAAAGCTGTGGGATACTGTACCTGATTGGCTGAGCAGTCACATGTGACTGCACCTTCTGCGTGGGAACCCTCCGGACAGGGGCACGCTTCGCAGCGTGGGAAGAAAAGGCCCCCCCAACGGAATCCAGGGCGCCTCCGAGGTAGATTCATAAAAATTCTCCGGTCGGAGGCAACTGCCCGTGGAAAGCCTCCGACCAGAACTTCAGGGCCATTATGTCTCCTCGATCTTGATAGCCCCACCAGAGGAAATAGTTTCTCTGTATCTATCCCTATTGAATCCTTTTAACATTTTAAACACCTCAATTAGATCACCCCTCAATCTTCTATACTCAAGGGAATACAAGCCTAGTTTATGCAACCTGTCCTCATAATTTAACCCTTTAAGCCAGTGATAATTCTGGTGAATCTGCTCTATACCCCCATCCAAGGCCAAGATATTCCTTCCCAAGGGGCAGTGCCCAGAAATGCACACCGTACTCCAGATGGGGTCTGATCAAGGCTCTATACAATTGAAGCAGAACTTCCTCTTCTTTATAAAATCTAATTTTAACAAACCACACGATTCAACTCTGACCAGTTATGTCCTAATCAGGATTCACACATCCTGTCAGCTACACAGGAATCATTGGGGTAGAAAATTGGCTGGTTTCTATAATGGACGGCAGATCCGCAATGCCAGTTTTATGCCACGGTGGCAATTTGAAAGTCTATGCCATTGTGTTCTGTAGAGCATCTGCTCATCAACATCAATCTTCGTTCTTCATCTCTAAACTGGTTCTTAATGCATCCAGCACTTTCAAATGATTAAAATCAACGGCTTTAACTAGTAATTTATTCCAACATATCCCCCATTGGGGAGGGGAAGGGTGGCAGAAAAACTTCTTCTCGTCTCTAATTCAATTGAATCTAGTCAATGTTGTACTCGTGCTCTCTCGTTCTGAATCACAATCTGAGTTAAATAATCTGCTTACAGCTACATTAACTCACACTTCTCTAAAATATACACTGAATATTCATGATGATTAATTATTAAACTTAATGAATAAAATATGAACAAAAAACATCTGCCAAAAGCCATGGTCAGAAAGAAGCAGCCTAAATGAATCTTTCAGAGTGGTGACTAAGACAGATAACCCTTTATAAAACTTCTTGTTCAGGAAGTGCATTAACAGGTCAAATCTGCTAAAAATGAGTAGTCATCTTCGGAACTCCCCCTCCCCCATGTAACATACTGCAATGGACTGGCCAAACAGAGTGCCTTTCATCCAATGGGACTAAAACCTAATCAGTAACTCAAATTCTTTTCTGTATATTTAATGGGTCCAAATTGCACCAATTATTAATGCAAGGTATTGGATTTAGGCCTTTTACATTTCTCCCAAGCAATCTGCAAATCAATCTAAATGCATATATGGCACCATAAATATAAAATAGGGCTAATAATCCAGTTTTACATTTCCTACTCAATTTAGCTGCTTACTGATCGACAAGGTGGTGGCTCACTGAGTCCTGTATGTGTGAGTAACGGATGGATAACAGCCTTAATGTATTTCACTTACATGGATGATTTGGGATAAATTATTCGGCTTTTGCAAATACAATTCTGGCATTAATCCCAAGTTGCTCTGCCATCAAACTACCATTACAGTACAATGCACTTCTCAAAATTAGGTGCCAAACAACAAAATGAAGCTGGAAAGAAAATAATGCGAATGACCCTAGTCGCTGCTGGAAACACAGAAAAACTGAAAAACGGTGCAAGGCTTTCATCTGGCATGTCAGAGCTCCAAAAAGAGCCAAATTGTGAGTTAGTATTTTTACAATGTTGTGGCAGCTCTAATTACAAAACAAAGTTGTATTATTTCGCAAACCTGGTTTATTCAGGCAAAACTGAGACAAAACAGCAATATCTACAGGGCGTAAAACTATCTATTCAGGAAGGCACGAAAATGATATGATTTGTGGGAAAAAAATAAGGAAATGCTTAAGGAGCTCTGCCTCAACTCGAACGTGAAAGATAATTACAAAAACTGATATTTGGTGGACAAGAACTTCATGGGTCTAGTCTTATAATGAAATGTACGTACAACTTAGCAAAACAATTGTACATCAGAAATATGTAGATAAATATGTGGGCTTGAAATTCCTCAGCCTGGTTGGGTTGGGCAAAAGAGAGCAAGAAATCAGCAGTTCAAACAGGCTGAGGCAAGCTGCAATTTGGGGCTGTGTTGCACTGGGTCTTTGTCCCCCTTTATTAAAAACCCAAATGGCAAAACCCACCACACATGGGTGTGGGTGCTTCTTGTGGCCATCCCTCTCTGCAAGATCATAAGAAGCAAGATGATATAATTAGAAAACTCACCAGTTCTGCCTCGGGTGGCCCCCAAGGCTAAGTATGTTTGACATGTGTGCCAGGAAAAGATCCCGACAGAAACGGGGCCCATCTTGCAGAAAATGCCAGTTTCATAACAGCAATTGATTGCTGCTGTCAAAAGAATTTTTGACAGATTGCAAGTGCCGGGTTTGGGTGTGATTTCAGGCCCAACATAAGGGGAAAGCTGCAATTTTTAAAATTTGTAATAAAAAATTTTTTTTTCTAAAACTCTTCGGTCAGAACAACCTGAGCTAAGATGTAGTGAGACAAGGTGCCGCAAAAAAACTCCTTGTCCCCCAACTCCAGGAAAGACACCTCAGTAAATGGTGCGAACACCCATGTCCACCCCTTTCCCCTCCCCCACCACCACCCCATGCAAAAGACTCTGACGCGAGGATCTGGCACTGGTCAAAGTCTCAGCAGGCTGACAGAGAAATTTCACACCAGCATTGATGACGAGGAGCTAGGCCATGTAACAGAAGGCAAGATTAAATGTTTAACCCACTAGATGTTTAACCTGCATTGTTACACTAATCCCTAGTGGCTGCACCAGAACGAATGTCGGCCGCAACCAAGAAATCACCAGACTGTTCAGCCCTCCTGGTCATGGATCATAATCCAAGCCAGGATTGTGGGGAGGGGTGAGGAAAGTAAAACACGAGATGAGAATTTGCAAATATAATCAAAAGGCACACAAATGTTGCAACCACTTTTAAATGTTTATTTCATGTACTATATTTCCCAGCTAGGAAGTTATTTAGTGGGATATCCTAATTTCTTCAATTGGTGGTGTTGAGTAGTGTGCAGGCAAGCAGGGGGAAGAGAAGGAACAGATTGATTTACTTATGAGCTGGGAAACTTATATACAGGTGCAGCGCCTAAAATCCAAAACTCTCAGGACCGAGGCCGTTCCGGATTTTGTACTTTTGGTTTGTTTTCTGCTGTCAAGAATCCAGAAACACCCGAGCCCAGGTTCGGGTACTTCCGGATCTTGGAACATCAGAAAGAGGGGCGGGGGAGATTCCCGCCAAAGTTGTCGTCGGGCGGGCCGGCTTGGCAGAGGTTGTCGTCGAACGGGGCCTCGTGGAGGTGGTGTTCGGGCGGGCGGGCCTCGCCAAGGAGGTCGTCGGGCAGGCCGCCGAGGGGGCCCCGAAGTAAGGGCAGTGGCGGTGGGGTGAGGAGAGCAGCAGCAGCGAGACCTCAGGTCGGCAGGGTCATCGGGTCCGGATTCCGGAACATTTTACGGATTCCAGATGACCTTGCCATCGATTGGTCTGGAGTCCGGATTCTGGAACATTCCGGATTCTCGACGCTGCACCTGTATTCCTCAACTGTACACAGCTCAAGTTTAGAAGTTACGTTGGGCCTGCAATCGTGCTCCCCACAGGTTCAGGGTTTAGCCATGCGGAGTGCACGTGCCTAAACCCGGCACTTGCAAAATTCTTTTGACAGATCTAACGCATCCAAAAATAAAAGGCCTCCGCAGGTGGAGAATTGGGCTATTTGCCAAAATCCTACCCAGCGAATGTCCTTCACATTCTTACGACTGACAAAAGCAGCACAAGACTTTTAAAATGCATAAAAATACATTTTTATAAAAGAATGTCAACATTTAAAATCCTGTTAAAAGGTAAGTTTATTTTTAGACCTTTAAAATATGTACATTTATTTTTCAAAAAATTAAATTTTGAGTTATTTTCAGTATGAGTTTTTTGTTGGGGGTGGGGGGGGGGGGGAAATCCCCATTCATACTTATGAGTTCTGTCTACATGGGGATCCCCCTACTCTGATGGCCGTGGGCCGGCCGTGACCCCATTGATGCGTACGAAACCCCAAATGCTCCTGGGATACGTGTGCCCCTATGAAGGCCTTCACGTAGAGGGCCAGGACCGCAAGTCTCCGAACCTCTGAGACCACCAGGTACTTTCGTAGAAATTTTTGCGGTCGGCACCCGCAGGAAGCCATCGACTGCAATTTCGGGGTCATTGTCTCCACAAAAGGGGCGGAAAGTATTGTACTTACAACTCCAAAATATAAATAATTAACAGGGTACCATACTCTGCCCTTCTAAACTTGCCTGGAGCATAGACAGATCAATGACTCTTCTCTCCCAAAAAAACCTTGCCATCTGTCACCATCTTGTCCTGGCGCAAACAAGCATGTTGAGCTCATCTGAATGTGCACTGCCAATTTTCGTACGGTTCATTTGTAAAGTAGAATGTCCTGATAATTCAAAGTCACTTTTGCAATAAAATATATTGAATTGTCCAATTTGAATTAAGCAACATAAATAACAGAGGAATGTAGAAATTTAGTGATCAGATTATTTAGCAACTTTAAATTAAGAGAAAACTGCATACAATTTAGTTTTAACATAACCTGGAGCTATGTACAAAATCTCCTTCCAGCCATTTGCAGACAAGACAGTGACAGCCATGTCAGTGTGCAGTATTTGTTCATCACTTGTCTTCATTATGAAACATAAGATGCCTATTTACATTGGACAGCATAGAAGATGGCCATCTGTCATATAAAAATTATAGAAAACAAAATATATGGGGAAATTAAAGACTACAATTGAGGCAGCCATGTCGTGGCAGAAAATGGAGCAGTGTGGGGATTTTAAAGGTGCTATGTATACAATATACAGATGCAGTGTCCAGAATCTGGAACCCTCGGGACCGAGGCCATTCTGGATTCCACGTTTTTCCGGACTTCGTTGAGTCTTTGACGTCACGAATCCGGAAACACCCGAGCCCAGGTTCGGGTGTTTCCGGATTTCAGAATGTCAGAAAGGGCAGAGGGTGCTCGTCGAGGTGCTGTTCGGGCCGCCAACCCCGTCGCTGAGGTCGTCGAGCAGGGCCCAGCCACCAAGGAGTTGTTCGGGTGGGGCCCAGCCACCAAGGAGTTGTTCGGGTGGGGCCCCGCCGAAGAGGAGCTGGTCGGGCAGGGGTGGTTTTTGGGCAGGCTGGCAAGGAGGCCCCGATGTAGGGGTAGCGGCGACAAGGCAAGGCCCGAGGTCAGGCAGCGGCAGGACCTTGAGGTCAGCAGGGTCAGTGGGTCCAGATTTTGGAACATTTTACGGATTCCGGACGACCATGCCACCAATCGTTCCGGAGTCCAGAACTCCGGATTTTGGGCGTAGCACCTGTACTGGAGTGTAGGAAAAGAAACTGACAGACGAATGCATTTTTTCGCCATTTGCAAGACAGTGGAGAAAAGGGTTTTACCCTTGCAGATGATGGTCATTTCACATGGGATGAATTACTTAAAAACACAAAATATAGATACCAATAGATCATAATATAAAACAGAAGCAGCAAGGGTTGTTCTCTTACACCTCCTACAAAACAATAATCTAGGATTTCAAACTACAGTGTTGAGCAACTCATTAAAATGGAATTATTAGCGTATACTGCTTTCACAATCTTTTGCAGAAGTTGCACTCAAAATGTCAGGACGTATTCATCCCTGTGACAATCTGGATTGTCACAAAATGTGACATTTAAAGCAAAACAGGGTAATATATTCTGAAATCTTTCCAACAATGATAGCCATTTTCTATCATAAAGAAAGCCCAACATACAGCATGCATTTTCTTACACCTCAGAACGCATTTCTATTTGCAAATTTTGCATCACGCTTGCAGCTGATTGGCTTAAATTTTATATTATAAAATAGCACCAAATCACAACTGAAGAGGCAAGTATACCAATGGAACGTGAAGAAATCAGGGAGATAAGCGTCCATTAAAGGAACAAAGACATGAGAACAAGCATGAGCAGACAGTAAAAGCTATCAAGAAAGAAGAAAGGAGGTGAGGGAAACCAATCAAATACCTCAAAATAGTAACAATCCTTTTGGTTATTATCTTGATTTATTATTCAAAATAAGAATTGTAATGTAATAAAAACAAAAAGCTTACACGGCCTGACTCCAGAGAAACAAAAAGAGCGACAGCTTAAGTTTGACACTGTATAAGGTGCAACACCAGTGTGGTGCCAGATTTAAACCCAGGTCCCACAGATGAAAGGACAGTATGCTCCATCACCCAGCCAGTCTGCCTCGTAGGAGATTTTCTAACTGAACTTTTTGTCTTGCAAAAGAGCAAGACTGTTTGAACTCCTATCCTCTTCACTGCTCAGCAGAAATTAGATACCATGAGCCTTGAAGCCAGCATGCCTGTCTATTACAAGATTTTCATTAAAAAACCTGAACAGGAATTAACTTTTATTACTTCGAGGTGACTTGGAGGAATAGATACTGACTAAGAGTGTACTATGGTATAAATTTTACTGAACATAAAAAAATAACAATTGATGACAAGGCTATAAGTGGCTTTTACTGCTCAGACATATCAGCATCTCTCATTTCCACAGGTAACTGATTCTTCCCTAACAGAGGACAGAAACCAATGTCCAATTTTTCCTGGAGACTAATATAGCAACACATGATTGCTACAATAAATATTCACTCTCCTTCTCCTCCCCCACCGTCCCCCACCAAACAGATCGACTATGTTGGATGCGGAGCGAGAATGGGAACTAACTATTTAATAGTTAAGAGTTAATAAACGGAAACTTCAGTTTTAAGAGCAGATATATGGGTAGCTGTGAACAGTTGTCGCGGCACAAAAATGACAGCAACAGTGATCGAACAGTTCAGCAGTTACAAAAATCACAGACGAGTGGATTTCAAATTTTAGACAGACCAAGAGTAGCAGTAACTAGTCAGGTTGGTGAAATGGATTAAAACTCCATAAAGCAAAAAAAAAGTTTGTGATTGACTAAAATGAGGATTTCACCTGTTAAATTACCCAACGTTGCATTGACCATACATAAAAGGAGTAAAAGCAGCTCGACTCAGCTCGCAAGTAGCAATAGGGAACAAGCAAGCAGCAGAAAACTGAGCAACTGAATTTTGTCTCTAGAATTCAGCTCAAAGCTACACCTCTTCTGGGTCTAATGAAAACAACTGCATTTTGGAGCTGGGGAAAATGGGGAGCATTACACACCCAGATCTTTATGACTGACAGAAAGACCGGCCATGCAAAAAATGTACCAGGACTGTGCGTTTGTAAGCCCCACCCAATCCAACCCTCTCTAGTAATACAAAAGGAATGGCAGCACAAGAGAAGATGCAATTATTAGGACTGTAATGAAAATGTTTTAAAATATAACATAAATTTAATCAGAGATAGATTGATGAGAAAAACAAAATAAGGAGTTGTTCATGTAACTACAGCATGATAAATTTGCATATTTGTGCGAGAAGGGAGCAAATCGGTTTACCTACCTGCAGCAGTGAAGAAAACACGGTTGGGTTATTTTCTGGGAACAAATCAAAAACACATGCCTCAGTGTTCTGAGCACATCTCACCTTTCCCAAATTCCTCCAGTGGCCATTCACATCCTCCTCCATTTCCAACGCAGCACATGCCCTTGAAACAGTAACCTCGGACTCACCACGAGCAATGCCACAGCAGATTCATTCATTTTTATTGGGTCGGATTTTAATGTAAAAATAATGGCGAGGCCATCAGCGCTCCAGGTTATTTTTATGCAAATCGGACAGCAATTTCCGGTGACCACACCTGCACTGTCCAAGTCAGCATGGATTTGTGAAAGGGAAATCATGCTTGACAAATCTTCTGGAATTTTTTGAGGATGTTTCCAGTAGAGTGGATAAGGGAGAACCAGTTGATGTGGTATATTTGGACTTTCAGAAGGCGTTCGACAAGGTCCCACACAAGAGATTGATGTGCAAAGTTAGAGCACATGGGATTGGGGGTAGTGTACTGACATGGATTGAGAACTGGTTGTCAGACAGGAAGCAAAGAGTAGGAGTAAATGGGTACTTTTCAGAATGGCAGGCAGTGACTAGTGGGGTACCGCAAGGTTCTGTGCTGGGGCCCCAGCTGTTTACACTGTACATTAATGATTTAGATGAGGGGATTAAATGTAGTATCTCCAAATTTGCGGATGACACTAAGTTGGGTGGCAGTGTGAGCTGCGAGGAGGATGCTGTGAGGCTGCAGAGCGACTTGGATAGGTTAGGTGAGTGGGCAAATGCATGGCAGATGAAGTATAATGTGGATAAATGTGAGGTTATCCACTTTGGTGGTAAAAACAGAGAGACAGACTATTATCTGAATGGTGACAGATTAGGAAAAGGGGAGGTGCAAAGAGACCTGGGTGTCATGGTACATCAGTCATTGAAGGTTGGCATGCAGGTGCAGCAGGCGGTTAAGAAAGCAAATGGCATGTTGGCCTTCATAGCAAGGGGATTTGAGTACAGGGGCAGGGAGGTGTTGCTACAGTTGTACAGGGCATTGGTGAGGCCACACCTGGAGTATTGTGTACAGTTTTGGTCTCCTAACCTGAGGAAGGACATTCTTGCTATTGAGGGAGTGCAGCGAAGGTTCACCAGACTGATTCCCGGGATGGCGGGACTGACCTATCAAGAAAGACTGGATCAACTGGGCTTGTATTCACTGGAGTTCAGAAGAATGAGAGGGGACCTCATAGAAACGTTTAAAATTCTGACGGGGTTAGACAGGTTAGATGCAGGAAGAATGTTCCCAATGTTGGGGAAGTCCAGAACCAGAGGTCACAGTCTAAGGATAAGGGGTAAGCCATTTACGACCGAGATGCGGAGGAACTTCTTCACCCAGAGAGTGGTGAACCTGTGGAATTCTCTACCACAGAAAGTTGTTGAGGCCAATTCACTAAATATATTCAAAAAGGAGTTAGATGAGGTCCTTACTACTAGGGGGATCAAGGGGTATGGCGAGAAAGCAGGAATGGGGTACTGAAGTTGAATGTTCAGCCATGAACTCATTGAATGGCGGTGCAGGCTAGAAGGGCCGAATGGCCTACTCCTGCACCTATTTTCTATGTTTCTATGTTTCTATGTTTTCTAAACACGGAAATCCAGAAATTGCTCTCCAAGATGCCCTCCTCCTCCAAAAGCTTCCCGAAAACAGCATCTCACCATCAGACGCCTCATTCAAATTCAGGTTGTACCTTTCCGGTCCGGGACTCTCTAGTCGGAAACATCCCTGGTCTGGCATCAATCCCGGTGTGGGTGGAGTCCATTGAAAAAAAAAATTCTAGCTTCACGTGTTAAATGTACATACGATGTATTTTGGATGACAAATCTTGCCAGTTTTGCCCTGGACAGCTGGAGGTTTTACACCCTGGCTGGTGCTGTGGTTTAACACGCGCTCCTTGCTGCCAAGGCTGCCTCTCCTTGCCTGATCGGTGGGCGTGCAAGCTCTGAAGACTGCAATTGCAGTGCCGGGCTGAGCCGACATTCTTCCCCCACCCCGCCGGACTCGGGGGGGTGGGGGTGATGTGTGTGTGTCTCGGTGCGAGAAGGCTGCCACTTCCACCAGTCAGGCTCTGCTCGTGGCTTACACACGGACAGACGCCGGGAGTAGGATTGTGGGTAAGGGTCGGCGTCTCTCCTTGACTTTATCCTCCACTTTATCTCCAATCTCTATGTATGTGGTTTTTTGAGGTGTTGGTGTGCATTGAGGTAAGCGGGCCAGGCAAGGAAAGGGAAGGGCAGGCGGCTGACTGAGGCGCTGAAGCTGGGCCTGAGGATTTTTTTTAAAATGGAGTAATTCTGGACGACTAAATGCTACACAGTAGGCTTCTGGTCGTTATTAGCAGCGTTGTCACGAGTTGACCTCCCGTGGTTCGGAAAATTCTCTGGTCCGGCCCCGGTCAGGTTCCAAGGGTGCCGGACCAGAGAGAACCAACTGTACATTGAACGACGTGAAGTTCCTGCACTTACCTCAGATACAAACTAAACTTGCCAGAAAAGGTTAGGGCTTGTCCATTCCAGTACCCTTTTAATAGTGTGGGAAGTCTTAATTATTGCCAAACAACCTCTCTGGCACTGAAAATTAACTTTTACAAGTATGGCACCCCACTCCTTCAGCTTTTAATTATTGTTGGAGAAATAATTTTTAAAAATGTTGAAACTTTTTCTTTGTCTCTTTTTAAAATCTCTCTCTCGCTCTTAATCCAATCTTTCTTTCCCTCTATTTCGCTTCCTGCGCCTGATTTGATATTGAATTCAATATTCCATGTCCCTTTCATGTCATGTCATGAGGTAGGCATCTTTTCCCAGCGGGCCCTGTTAATGTGCCCATTGAGCAAACTGGTATGTGATGCATGACAGCACAGAGTTAAATAACACACCGGCCCCAACAGTCCTCTCTATCTCCCAAAGTTCTGAAACTTGCTGGAAGAGAGAAATCACTTGGCAAAACCTGAACCCTACCATGGAGTCGTACATGAACAAATCAACACATTAAACCAACATGTTACCTCATGAAATAACTGTGGTATCACTATATACAAAATCAATACAAAGGAGTACAAGTGTTCAACTACATGGATATACTACTGGCACAATTGATATCACAACTCAACATTAAAAAAAGTGTGGTTCCTACAAGTATAACATTTACTTCCTTTAACACTGTGATGCTATTTCAAATTATGCATGGCAAATTTAACTAGTTATTTACTTACCTCTGAGAATAGTCACTTCCAAAATAGATAATGCAGCTTTCCACAAGGCCACCCTCCACAGAACTAGGAAAATAGGGCCTCTCACCAATATGTCACCACAGACGACAAGCCACTAATGCTCGATAAGCCCACACATCACCTACCATTACATCTACATCCACCCCCAGCAACCTGAAGATGATCAATGTTACGTTGCAATCAACATCTCATTCACAGTACACATCACTGTTCACTGTAGGAACACAATGGATTTCAGTTTAACAGGATATCTGGGTGGCACCCCATCAAATGCATCCTGGATAAAGAAGTGTCTCCCTAACTGAGGATAGCTGTTCAACTTTTGGCGACGTGAGGAAGTGCATAGGAGGTTGAACAAGGACCAAAAGTCAAGATCAAGGTTTTAAAGCACGAGGCAGTGGTCTCACTGCTTCTCTACAGCTGCGAGATTTTGATGTGACCTCTGTAGACAGTCCAAGACTTGAAAACCCTTCACCCTTGCAACCTCAATGCCATCATAAACATTAGATGGAAAAACATGTCTCCAAACAATTAAATACTGGCTCCTTCTCACTTGTCAGGGATACAGGACCTGCTGATCAAATTTCAGTTGAGATAATCTGGCCATGTTCAGAGGATGTCCGATGATTGAGAGCAAATGGTCCCAAAAAAGAACACTTTATTGAAAAGGAACTTAAACTGTGACATAATTTTGACAGATGACAGAAGGTAGAAACCACTTTTAGAGACACCATGTTGAAGCTGTGTAGGAGAAAAGGAAAAAAGACAAATCTAAACTACGAATCAAGTTGCAGTAAACTCTGAATTCAGCACTGAGTGTAGTCACATCCACTTTTGATGTACCTGACCAGTGTGCCATATGACCACTAACCCTACAATAAAAGGCGCGTTGTAAATGCAAGTTGTGTTTATAGTAATGAAAGAAGGCATGCCATCCAAGACTCTAAACTATGGCCGGAATAGGATGTCACTAAAGAAATCAAGGACGGTATCCAATTAAAAACAAGGGCATACAAAGTGATCAAAACTACTGGGAGGACAGAAGATTGGGAAGCTTCTAAAAGTCAACAAAAAATGACTAAAGAAAATGATTAGAAAAGGGAAGATAGACCACGAAAGTAAATTAGCACAAAATATAAAAACAGATAGCAAGAGTTTCTATAGATATATAAAAAGGAAAAAGAGAGAGTGGCTAAAGTAAATGTTGGTCCCTTAGAGGATGAGACTGGGGAATTAGTCATGGGGAACATGGAGATGACAGAAACTCTGAACAAATATTTTGTATCAGTCTTTACGGTAGGACACAAACACAATCACAATCACTAAGGAGGTGGTACTCAGTAAGATAATGGGACTAAAGGCAGATAAATCCCCTGGACCCGATGGCTTGCATCCTAGGATCTTAAAGAGAAGTAACGGCAGGGATTGTGGATGCATTGGTTGTAATTTACCAAAATTCACTGGATTCTGGAGAGGACCCAGCAGAATGGAAAACTTCAAATGTGATACCCCTATTTAAAAAGGGAGGCAGACAAAAAGCAGGAAACTATAGACCAGTTAGCCTAACATCTGTGGTTGGGAAAATATTGGAGTCCATTATTAAAGAAGCAGTAGCAGGACATTTGGAAAAGCAAAATTTGGTCAGGTAGAGTCAGCATGGATTTATGAAGGGGAAGTCATGTTTGACAAATTTGCTCGAGTTCTTTGAGGATGTAACAAACAGGGTGGATAAAAGGAAACCAGTGGATGTGGTGTATTTGGACTTCCAGAAGGCATTTGACAAGATGCCACATAAAAGATTACTGCACAAGATAAAAGTGCACGGGGTTGGGGGTAATATATTAACATGGATAGAGGATTGACTAATTAACAGAAAACAGAGTCTCGGGATAAATGGTTCATTCTCTGGTTGGCAACCAGTAACTAGTGAGGTGCCGCAGAGATCAGTGCTGGGACCCCAACTATTTACAATCTATATTAACGACTTGGAAGAAGGGACTGAGTGTAACGTAGCCAAGTTTGCTGACAATACAAAGATGGGAGGAAAAGCTGTGTGTGAGGAGGACACAAAAAATCTGCAAAAGGACATAGACAGGCTAAGTGAGTGGGCAAAAATTTGGCAGATGAAGTATAATGTTGGAAAGTGCGAGGTCATGCACTTTGGCAAAAAAATCAAAGAGCAAGTCATTATTTAAATGGAGAAAGATTGCAAAGTGCTGCAGTACAGCAGGACCTGGGGGTACTTGTGCATGAAACATAAAAGGATAATATGCAGGGTCAGCAACTGATCAGGAAGGCCAATGGAATCTTGGCCTTTATTGCAAAGGGGATGGAGCATAAAAGCAGGGAAGTCTTGCTACAGCAAGACAGGGTATTGGTGAGGCCACACCTGAAATACTGCGTGGGGTTTTGGTTTCCATATTTACGAAAGGATATACTTGCTTTGGAGGCAGTTCAGAGAAGGTTCACTAGGTTGATTCTGGAGATGAAGGGGTTGACTTATGAGGAAAGGTTGAGTAGGTTGGGCCTCTACTCATTGGAATTCAGAAGGATGAGAGATGATCTTATCGAAACATATAAGATTATGAGGGGGCTTGACTAAAGGGGATGCAGAGAGGATGTTTCCACTGATATGGGGGGGGGGAGACTAGAACTAGAGGGCATGATCTTAGAATAAGGGGCCACCCATTTAAAACTGAGATGAGGAGAAATTTGTTCGGGTTGTGGATCCGTGGAATTCGCTGCCTCAGAGAGCTGTGGAAGCTGGGACAGTGAATACACTTAAGACAGAAATAGGCAGTTTCTTAAACGATAAAGGGTTAAGGGGTTCTGGGGAGCAGGCAGGGAGGTGGAGCTGAGTCCATGATCAGATCAGCCATGATCTTATTGAATGGTGGAGCAGGCTCGAGGGGCTGCATGGCCTACTCCTGTTCCTATTTCTTATGTTTTTATTGCCAAATTTTCCAAAATATGCAATTGTCAATATTTTAATAATTCAAAATCAGAAAAATCTTTAAATATATGAACCATAACAAACACAGCAGCTTCCGGTGCGTGCATTATGTACACATGGCAAATTAAGTTTTTTTTTTATATTCGTTCATGGAATGTAGGCATCGCTGGCTAGGCTGGCATTTATTTATTATTATTTTTTTTTTCTAATTTTATTCGTAGCCAATCTTTCCAATTCTTTGTCAGATCACAAACGCACATCAAGGATCACCCTGCGCTAATGCTCTTAGCCAAAAGGCCTAGAGCCCAAGCACCGTTCCTGGAAGTACTGCAATACCAGGTTCGTGCCATGGAGGTGGATGGGTCAGCAACCCCACACACCCCGTGGAGGTGGATGGGTCAAGCCACCCCACCCACCTCCTATTTCCAAAAAGCATAGGAGAACCACCTCCTGATCCAGGGAGAACCACGTTGGGGTCATGGTTACTCCCCTGTCAGGTCAGTTACGCATGATCTTAGCCAAAAGGCCGAGCCAGGCTGGCATTTATTGCCCATCCCCAATTGCCCTTGAGAAGGTGATGGTGTGCTGCCTTCTTGAACCTCAGAGGACAGTTAAGAGTCAACCACATTGCTGTATGGGTCTGGAGTCACATATGGGCCAGACCGGGTAAGGGCACCAGATTTCCTTCCCTAAAAGGACATTAGTGAATCAGATGGGTTTTTATAACAATTCAGTAGTTTCATTGTCACCATTACTGATACTAAACTTTAAAAAAAAATGTATTAACTGAATTTAAATTCCCCAGCTGCCATGGTGGTATTTGAACTCGCGTCTCTGGATCATTAGTCCAGGATTACTAGTCCAGTAACATAACCACAATGCTACTGTATGTACTCTTCTGTGGAATGCACTAAAGAACTAAAGATGCACTTCAACCAGTTATTCTTTGTGAAGGCAGATGTAAGCATTCATCATTTGCTTAAAATATTGCATAAGTTCTTTCTGAAATTGCTGATCAAATTGAATGACACAGTTTTGTGGTTACAAACTTGGGTTTGTTTTTGACCTAAAAGAACACGTAATTGCTTATAACTGAATTCATCTGTCATTTTGACTGAAATTCAGAAAAAAAAAACGAAAATTGGAGCTGCATCAATTCAAATCATTTCTTCAAGGAACAGAATTCTATATAACAGACTGCAGAGAAGAGATCTAGAATTGGCTCATACAGTGCCATATTTCTATCAGTCGTGCTCCATATAAAGATTCCTTTTCCTCCCAGTTCACTCATCATGCTATCCAAACAGAATATTTTCAAAGAAATTTGACAGCAAGATACAGTGTCATTAGAAATGCAGCATAAAATTAATTTAGGCTCTGCGTTCAAAGTTGGTACCGACAGAATCAGTGGAGCCACTCCATTTATAACCCTCAACAACTGTACTGAGGAAGGGAAGGGGGAAAATTCCTACACATGTCCCCCAATTCTCTCATTACGAGTTCATCCGGCCACCAAGTAGCTCTCCATCTAACATCACTCTCTAAAGTAATGATCAGAAATGTAAAATAATGGGCCCAAGTTTCCACATGATTCGCGCCTGATTTTTAGGAGCAACTGGTGGAGAACGGACTATTTTAGAAATCGCAATTCTCCACATTTTTTTTTCTGCAGTTCTAGTCAGGTAGAACAGTTCTAGTTTAGAACAGAATTTTTTCTTCAAAAGGGGGCGTGTCCGGCCACTGACGCCTGATTTGAAAGTTTCCACAGTGAAAATGTACTCCAAACTAAAGTAGAATGGAGCCAGAGAAGATTTTTGTAGAACTGAAAAAACCTGTTCTACACATTAAAAAATCAGGCGCAGGTTACAAATTAGGCGTCCAGAACGAGGTGGGGGGGAGGGGAAGGGAACTCATTAAATTCGACAATAAATCCTTATTTATACTTCTACAAATATTATACAAATAAATCCAACCTGAATAAACATTTATAAGCCAAGAAAAGATTAAATAAACCATCTTCCTGCCTGTGTGAAAGTGCTTCAGCCAGGGAGAATTCTGCAGCCGTTCGTGCCGCTGAGCGGGAGGGGGCGGGGGAGAGGGGGGGCGGGGGAGAGAGGGGGCGGGGGAGAGAGAGAGGGAGGGGGGAGAGAGAGAGAGAGGGAGGGGGGAGAGAGAGAGAGAGGGGGCGGGGGAGAGAGAGAGAGAGGGGGCGGGGGAGAGAGAGAGGGAGGGGGGAGAGAGAGAGGGAGGGGGGAGAGAGAGAGAGAGGGGGCGGGGGAGAGAGGGGGCGGGGGAGAGAGGGGGCGGGGGAGAGAGGGGGCGGGGGAGAGAGGGGGCGGGGGAGAGAGGGGGCGGGGGAGAGAGGGGGCGGGGGAGAGAGGGGGCGGGGGAGAGAGGGGGCGGGGGAGAGAGGGGGCGGGGGAGAGAGGGGGCGGGGGAGAGAGGGGGCGGGGGAGAGAGGGGGCGGGGGAGAGAGGGGGCGGGGGAGAGAGGGGGCGGGGGAGAGAGGGGGCGGGGGAGAGAGGGGGCGGGGGAGAGAGGGGGCGGGGGAGAGAGGGGGCGGGGGAGAGAGGGGGCGGGGGAGAGAGGGGGCGGGGGAGAGAGGGGGCGGGGGAGAGAGGGGGCGGGGAGAGAGGGGGCGGGGGAGAGAGGGGGCGGGGGAGAAGGGGCGGGGGAGAGAGGGGGCGGGGGAGAGAGGGGGCGGGGGAGAGAGGGGGCGGGGGAGAGAGGGGGCGGGGGAGAGAGGGGGCGGGGGAGAGAGGGGGCGGGGGAGAGAGGGGGCGGGGGAGAGAGGGGGCGGGGGAGAGAGGGGGCGGGGGAGAGAGGGGGCGGGGGAGAGAGGGGGCGGGGGAGAGAGGGGGCGGGGGAGAGAGGGGGCGGGGGAGAGAGGGGGCGGGGGAGAGAGGGGGCGGGGGAGAGAGGGGGCGGGGGAGAGAGGGGGCGGGGGAGAGAGGGGGCGGGGGAGAGAGGGGGCGGGGGAGAGAGGGGGCGGGGGAGAGAGGGGGCGGGGGAGAGAGGGGGCGGGGGAGAGAGGGGGCGGGGGAGAGAGGGGGCGGGGGAGAGAGGGGGCGGGGGAGAGAGGGGGCGGGGGAGAGAGGGGGCGGGGGAGAGAGGGGGCGGGGGAGAGAGGGGGCGGGGGAGAGAGGGGGCGGGGGAGAGAGGGGGCGGGGGGAGAGAGGGGCGGGGGAGAGAGGGGGCGGGGGAGAGAGGGGGCGGGGGAGAGAGGGGGCGGGGGGGAGAGAGGGGGCGGGGGGGAGAGAGGGGGCGGGGGGGAGAGAGGGGGCGGGGGGAGAGAGGGGGCGGGGGAGAGAGGGGGCGGGGGGAGAGGGGGCGGGGGAGAGAGGGGGCGGGGGAGAGAGGGGGCGGGGGAGAGAGGGAGGGGGGAGAGAGGGAGGGGGAGAGAGGGAGGGGGGGGAGAGAGAGAGGGAGGGGGGAGAGAGAGAGGGAGGGGGAGAGAGAGAGGGGGGCATCGGGTCGGGGAACAGGAGCACGGGTCGGGTCAGTGGGGGGGGGGGGGGCGGGTCTCGGGTCGGGTCGAGGCGGGGGGGGAGCGGGTCTCGGGTCGGGGCGGGGGGAGGAGCGGGTCTCGGGTCGGGGGGGAGCGGGTCTCGGGTCGGTGCGGGGGGGGGGGGGGGTGTCCGGGCCGGGGGGGGGGGGGGGGGTGGAGCGGGTGTCGGGTCGGGGGGGGGGGGGGGAGCGGGTGTCGGGTCAGGTCTGGTCGGCGGGGGGGGGGGGGAGTGTCGGGTCTGGTCGGGCGGGGAGCAGCAGCTGGCCGTGGGAGGAGCCTCATTCACGCAGCTGCAGTGAGGCCATTGGGCCAGGGCTAGGGGCTGCGTGCTTCGGGCCCCTCCCATACAGTTCGGCGCCTGGAGCTACTGCACTTGCGTGCCGACTGTAGCGCGCATGTGCAGAGGTCCCTGCACTGTTTTCAGCGCCGGGACCTGGCTCCGCCCCCCCACAGCTCGTGCTGACTGCGCCCAGGGCCAGAGGACCTGCAAGTAGGTGGAGAATACCAAGGATTTTTTTAGGCGCCGTTTTAGGCGCGAAAAACGGGCGCCCCGCTCAGAGGGGCGCCCGTTTTTTTTCTTGTGGAAACTTGGGCCCATAAGAACTGAGTTTATTACAGGTTGGACCTCTATGGTCCGGCACCCTCGGGATCTGACCGGTGCCGAAAACAGAGAATTTTCCGAAACACAGGAGGTCTGTCTATGACTGTACCGATAAACCCTACATAAGGCATGCACCTAGCCTAGCCTTACCGGTACCTGTAGAGTGCTGCTCACCGCTCTCCTGAGCTATCATCTTCGGGTAAATTAGAGTTAAATAATAGCACAGAACATGGAGAGCCAGGACTGCTGGCCGGACAGAAACAAACTTTGCGGAAGCACGGGAAACCAGGACGCCACTCATGCAAAGAAGCAGTTCCGCAAACTAATGCCGAACCACAGATATTGCCAGACCAGATAGTCCCGGACCAGAGAGGTTCAACCTGTACAAGTAAAAAAAGTAAAAATCAAAGACAGATGACTTCCTCGCTTAGAAAATGTACATCTCAATCCTAGCCCATGTTCTGAGGGCAGGTATCTTGGTAGTCTGTCATATCCAACAAAGATGTTGATGTGCTAATCATCAATGGCATGTGTCTTGAAGTGGCTGTATAGGCCAATTCTGGATGCACATAGTCTCTTGCACGTCGGACAAGGGAAGTGCGATGTGCCTGATGCTGGCAGTACTGCCACCTGATGTCGTCTATCTCTTGTGTCCCGCAGGCGTTGACATTGGCTTTCTTCGAAGGTCTGGCAGGCAGTCCTCGTGAGGGTTCGCCACTGGATTTTATTAGCTGCTGTATTCTCGAGGACCTTTGGTCGG
Organism: Pristiophorus japonicus; assembly: GCF_044704955.1. Lineage (NCBI taxonomy): Eukaryota > Metazoa > Chordata > Chondrichthyes > Pristiophoridae > Pristiophorus > Pristiophorus japonicus. The sequence goes on from NC_091979.1 coordinate 260,966,181, forward strand.
ATACCAGAGTACTGGAGGTTAGCCTTGATGCAATCTTTGAAGCGCTTGCGGGGGCGCCCCTGGTGTCTTTGAGCTTCACAGAGCTCGCCGTGAAGCAGCGGACGAGGGATCCTTGACTCATCCATGTGGATGACATGTCTAGCCCACCGGAACTGTGCTCGCATGATCATCACCTCGATGCTAGTTGATTGAGGTGCTGGAGAGAGCACAAAGTTTGACACCCGGTCTTGCCAGCGTATGTGGAGTATAGATCTGTGGCTGCGCATATGGAAAGCTTCCAACTTTTTGATGTGACGCCTGTAGGGTGTCCAGGTCTCACATCCATAAAGGAGAGATGAGAGAACGACTGCTCTATACACCAACAGTTTAGTTGACAGTCGGATGTGGTGGTGACTCAACATCTTAGTGCGCAAGCGACCAAGTACCTGGCTGGCTTTACAGATCCTTGCATCAATCTCCTTGTCCAAGGACCCATCACTTGATATGGTGCTGCCAAGGTACTTGAAGCTGTCCACTGACTTTAGTTGAAAACTGCCGATAAAGACTGTGGGAGCAGGTGCTGTGGTGCCAGGGGCAGGCTGATAGAGAACCTCGGTTTTACTAAGGCTGATGGTTAGGCCAAACAATTCTGTTGCCTCAGCAAATTTGCTGCGTATGAATTGTCGGTCACTCTCCTTGTGGTATACTGGCCACTATAAGGCTGTACTTTTGCCATGCATCACAGGGCCAAAGATTCCATGATTTTCACTCTTGGGATCGTTTAGCCAATCTGCCGGCTTACTACTTCACGTCACACTGCCGGGACACACCATGGATGAATAAGGTGAGCACTATGGACAAACTCACCAGCTGAAACAGCTGACCTGGTGAGAAGAGACAGCACTGCCAACTTTCTCAGCGCGAGCATGCACGTGGCCGACACATGCTCCTCTCCCCCTCCACAGCAGGAATCCATAATCCTGAGGATTCTGGCCTCAGCAGCTTTTTAACGTACAGTACCTCTGCACCCCCCACTGTCTCACTCACCCCTCTCCCATCTTCTCTGCATATAGCAGCATCTCCTCCATTCATTTTCATGAAGCCTGAAACACAGTGACCACTGCACAATACAACAACCGGCACTCCTCACGTCTGCAGCCCATGCAGCAGTAAACCTCAGAACCGACCCACAAAGTGCAGGTCATTTTGGGGCCCACACTGTACAAATATGTAGCTTTATATTTTTTATTTAAAAAAAATACAAACCAAAGTAAGGATAGTTTAGTTACGACTAAATACATTTCTAACTGTTCATTTTTACTCTTTTTCACTTACTTTTGGCATTTTTTAAACATGATAAATCTAGGATTTCCTCAAAAATGTGTAACAAAATTATAACACCTCCCTCCACAAAAAAGTAAGTATATGCAATTGCCATTGGTAATCATATTCATTTCAAACTTAAAACTTTTAATACACAATTACGTGTATCTGAATAGTAGGTGTAGGACGGTGGTATTTTTCCCAAAATACGAGTCTCAACTACAGAGACTGATTGGGTGGGTACTTATTAACACTAAGGCTATTCAAAATGAGAGATGAGTATTTAAAGGAAATGAACTAGAATCATAGAATGTTACAGCACAAGTGGTCATTTGGTTGTCTCGACTGAAAGTTATCCATCTATCGCCATCCCTCTGCCCTTTCCCCATATACCTTGTTACAGCTTAAAAAAAAATGTATCCACTTCCCTCTTAAAACTGGATATGGATTTTACTTCTACTACAGTTTCCGGTAGAGCATTTCATGTCACAACAGCCCCCCCCACCCCTCATCTTAAAAAAAAAAATTGCGACACCTCTCCACTTTGTTCCTGATCTTAAATTTATGCCCGCTTACCAACTCAACAACCAGTTATAACCCCTCCACAAAATAGTTTTTCCATTATCTCAACAAAACCCTCAGAAATCTGAACACTGCTGCCAGATCTTCGCCTGACTGTCTCTGTTCCAGTGAAAAAAAGCCTAGCTTCTTTAGTCTCACCCTGGCCTTTCATCCCTGGCATCAGATTGGTGACTCTTTTCTGCACCATCTCCATGGCCATGACATCCTTTCCTAAAATAAGCCATCCAAACTTGAGCCCAACCAAAGATTTGGAAAGGTTGAGCATTACCTCAATGGTCCCAACACTGACCATACAACACTCCAATTGAAAAGTATGCATTAACCACTATTCTCCATCTTTCTTCCTTCAACTTGCCTTCTATCCATGATGCCACATTCCTTTTAATACCTAGTGCCTTGATTGTGTCAAGAGATATCCCATGTGGCACGTTAGCAAACACCTTTCAAAATCCATTCTTCTTGCACACTTTCAGTCCCACTACCACTCTTCTGTGAAAACCAAGACTTGGGGCTTGGTTTTCGGGAGAAAAACGCAAGCGATACATGAAAATTACCGTTTTCGCTGCCTTACCAATTTAATGCCTAACCTTCGGCCTTTGGGGTCGCAAAGGGAGGCGTTGCACAATTATTCGCGGTGCAAAAAACGCAATCCTCGCCAACTTTATGCAGGGCCGGGGGCGCTGCAAGAGAGGCCATGGGAGAGGGAAAAAAGTTTTTAAAAAACATTCAAACAACATTACCAAGACCCTTAGCGAACAAATTGTTGCAAAATAAATAAAAACTTTAACTTACTTTTTTCGCAGGTTTTCCAACTTACCATTGCCGGCAGGACTGCACCGGTAGGTTTTACCAGTCTGTGTTCGGCTCGTGGGGTACGGGCCAGGTGAGTGCCGAAACTCGGACAGTAACGTAATCAGTCGTTACACGTCCGGCACAGCTCTTGCCGGCGGTGCTTCCAAGCGCCGCCGCAAACAAGGAGGCAGAGGGGCAAAACGTGGCGAAAACTTGGTCACAAACCACCCGAAAATCCAACCCAAAGTACTCATTTAGGGCTCAATTTTGGCAGAGCCCATTTTTCGGCGTACTTACCGGAGTTGCGCCGCTTACGTACGTTCTCAGATGCGCCAAAAAAAAATGTTGGAACTTTGGCTGCTGTCTGGCCTCTTTACTGCAGTCGCGCAGCGTGGCCAGTTGTTCTGCGCTGAAAAATGTGCTGGGACGTCTGCACATGCGCAGTGGTGATCCGTGATGTCCGCGCATGCGCAGTAGTGCTGCGAGTCTGCAACAACAGTCCCAATTGGTGTAGGGCTCTGTCAGTTTGAGAGCGTGGCGATGTTCTTGCTCCCTGTGTTGCTCTTGTTATCTCTCCCTCGCTGAAACTGGGCTCCTTTAGGTAAAATTCTGTATCTCAAATTCTACCTCCTTTGTTGGGCTAGGGGCAGGCAGGAGAACTGATAGAAATCACATGCAGGCAGGCGCACTATCAGTGCCCCTAGCCCTGGTGGAATGGCCTCCTGGTGCATTGTCCCGCTCCTAGCCCAGACCGAGTGCCCTCCCGGTGCATTGTCCCGCCCCTAGCCCAGGCCGAGTAGCCTCCCACACTGGCCCACTGCCTTCCCGGGCTGAGTGCAGAAAGGTGAACTGCAGTTTGAAGATGAAGGTAGGACTTCCAATTTTTTATTTCTTATAGATTGGTTAGTAGTTTTTGTTTGCAAACATTGCTAAGGGTAATAAGGCTTGGTTAGTTTCGGTGCAGGTCCTCTCTGCTTCCTGCCCCTATCCCAGGCCGAATGGCCTCCAGTGTACCTACCAGCTGGCCAAAGTTACCTAAATGGCAGAACTGGTGTAGGTGGCTGGTAACGCCCCCTTTTGAGAAAAAAAAACTAACCGAAAAAAAACATAACTAAGTGTTGGTGCAAATTGATTGGGGAAACTGGGGATTTTTAAGTTATGCCAGAAAAAGCAGGTTACGCCAAAAAAATGGAGCAACTCCTGGCCAAAAATGAGCCCTTAGTATCTGTGCTATTCCTTCATAGGATTTCCTATTTCATCTCTAATTGGCCATATGGCTTTTTTAAATTTCAGAATGGAGTTAATTCCAACCTTTGCAGGTTAATAGTGTGGAGTTAACTCCTGTTTGTAAAAGACAAATCCATCCCCAGTTCTTCCCTTCAGTCACTTGAGCTGTATACCATGGTCTCCAATGAAGAGAATGGCTGTGGGCTTGGATTGTACAATTCTACTCTGTACCTAGCTTGTAAGGGATGTTCAAGTGTGACCAAAGTGGAACGCTTGTTGACATTTCTTCTTTCCCATAACCAATATACTGGAACTCTGCGTGTGAAATTAAATGTTTATTAAGACTGCTTCTACAATACATTAAACTTTCCAGTACAATGGTTCCTCTCAGAAACTTCTGGAGCTGAAAGTGTTCTTTTGTATATCTGTTTATAATTAAACATTTAGACACTGTGCAATGCAACTCCTTAACAGACTGACTGTGCAAGCACATCTCTTTGATGTTCTTGCTGCACAAAATAAAAACCCTACTGACACAATAGTGGGCTTTGCCAACCATGTCAAACTAAAATAAGTCAACAGAAAATTGTTGTGGATTTTTAGATAAGCAAAGATCTTTGTTAAGAACCATAATGCAGAACAAAGTAAAAAGTTGAAAATCAGGTAATGGCCACAGCCACTCTCTTCATTGGAGGCCATGGTATACAACAAGTAATGGCTAGGTGAAGACAAGAGGCAAGGAATTCCAGAGTTTTAAAGGAATGAGTTACAGTATGATGAACCTTGACTTTAACAATATGCAGGGGGAAGATCATTAAGGATGGCATATTTGGAGATCGAGAGGAGCAAGAAGAGAAGGGGGAAAGTTTAACGCACAATACCATAACAGACGGCAACAATGTGAACACAAGCAGATGAATATCACATCCGAAAATCAAAAGGAAGTAGCATAAGCAGACCTTGACACCTGTATTATCCCCCCGATGCATTGGACTTATTGTGCAGAAAAAAAATCTGTGTATAGCCATCAATATACCCGCATCTGAGAATTAGATGATCTACTGATATGTCTAAGGTTTATATACAATGCCTAATTGACTTGCTTCGGACTGCTACACAACCCAGTTTGAAATATATTATGAATTGCCCCAGAGCAGCATTATGGCATTGTATCCATTTTGTGCACTCTATATTGGTCACCAAACTGAAAGGCACAGCTTAAGCAGGTTCAAGAAATCATTCCAAAGCCAGAAAAAAATTACATCACAGCATGTTTGGAAAGAAAACATTTGCCATCATGAAGCAAAAGGGCTCATTTTCAATTCCTTTAAAAAAAGAGCAATATATTGTAATTTTTTTCCAGTGCCTGTACAATTTTTAATAATGTGAAATTATATTCCCTTGTACAATGAGAATTTTCACATATCAGGCATCCCATGTCAGCATTGAGCACTCCCAAGTTACCCATAGGGCAACCAGAGTAAAGTTGTTTTAAATCAATGAAAGCATCAGTTTCCATGGACACAGCAGATTCCACAGGCATAGTAAATTTGTATTATTCAGTGTCCTTTACTCAGAATTAACTTCATCTGGATCATTGGAGAAATAACACATGTTCCCCTAGAGCCGGCAGGGATGATGGGTAAACAAGAAAAACTTGCATTTATATATCTTTCATGTCCTCAGGACATCCAAAAGGTATATCATAGCCAATTAATTGTTTTTGTACTTGTAGGCATTGTTATTTTGCACGGAAACGTGGCAGTCCATTTGCATATCCCTTGGGGAAAAAAAAAAACAGTAAAAGGGAATATTATTTGAATGGGGAGAAATTACAACATGCTGCGGTGCAGAGGGACCTGGATGTCCTTGTGCATGAATCCCAAAAAGTTAGTTTGCAGATGCAGCAGGTAATCAGGAAGGCGAATGGAATGTTGGCCTTCATTGCGAGAGGGATGGAGTACAAAAGCAGGGAGGTCCTGCTGCAACTGTACAGGGTATTGGTGAGGCCGCACCTGGAGTACTGCATGCAGTTTTGGTCACCTTACTTAAGGAAGGATATACTAGCTTTGGAGCGGGTACAGAGACGATTCACTAGGCTGATTCTGGAGATGACGGGGTTACCTTATGATGATAGATTGAGTAGACTGGGTCTTTACTCGTTGGAGTTCAGAAGGATGAGGGGTGATCTTATAGAAACATTTAAAATAATGCAAGGGATAGACAAGATTAAGGCAGAGAGGTTGTTTCCACTGGTCGGGGAGACTAGAACTAGGGGGCACAGCCTCAAAATACAGGGGAGCCAATTTAAAACCGAGTTGAGAAGGAATTTCTTCTCCCAGAGGGTTGTGAATCTGTGGAATTCTCTGCCCAAGGAAGCAGTTGAGGCTAGCTCATTGAATGTATTCAAATCACAGATAGATAGATTTTTAACCAATAAGGGAATTAAGGGTTATGGGGAGCGGGCCGGTAAGTGGAGCTGAGTCCATGGCCAGATCAGCCATGATCTTGTTGAATGGCGGAGCAGGCTCGAGGGGCTAGATGGCCTACTCTTGTTTCTAATTCTTATGTTATGTTCTTATATGGTCTGGAAAACAGCAAATCATGAGTCTTGCTTAAATACTTAAGTGCTCAATTTAAAGATGGCATACCAGGGAGCACAGGAACAACTCCACCCTTGTGCAAGCAATGAGACATGCTATACAGGGACCCAAGCCAATGGGTTACTTTAAGTTGACAGGATTTAAAAAATGATACTTAAGTGTCCATTGATTTAAAAAAATAGTATTGTTCAGTCATATACTGTTTAATGACAGAAGCAGCATACACTTGATTTCTTTGCCTGCATCACAATGTCTATGCAAAGCATGTGTTTTACAGTATTGCAGGTCCTCGGGTATGATTTTATTGAAGAGTCACGCAACCATAAACCAGCAAGTTGAATTTGCTGCATTTCTACAAAGCAATTATTCAGGGACACCAGAAACAATCTGCTACCAATTGTCCAGATGTTTCTATATTCAAAAAGGAGTTAGATGTAGTCCTTACTACTAGGGGGACTCAAGGGGTATGGCAAGAAAGCAGGAATGGGGTACTGAAGTTGCATGTTCAGCCATGAACTCATTGAATGGCGGTGCAGGCTCGAAGGGCTGAATGGCCTACTCCTGCACCTATTTTCTATGTTTCTATGTCCCAGAGAGATTGTGTTTTCAAAAGAAATTCACAAGAAGAAAAGTTCATGCACATAACCAAAAATGATGTGGGCATAAAGTATGGAATCATTTTCTGAGATCGGTGTTAAGATGAATTGCTGGACCAAGAGAGAAATAACTTTACTCTCCATTTAACTACATCAAACCTGGGGATGCTTGTTACAAACAGTAAGTGCCCAGTTAGAGCACTGATAACCAACTCCCTGCTGACAGACACATTCCCAAACATACACATGAAGCAAGGCACATAAAAAAAAAAGTCTATTGAGATTTACTGACTAGGAAGATAGTGATACAACATCATAAGGTTTAAGCGCAAGGCTCAATGATCTGAATAATATTCAACACCGAATTTTGATAGGTTTTATTGCTAACAGAACCAGAGGCTAAATTAAGCACTATATTCGTTTGAACACTACAAGCGGTGAGCGCAAGCAGATTCAACTGCACTACTAATGGGAGCTACCTGGGGATACTGCTTTGATGTTGTATTTTCTGCATTTCATCTCGTGATTGATATTTTGAACTGTATTTGATAGTGCCTAATGGCTGGAGTTCCAGATTCTAAGAAAGAATTGTTTCCAGACAGTCAAGGATTTAAAAAAAATAAACTCCTTTATTTGATTTTCAGTGGACGGACAAAAATGCTGACATCAAACAAATTTGAAACTTTGCTTGCAGTATAATCGCACCATTTTAACAGAAAAAACTGATTGTTTAATGCTTCCAAGCTTAAGTAACAATTAGATTTTTCCTTCATTTCTTTGCAATTTCCAGCTGAATTAGTTGGCAGGGGGGCAGAAACAGAAGTCTAGCTGCATAAATCTTCATTCAAAATGTAGACTTAAAATGAAAAACAAAACCAGCACCAACCAACACTAAAAAGGCACAATTTATGGCAAGAAAAGAAAATTCTATAGATCACAGTAATGAATTTTGTTTCTCACCGGAGGGTAATGTTTTAATTTTTTTGTCAAATCATACCATAAGGAAAACTAAGTTTAAGTGACTCTACGCTGCTCCAATATGCTGCACCACCACCTTATGGGCCCAAGTTTCCACAAGAAAAAAAACAGGCTCCCCTCCAAGTTGGGCGCCCGTTTTTCGCGCCTAAAAAAATCCTCGGTATTCTCCACCTACTTACAGGTCCTCTGGCCCTCGGCGCAGCCAGCACGAGCTGGGGGTGGGGGGTGGGGGCGGAGCCAGGTCCCGGCGCTGAAAACAATGCCGGGACCTCTGCACATGCGCGCTACAGTCGGCACGCAAGTGCAGTAGCTCCAGGCGCCGAACTGTGTGGGAGGGGCCCGAAGCACGCAGCCCCTAGCCCTGGCCGAATGGCCTCACTGGGGCTGCGTGAATAAGGCTCCTCCCACGGCCAGCTCCTGCTCCCCGCCCCCGACAAGACCCGACAACCCCGCCCGCCGACCAGACCCGACCCCCGCTCTCCCCCCCGCCCCGACCAGACACCCGCTCCCCCCCCGACTGACCCGACCCGCGCTCCTGTTCCCCGACCCGCCCCCACCCCCACCACTGGACCCGACTCCCGGACTGGATCCGATCTGACCACTCTCCCTTCCCCACCCACCACCACTCTCCCTCTCTCTCTCCCTCTCTCTCTCCCTCTCTCTCTCCCTCTCTCTCTCCCTCTCTCTCTCCCTCTCTCTCTCCCTCTCTCTCTCCCTCTCTCTCCCCCCTCTCTCTCTCTTCCCCCCCCCCCCTCTCTCTCTCTCTCTCCCTCTACCCCCCCCCTCTCTCTCCCTCTACCCCCCCCCTCTCTCTCCCTCTACCCCCCCCCTCTCTCTCCCTCTACCCCCCCCTCTCTCTCCCTCTACCCCCCCCCTCTCTCTCCCTCTACCCCCCCCTCTCTCTCCCTCTACCCCCCCCCCTCTCTCCCTCTACCCCCCCCGCTCTGCAACATGAACGGCTGCAGAATTCTCCCTGGCTGAAGCACTTTCACACAGATAGGAAGATGGTTTATTTAATCTTTTCTTGGCTTATAAATGTTTATTCAGGTTGGATTTATTTGTATAATATTTGTAGAAGTATAAATAAGGATTTATTGTCGAATTTAATGAGTTCCCTTCCCCCCACCCCACCTCGTTCTGGACGCCTAATTTGTAACCTGCGCCTAATTTTATAATGTGTAGAACAGGTTTTTTCAGTTCTATAAAAATCTTCACTGGCTCCATTCTACTTTAGTTTGGAGTACATTTTCACTGTGGAAACTTTCAAATCAGGCGTCAGTGGCCGGACACGCCCCCTTTTGAAGAAAAAATTCTGTTCCAAAGTCGAACTGTTCTACCTGACTAGAACTGCAGAAAAAAAAATGTGGAGAATTGCGATTTCTAAAATAGTCCGTTCTCCACCAGTTGCTCCTAAAAATCAGGCACGAATCATGTGGAAACTTGGGCCCTATATGTTGGAAAACAAAGTGTTATAAAAATCAAAGTTCAAAAAATGGTGGTGGCGGTGATGGTGATCTGAGCCAGATTTTGTTTTCAAAAGACATCCACATTATGCACACTGTTCAGCCTTCCTCATTACTTTTGCCCCTCCCAAGTCAGAGGTCACTGTGACCCATTGTAGTGGTTCCATCCAACACGACCTCACTCCTTCTTGCTCAGCACACAGACATCAAATCCGGTTTGTACTAATTGCATTTACTTACTGAGGCATCGGAGAAGCCCATTTATGTCATTTCCCCATCACTTTCCTTGTACAGAATGTACTCCCTCAATTGGAGTCTTTTATCATGGTTCAGTGGTTAATGCTGAGACAACTATCAGATTGATTTACGAACAGGCAATGCCAATGGCAAACACTAATAATGCTTTGATATATTTGTCCTCTAATCCCCTCTAAGGGTTCAATTTGAAATGAAGTATGGAAAGACACTAATTATATCAGATCAAAACCGAGAGACAGTAGCTGGCAGCTGAATAAATGTTAGTCTTTGTGGCTCAATCTTTAACCTTACATCAAACCTTTGGAGCTTTGTTTTTCTTAAAATCTGAACATTACATAGAAACATAGAAAATAGGTGGAGTAGGCCGTTCAGCCCTTCGAGCCTGCACCACCATTCGACAAGATCATGGCTGATCATTCCCTCAGTACCCCTTTCCTGCTTTCTCTCCATACCCCTTGATCCCTTTCGCCATAAGGGCCATATCTAACTCCCTCTTGAATATATCCAATGAACTGGCATCAACAACTCTCGGCAGCAGGGAATTCCACAGGTTAACAACTCTCTGGAGTGAAGAAGTTTCTCCTCATCTCAGTCCTAAATGACCTATCCCTTATCCTAAGACTTCCCCAACATCGGGAACAATCTACAAAATGTATTAACCCTTAAGTACAGAATTTACTACAATGCATCAAATAACACTACATATCAAGATTAATTCCTTAGAGATGTATACATTTTCCAACAATGTCTCATCTTGATGCGTGCTGAAATCTGAATTACTTGTGCTGCAGATTTCAGTGTACTGCGCATATTTACATACATGATACACCCACCCCCTCTACGTTCTAGCGACGCTGATGGGAATTTCTTTATCAGTGTCCCCAATGCTTTCAATCATAGAAGAAACCCTACCTTCAAACAGGATATTCAAGTTTTTCTTACCCCTAGGGAACTGCCCCATCAGTCACCACACTTCCTCTAGCATGGGGAAATTAATTTAATGTGCTGCAGAGTGGTGCAGGAGACAGTTGTAGTGGAATGGGAGATCTGTGCTGCAGACAGTGAAACATATATCTATTAATCCAGTGGGTGAGTACTCTGTAGAAGGAGGACTGCCCCGGGTAGTCTTTCCTTCGCTTTATCAGTTATGCTTGCTTTACAACAAAAGGAAACATGTAAGGAGCAAGATTAGAAAATCTTTTTAGTGCTGCATTTGCTGACTGACTTGGTGCAAAGTGAATAGGAGCCAACCACAACGACTCCCAATCACATGAGCACCTGGTACAATGCCAAAAAGGTGTTTTCTGATCTTTCTTCTTGGGTCCTTCTGTTTCAAAGGAAGCATAATTGAAAAGGAAAGGTTACCAGAGAAATACTTTCTGCAGAAAGCACCCTACTACCTGCAACTACATACAAGATAGCACCACTACTTTAATAGGGGCACAAACTTCATCTCATATACTGTAATAATTCCATGTTTTTATATTAAGATAAACATATGTCCACAAGAACATGCAGGAAGTGTAGTTTTACTGCGAGTGTGGAGGCGCTGAGGGCGGGGGGGGGGGGAGGGGGTGGGGGCGGGGGCGGTGGTACTGCCAAGGACTTTCATATTGGTCAAGAGCCAAGTGTTCCAAAAGCTATTTGCAGAAAAACATACATTTGTACTTGAGTTTTTAAAATTAAAATATATAAAAGGCGAGCTTCTCAGTGGCTGTAGTTATGCTGTAGCTGACGTACAGCAAAACTTCTGCAAGTTGATCTTTCAGTGGTAGCACCACTTGCATGGGTGCTGACCAGATGTGGACATGAAAGGAAGACACGAAGGAAAACACAAATAACCTTCCGGAAATACTTGGGGACCGAGGGTCTAACGAGAAGGAGGAACTGAAGGAAATCCTTATTAGTCAGGAAATTGTGCTATGGAAATTGATGGGACTGAAGGCCAATAAATCCCCAGGGCCTGATAGTCTGCATCCCAGAGTACTCAAGGAAGTGGCCCTAGAAATAGTGGATGCATTGGTGATCATTTTCCAACAGGCTATCGATTCTGGATCAGTTCCTATGGACTGGAAGGTAGCTAATGTAACCCCACTTTTTTAAAAAAGGAGGGAGAGAGAAAACAGGGAATTATAGACCGGTTAGCCTGACATCGGTAGTGGGAAAAATGTTGGAATCAATTATTAAAAATGCAATAGCAGCACATTTGGAAAGCAGTGACAGGTTCAGTCCAAGTCAGCAAGTCTCACACAAGAGATTAGTGTGCAAAATTAAAGCACATGGTATTGAGGGTAATGTATTGACATGGATAGAGAACTGGTTGGCAGACTGGAAGCAAAGAGTAGGAATAAATGGGTCCTTTTCAAAATGGCAGGCAGTGACTAGTGGGGTACCGTAAGGTTCAGTGCTGGGACTCCAGCTATTTACAATATACATTAATGATTTAGACGAAGGAATTGAGTGTAATATCTCCAAGTTTGCAGATGACACTAAGCTGGGTGGCAGTGTGAGCTGTGAGGAGGATGCTAAGAGGCTGCAGAGTGACATGGACAGGTTAGGTGAGTGGGCAAATGCATGGCAAATGCAGTATAATGTAGATAAATGTGAGTTTATCCACTTTGGTGGCAAAAACAGGAAGGCAGATTAGCTGAGTGGTGACAGATTAGGAAAAGGGGAGGTGCAACGAGACCTGGGTGTCATGGTACATCAGTCATTGAAAGTTGGCATGCAGGTACAGCAGGCGTGAAGACGGCAAATGGCATGTTGGCCTTCATAGCGAGAGGATTTGAGTATAGGAGCAGGGAGGTCTTACTGTAGTTGTACAGGGCCTTGGTGAGGCCACACCTTGAATATTGTGTGCAGTTTTGGTCTCCTAATCTGAGGAGGGACATTCTTGCTATTGAGGGAGTGCAGCGAAGGTTCACCAGACCGATTCCCAGGATGGCAGGACTGACATATGAAGAAAGACCGGATCGACTAGGCTTATATTCACTGGAATTTAGAAGAATGAGAGGGGATCTCATAAAATTCTGATGCGATTGGACAGGTTAGATGCAGGAAGAATGTTCCCGATGTTGGGGAAGTCCAGAACCAGGGGTCACAGTCTAAGGATAAGGGGTAAGCCATTTAGGACCAAGATAAGGAGAAACTTCTTCACTCAGAGAATTGTGAACCTGTGGAATTCTCTTCTACAGAAAGTTGTTGAGGCCAGTTAGTTAGATATATTCTAAAGGGAATTAGATGTGGCCCTTATGGCTAAAGGGATCAAGGGTTATGGAGAGAAAACAGGAATGGGGTACTAAAGTTGCAAAAATGTTCAGCCATGATCATACTGAATGGTGGTGCAGGCTTGAAGGGCCTGCATCTATTTTCTATGTTTCTGTGAAACACAAAAGGTTAGCATGCAGCTACAGCAAGTAATCAGGAAGGCAAATGGAATTTTGGCCTTTATTGCAAGGGGGAAGGAGTACAAAAGCATGGAAATCCTGCTCCAACTATACAGGGAGTACTGCATACAGTTCTGGTCTCCGTATTTAAGGAGGGACATACTTGCATTGGAAGCAGTTCAGAGAAGGTTCACGAGGTTGATTACTGAGATGAAGGGGTTGTCATATGAAGACAGGTTAAGTAGGTTGGGCCTATACTCATTGGAGTTTAGAAAAATGAGAGGTGATCTTACAGAAACATAAAAGATTCTGAGGGGGCTTGACAAGGTAGATGCAGAGAGGATGTTTCCCCTCGTGGGGGAATCTAGAACTAGGGGGCATAATTTCATAATAAGAGGTCGCCCATTTAAAACACAAATGAAGAGGAATTTCTTCTCTCAGAGGGTCGTGAATCTTTGGAATTCTCTACCCCAGAGAGCTGTGGAGTCTGGGTCTCTGAAAAAATTTCCGGTGGAGATAAAGACAAATTTTTGAATGATAAGGGAGTGAAGGGTTATGGGGGAGCGGGCAGGGAAGTATTGAAGCCAGGACCAGATCAGTCATGATCTTATTGAATGGCAGAGCAGGCTCGAGGGGGCTAAATGGCCGACTCCTGCTCCTATTTCTTATTAGGTCAGCACCAAAAGAATTATGCCCGATGCTTTGGGAAGAAAAAAAGTCATTGCAGCCTCACCATCAAAAATGTAGGCCCATAATCCAGTAGGCACATAATCCAAAATAGTCACATTTTTTTAAATGGGGTATTTAACAGCAATATTACAGAAGAGCTAAAGTTTTCATCAGTTTACTGATTTCACATATTACACGGATTGCCGGCTTTTTGGGGGGGGGGGGGGGGTTGGATCCACAGCGTAGCCAGTGTCAGAGCAGTCAATAACTGAGCACAACTTCAAGATTTCCACATTAGGATGCGCATGTGCTACATCCTGAAGTTGCGGTCAGTTTATAAAGGGGCAATTATTACCCACCGCAAATTCCAGGCTGAAGCAGTGCTTTGTGACTGACAACTTTAGGATGACTAAAATTGAAGGCAATTCTGTAGATTTACAAAAGATAACATGGAACACAATTAGCTAGGTCGTGCAGTGGAATAGATTATATTTTCACCTCTGGAGCCTGGATTTGAACTAAATCAAAACTAGAGATGGAAATCAGCACTTTCAGATAGTTGCAATGGAGATAAGGGGGATGGGTTTGGAAGTCTCAGCCCAGTTCCCAGCCAGTAAAAATGCAGCGCAAAAGTGGCAGTCTCATTCCGATACCATAGAATTGACTATTGCAAGAACACGTGATTGAATGGTGGAGCAGGCTCGAAGGGCCTTATGGCCTACTCCTGCTCCTAATTCTTATGTTCTTACAAATTACTCTTGCAAGACACTAGAAAGGCAAGGCTATTGATAGCTCCACAGAATTCTATGCTCTGTGGAGAAGTTAGCAAATATCCTCATTTTACATTAAGGCTACTAAAACATCCAGTACTAAAATTAACACTTTAAACAGAAGTTTAAAAAGCTTTTTTCCACCTCTTATCCACTTTGGTGGTAAAAACAGAGAGACAGACTATTATCTGAATGGTGACAGATTAGGAAAAGGGGAGGTGCAACGAGACCTGGGTGTCATTGAAGGTTGGCATGCAGGTACAGCAGGCGGTTAAGAAAGCAAATGGCATGTTGGCCTTCATAGCGAGGGGATTTGAGTACAGGGGCAGGAAGGTGTTGCTACAGTTGTACAGGGCCTTGGTGAGGCCACACCTGGAGTATTGTGTACAGTTTTGGTCTCCTAACTTGAGGAAGGACATTCTTGCTATTGAGGGAGTACAGCGAAGGTTCACCAGACTGATTCCCGGGATGGCGGGACTGACCTATCAAGAAAGATTGGATCAACTGGGCTTGTATTCACTGGAGTTCAGAAGAATGAGAGGGGACCTCATAGAAACGTTTAAAATTCTGACGGGTTTAGACAGGTTAGATGCAGGAAGAATGTTCCCAATGTTGGGGAAGTCCAGAACTAGGGGTCACAGTCTGAGGATAAGGGGTAAGCCATTTAGGACCGAGATGAGGAGAAACTTCTTCAACCAGAGAGTGGTGAACCTGTGGAATTCTCTACCACAGAAAGTAGTTGAGGCCAATTCACTAAATATATTTCAAAAGGGAGTTAGATGAAGTCCTTACTACTAGGGGGATCAAGGGGTATGGCGAGAAAGCAGGAATGGGGTACTGAAGTTGCATGTTCAGCCATGAACTCATTGAATGGCGGTGCAGGCTAGAAGGGCTGAATGGCCTACTCCTGCACCTATGTTTCTATGTTTCTATTCCACTATTTTCTCCTTTTTCTATTTTCACTATTTAAAATGTTATATTATGTTTAACATTTGTATTACCTAATTTAAATATTAAACTTGCCTATAATTCTCTGATGTCCCCATTCCAGACTGGAGACCCACATCAATAAAATCTGCACCTCGACTGGCTAAAAAGCCTGCAAACCTGATCAGACATCACACCTCATGCAACATTAAAAGACTGACTTATTCGTGTTAGTGAAATGATTTTTTTTCCAGTGAGATGTCGAGCACTTTGCTGGTTTGAGACAATTCACTGATGGCCCAGGAGAGTAAGTAACTGTCATAAATGAGTTATTTTGTTGGCAGCACCCCAACGGTGTATTGGCATTAATGTTTAGCTAACAGCGTATTCACTGTAATGGCCTTGGCAATTAACCAGCATGCAAGTCATTTTCTGCTTTGTACAAAACTCAAAGAGCAGACACTACTTTCATGTCAACATCAAGATAATCACAAGAGATCTGGCTTGTTATGATGACTGTATCAAAGAGGTATTCAGAACACTAGCCAACAGCCCTAGGAATTTTTTCATTTTTCAATGATGCTGCTCGGTATGTTGCGGCTCTGCAGCATTGCTCAGATTCTGGCAGTGCAATGGTGCAGAATGCAAACATACCTAGTGTGACACTAAGTGCATTTGACGCACTGCTACCAGGGCCTGCTGTTTACAGATCTTAGCGTGCCCACATACACTGTGACTCCTAATTGCCCTTCTCCCCTTCTTTATCACTGGGCTTTGCATCACCCACAGGCCTACTTCCTGATTGGTATAGTGGTGGAATGGAGAGGGTCAGACAGAAAGGAGGAGGGGGAAATGGGAAGTGTAGGAAACGGCTGAGACTTAAAAGGAGACTGAATGATAGAAGGATAGAAAGGGCCTATTCCCCTTAGCAGAAGGGTCAACAACCATAAATTTAAAGTAATTGGTAGAAGGTTTCAAGGGGGAATTTCTTCACCCAGAGGGTTGTGGGGGTCTGGAACTCACTGCCTGAAAGGGTGGTAGAGACAGAAACCCTACCCACCTTTAAAAAGTACTTGGATGTGCACTTGAAGTGCTGTAACCTGCAAGGCTATGGACCTAGAGCTGGAAAGTGGGATTAGCTTGGATAGCCTCTTGTTGGCCGGCATGGACACGATGGGCTGTAATGGCCTCCTTCTGTGCTGTAAATTTCTATGATTCTATGAATGGGGAGTAAGGCGAGGTCATCAGATGCTGAGGCATGGCTTGATGGGAGTGAGTGGAGAGCCTGATTTGAGTTGAGGGGGCCTGGGATAGAGGGCGACAGTCAACGAGGAAATGGAAGGGGGAATAGGGGAAAGAATGAGTTGAGAAAAGAATGGGAGCAAGGGGGTGATATCAATTGTGAACAATAAGCCAGATAATGGCAACAGACTTGGGGGAGGCGGGGGGGGGGGGGGGGGAGAAGAGAAGAGGGAAAGGATGGATGAGCACAAGGGGCAGAATTACTGGATGGGATGAGTGCCACAGAACAAATCAATAAACTGGACATGACAAGGGTGGGGAATCAACAAGGTACAAAGGGACAGGCAGGCGACATAGAGCACAAGCAGATTTGCGGAAGGGGCGATTGGTTGCAATGGCAGGAAGACAGTTGTGCAAAGGGATTTAGGAGGAAAACAGCCTGCAACTCTCCATGTCCCTGCACCACACCCGACCCTGCCGCCCCCCCCCACCAACCCCCCACCGGAAATCCTGTTTGCAGCCCTGGCCACATGCATAATTTGGCTCAAAAGTTGCCTTGCAACCCCCACACCACATTCAGAGTTGCATCCCACCCTCAACCCAGTAGCCACCACCCTACTAAATCCTTCTCATGACTAGAATCCCGCAGCCACCAGTGCGAAAATATGGTTTGCATCACTGATGGCTTCCTCCCCTCTAAAACCACACCACCCGAGAGGCAAAAAGCAGAACAGAAGAGAACAAGAGAAAAGAAAAAGGCAATGTTAGAGACGGACAGTTAGCAATGTCACAGAAAGTTAACTAGTAATACATTAAACATCTTCATCTAGCACACTCTCTCTGTTCATTACATGTTTGCCATCATATCTTGTTGATTGAACAGCAGCAAAGCAGAGCTCAGGAGGTAGTTACTGTATAAATGGACAGCAGAGAGCAGTTGGAAAACTGCCGAGAATCGACCAAAGACTTATGAAAACAAATCAATCCTGAATCACCAGTCAGGAGAACCTGCCAATGAAAAAAAGTGAACCAATTAAATCACTTTTTTCCTCTCGGTAACTGAAATTTCCATCTAAAGTAGTGTTTTAATCAAAATATATACTTTCTTAATTTCACAATAACATGATCAATTTATCCACTGTGCATCTTTTAATAACCTTCAATAAAGTTTTCATTTTAAGGCCTCAGCCTCTTTTAATCGCCTGGGGCTTGGACTTAATACTTTTATCTGGAGATAAAGCTGTGTTAGCTTAAAGCAGATTCTGCAGTCTGAACATTTGCAGTGTGCACAATTCCCTAGTGCATCAGTAAGATCCTTTCATGACCTCAGGACATTCCAATGCGATTTGCAGCCAATGAAGTACTATTTGAAATGGAGTCAATGTTGCAATGTAAGAAATGCAGTGGCCAATTTGTGCACAGCAAGCTCCCACAAACAGCAATGAGATGATGACCAGATAATCTGTTTTTAGTGGCATTAGTTGAGGGATAAATATTGGCCACGACACCGGGGCTATCTCCCCTGTTCTTCTTCGAAATAGGCTGAACTCCAGGGTATAGTCAATGTATTCAGTGAGGCATATGAAAGCATGGGCCTTGTGCTTAACATCCGTAAGACAAAGGTCCTCCACCAGCCTGTCACCGCCGCACAGCACTGCCCTCCAGAACGTGGACCATTTCCCATATCCCAGGAGCCTCTCATCAACAAAGGCAGACATTGATGCGGAAATTCAACATCGCCTCCAGTGCGCCAGCGCAGCCATCGTCCGTCTGAGGAAAAGAATGTTTGAAGACCAGGCCCTCAAATCTACTACCAAGCTAATGGTCTACAGGGCTGTAGTAATACCCACCCTCCTGTATGGATCTGAGGCATGGACGATGTATAGAAGGAACCTCAAGTCGCTGGAGATATATCACCAACGATGTCTGCGCAAGATCCTGCAAATCCCCTGGGAGGTCAGGCGCACCAACATCAGTGTCCTTGACCAGGCTAACATCCCCAGTATTGAAGCACTGACCACACTCGATCAGCTTCGCTGGGCAGGCCACATACTTCGCATGCCAGATACGAGACTCCCTAAGCAAATGCTTTATGCGGAGCTCCTTCATGGTAAATGAGAAAAAGGAGGACAGCGGAAACGTTATAAGGACACCCTCAAAGCCTCCCTGGTAAAGTGCGACATCACCACTGGCACTTGGGAGACCCTGGCCGAAGACGGAGAAAGTGCATCCGGGAGGGCGTTGAGCTCTTCGAGTCTCAACGCAAAGAGCGTGAAGAGGCCAAGCGCAGGCAGCGGAAGGAGCGCACGGCAAACCAGCCCCACCGACCCCTTCCCTCGATGAATGTCTGTCCCACCTGTAACAGGGTCTGTGGTTCTCATATCGGACTGTTCAGCCATCAAAGAACTCACTTTAGGAATGGAAGCAAGTCTTCCTAGATTCCGAGGGACTGCCTATGATCTTCGAAATAGTGCCATGGGATCTTTTACGCCCACCTGAGGGGGAAGACAGGGCTGCGGTTTAACCTCGTTGCCCAACTCCTGGAATGTTTCTCTTCAGCTTGCAATTATAACTACAGCTAAAACGTCCCGAATCCGGAATTCCGAAAACCGGATTTGTCCGAAAACCAGACATTTTTTTTAATAGAAAAGTGCATTGCAGATAGAGTCTTCCGACATGCGATCGGTCAGAGCCTTACCGACTGACCCTCGACTCCGACCCACGTGTGACCCGACCCGACTCACGTGCTCCTCTCGACCAGACCTGCCCTGACTCTCGCGCTGTTTTAATGTCTGACCCGAAATCTGGAAAAATACAAAAACCGACCTAGAGGTTGCCGGATTCGAGACGTCGGATTTTCTTCTCTGAAATCCAGAAAATTACGAAAATTGGCCCCGAGGTTGCCGGATTCGGGAAGTCCGAATTTTCTTCTCCAAATCCAGTAAAACCCGAAAACCAGCATGGCCTTGGTCCTGAGGTTGCCAGATTCGGGACGTTGTACCTGTACTTGGTTGCTTTTCAAAATTATTTGAAGCAAAGTTACAGGTTATATTATAAAACCTTTATTTAAATACAGATGAGTGTTTTTTTGTTAAATAGAGGGTGGTGTGTATAAATTCGAAGCAATGGCACAGTACAAGGGCCGAGTACTCTTGCTTTTAGATCTTTTCCATTTGGTGCTGCAACATCACCTGGTACTGCAACATCACCTGGTACACATTCTATTTTATGACTTATTGGAGTTGAATTTAAAACTAAATGTGAAATTAAACATAATGATGGTGATGAAGTGGTTTCACAAATATGCAGTATTACTATCATCAGAAAGTGTGGTAAATGTGAAAAACCACAAATGCTGTCTGCATCTCAAGTTAAACATGGGCTTGAATTGATGCAGAGAAGAGCCACGTGTTTATGGATCATTTCCTTTGGAACTAAATTTAGATCCAGATCAAAATGAGCATTTCTAAGTATTGTCATGAATTCACTCCTTGCCAAAGCTAAGAATGCAACTCTTTTCTCTCAGCTTTTGTTCAGTCTCACAGATTGAGAGCTCAGAGCTTGCACAGCTTACCTCAAAAGTATTTAAATTGAGGCCTGTACATTGTATGAACAAGAGAAGCAGATGTTGCCGAGGGAAGGAAATGTAGACACATTAGTCTATTATTAAAGCTACAAGAGTAATTCTATAATATGTGAACTATCAAGTAAAGCTTCATTGAGTGATAAATATTCATGGCAAGACTATGTTAAGCAAAACTATATTAGCTGTATTGACATATTTACAGCTTATACTTTCATTAAAGCAGTACAATCAAATGCACTTCAAGTGTACACCAGCTTCTCAGAGGAACACTTTACAGAGAATTAAATGTTGAAGCTCTCGATTCAGTGAAATCAAAAACAAATCATATCGTTCATAAACAATTGCACTTACCTTGGAGCCTGACAACATTCCACTGAGCATTTTGGTCCCTTTTCCAATGCCAACCACTGAAGTCAAATAATAAAGGAAAGCCGTAATTATTTTAATGTGGAGATAAAAAGAAATGTAGCAAATCTGAAATGAAAACAGGAAAGGCTGGAAGTGTGGTGCAGCATGCTGATGAGGAAACAGGTCTCAGGGCTATAATGGATAAATAAATCTATAAAGCATCAGCACAGGGCTCAGCTGCAGTTAACCAAAAGCGAGAGTACAAATCAAGGGAGATTGCATTGCTGCTGTGTTACTCATTGGTTCGACCTCATCTGGACTACTGTGTGCAGTTCTAGTCACAATCGTAGGAAAAATACTATTGCTCGTAACAAGAGGCAAGTGACACAGATGATTCAGATATCAGAAATTTAAATTCTGAGGAAAAATGGTGTGAAATTTTGGGCACTAAACTTAAAAAAAAGTGTGAATTTAAGACCAGGATTATTCAGAAACTTCAGGCAATGGGCTCAAGTTTCGGCCTGAGTTGCTCCTATTTTTTTGGAGCAACTAGTTTAGAATGGAGCATCTTAGAAATTGCAATTCTCGGCATTTAGTTTGCTCCAGTTCTAGTGAGTTAGAATAGTTTCATTTTAGAACAGATTTTTTTTTCCAAAAGGGGACGTTACCAGCCACTTACGCCCATTTTGCAAGTTTAGGCAGTGAAAACTTACTCCAAACTAACTTAGAATGGATTAAGTGTAGATTTTTGTACGCTCAGAAAAACCTTGCCGACACTTATAAATCAGGCTTAGGGAACGAGAGATAGAGGGTTGGGGGGAGGGAAGTTTACAAACATGAAACAGTTCACTTTTACAAATAAAGAACCATCAATAATAAATGATAAACATATCAATAAAAAAAATTATAAAAAATAATTTAAAAAATCGATAAATAAAAAATTACGTTTCTACTCACCTACTGCAGCACGTGGACAACACCCCCCACCCACAGTGTCTCTGTGTTTCTGACAGGGGGGGGGGGGGGGTGGAGGACGGGGGTGGGGAAAAGAGGACGGGGTGGGGGGGGAAAGAGGACGGGGGTGGGGGGGGGGGGGGAAGAGGACGGGGGTGGGGGGGGAGGAAGAGGACGGCGGGGGTGGGGGGAGAGGAAGAGGACGGGGGTGGGGGGGGGGGGGGAAGAGGACGGGGGTGGGGGGGGGGGGGGAAGAGGACGGGGGTGGGGGGGGGGGGGGGGAAGAGGACGGGGGTGGGGGGGGGGGGGGGGAAGAGGACGGGGGTGGGGGGGGGGGGGGGGAAGAGGACGGGGGTGGGGGGGGGAAGAGGACGGGGGTGGGGGGGGGGGAAGAGGACGGGGGTGGGGGGAAGAGGACGGGGGTGGGGGGAAGAGGACGGGGGTGGGGGGAAGAGGACGGGGGTGGGAAGAAGAGGAGGAGGAGGAGGGAAGGAGGAGGAGGAGGAGGGAACGGGAGGGAGGAGGAGGGAACGGGGGGGTGGGGGGAGTTGAACGGGAGGGAGGGGGGAGAGCTGAATGGCTGGGGGGGGCGGGGGGAGCTGAACGGGAGGATGGCCCGAGTCCCGATCTTCGCCCGGGGAGCCCAGTCAGGGCTAGGGCCGGCGTGCTTTGGGCCCCTCCTACTCTAGCGCGCATGTGCAGAGGTCCCGGCACTGTTTTCAGTGATGGGACCTGGCTCCGCCCCCGACCCCTTGTGTTGCACCATGCCGAGCACAATGACGTCCTGAGGAGCTCGCAGAATCACAAGGTAAGTTTTCAGCGCCTTTTTATTCCAGAAAGTAAGGTGCGCCGTTTTTACAGAGAGCGGAAACTTGGGGCCACTGTTCCTACCCACTTACACCCAATGGCCCGGAATCTGTGGTCAGGATGACGGCATACTGGCAGCGTTCGCAGTCATTCCGTCTTTGAAACTGACCGCAAGTTCGTGATTTGGTACGTGCAGAAATCCTGAAGTTATGGTCGGTCATTGACTGCTCCAAAACAGACTGTGCTGTGCCCCCACCCAAAAGAACCATCAACCTGCGTAATCAGCCAAATCAGTGAAAATGAAAACATTGGCTCTTCCACAGTAAGTACACTGTTAAATTCCCCACTTAAAGTTGACCCATAGGAATTAGGTGTAAATGGGGTTTTAACAGCGTTATTACTGCTAAACAAATGTTAAAGGGCTTGGAAAACCAATTTTATTTTTTTGCAGTGTGAAATCTGTCCATTTTAATAAAAAATAAAATTTTTAAGAAACTTTTCCAAAGAAAATTGAATTTTTTCTTAAAGTTTGTCCATCTTTATTTCAGGTTTGCCTTTCCCCATGAGAGCCCCAATCTCTGTTTTGCTCTCCAACATTTTTAAAATGTTAAAATTTTAAGAGCTATCCCACTTCCTTGTTCGTGGTCTGAGTGAATTCTGTCTTTTAATTGGCTGCTGAGACAGCCTGTTGATGTCTCAACAGTTTGCACAAGGAAATCCCCATTAACTTCCACTGATGTGAATTGAAGGTCTGAAAACCCGAAGTTATCGACACAGGGATTGTGAGATCCTTATGCGAAGTGTACTTCGAGGCCAGCAGTGAGCGGCTTTGCTTTGCTGTTGACCACAAATTCCAGGCCAATGTTTCTAAAGGCCTCCCCAGTCATTTCTCCACCCTGTTGCGCCTTAATCAGCAGAATGTTTTAAAGTTCAGCTGCTTTTCACTTCCTCACAGTTAATATTGAAGGGAGTTGTCAGCTGGTCTTACAATGAGCATACATTATGCTGCACTCACTA
The DNA here is from genome assembly GCF_044704955.1 of Pristiophorus japonicus. Classification (NCBI taxonomy): domain Eukaryota; kingdom Metazoa; phylum Chordata; class Chondrichthyes; family Pristiophoridae; genus Pristiophorus; species Pristiophorus japonicus. Next base: position 260,989,688 of record NC_091979.1, read on the forward strand.
GCATTGTTTAAAATTAGAGCCCGAATTAAAATGCTGATAAGCATAGCAAGCACGTGTTGACTGCAAGAAGTTAATGTAATCCCCAATTTGTAGTGTGTGTCTTCTGATACAGACATGGTTATTTTTTAACATGGCAAAAAAAGTGGACAACACCAAAGAAGCCAATGCTTATCCATGGCTACAAAATATGTCCCACCCCACCCCCCCCCCCCCCTTACCAAGCACTCCTGATGCTGCACTATCGAGAGTTCCTCCATGTCCCATCTTCAGAACTTGTTTCTTTCTTTTCATTCGATTTTGCTTGATGCCAGCTTCTGTTTGAGCAGTGCAATTAAAATGTCAAGACTACACACTTATGATATATCACTGTTTCATTGAAGATTTTTTTAGAATATCATGGCACCTTGAAAATATAATTTTATAACAGTTTTGACCATTTTGTGTTTTGTTCCATTTGTTGGAATTTACATGGTGCCACCATCAAATGGATTGCAGTGGTTGAAGGTAACATAGAAAAACAGAAAATAGGTGCAGGATTAGGCCATTCAGCCCTTCGAGCCTGCACCACCATTCATATCATGGCTGATCATTCACCTCAGTACCCCTTTCCTGCTTTCTCTCCATACCCCTTGATCCTTTTAGCCGTAAGGGCCATATCTAACTTCCTCTTGAATATATCCAATGAACTGGCATCAACAACTCTATGCAGTAGGGAATTCCACAGGTTAACAACTATGGGTGAAGAAGTTTTTCCTCATCTCTGTCCTAAATGGCTTACCCCGTATCCTTAGACTGTGTCCCCTGGTTCTGGATTTCCCCAACATCGGGAACATTCTTCCTGCATCTAACCTGTCCAGTCCAGTCAGAATTTTATATGTTTCTATGCGATCCCCTCTCATCCTTCTAAACTCCAGTGAGTACAGGCCCAGTCGATCCAGTCTCTCCTCATATGTCAGTCCTGCCATCCTGGGAATCAGTTTGGTGAACCTTCGCTGCACTCCCTCAATAGCAAGATCAGGAGACTAAAACTGAACACAATATTCCAGGTGAGGCCTCACCAAGGCCCTATACAACTGCAGCAAGACCTCCCTGCTCCTATACTCAAATCCTCTAACAATGAAGGCCAACATACCATTTGCCTTCTTCACCGCCTGCTGTACTTGCATGCCAACTTTCAATGACTGATGTACCATGACACCCAGGTCTCGTTGCACCTCCCCTTTTCCTATTCTGCCTTCGTGTTTTTGCCCCCAAAGTGGATAACCTCACATTTATCCACATTATACTGCATCCGCCATGCATTTGCCCACTCACCTAACCTGTCCAAGTCACCCTGCAGCCTCTTAGCGTCCTCATCACAGCTCACACCGCCACCCAGCTTAGTGTCATCTGCAAACTTGGAGATATTACACTCAAGTCCTTCATCTAAATCATTGATGTATACTGTAAATAGCTGGGGACCCAGCACTGAGCCCTGCGGCACCCCACTAGTCACTGCCTGCCATTCTGAAAAGGACCCGTTTATCCCGATTCTCTGCTTCCTATCTGCCAACCAGTTCTCTATCCACGTCAGTACATTACCCATAATACCATGTGCTTTAATTTTGCACACCAATCTCGTGTGGGACCTTGTCAAAAGCCTTTTGAAAGTCCAAATACACCACATCCACTGGTTCTCCCTTGTCCACTCTGCTAGTTACATCCTCAAAAAATTCCAGAAGATTTGTCAAGCATGATTTGCCTTTCATAAATCCATGCCGACTTGGACCGATCCTGTCACTGCTTTCCAAATGCGCTGCTATTTCATCTTTAATAATTGATTCCAACATTTTCCCCACTACTGATGTCAAGCTAACCGGTCTATAATTACCCATTTTCTCTCTCCCTCCTTTTTTGAAAAGTGGTGTTACATTAGCTACCCTCCAGTCCATCGGAACTGATCCAGAGTCGAAAGACTGTTGGAAAATGATCACCAATGCATCCACTATTTCTAGGGCCACTTCCTTAAGTACTCTGGGATGCAGACTATCAGGCCCCGGCGATTTATCGGCCTTCATTCCCATCAATTTCCCCAACAATTTCCCACCTAATAAGGATTTCCTTCAGTACCTCCTTCTCACTCGACCCTCGGTCCCCTCGTATTTCCAGAAGGTTATTTGTGTCTTCCTTCATGAAGACAGAACCAAAGTATTTGTTCAACCGGTCTGTCATTTCTTTGTTCCCCATTATAAATTCACCTGAAGGGACCTACGTTTGTCTTCACTAATCTTTTTCTCTTCACATATCTATAGAAGCTTTTACAGTCAGTTTTTATGTTCCTGGCCCACCATCATCTTCTCATCGTCGTTGCCAGCAATGCCCACACTGAGAATGAATGTGAAAAGAAAAGTGGTCTTGGTGATATCTAGGGTATGGGTTTTAAACTCTGTTCAGGGTTGAAGTAGTAACTGAAGTTTCACATGGTTTGGTTTGGTTCAGTGGAGCAAACAGCAGGAGAGTGGGATCTCATCAATGTCCAGTCTTCATGGTTTTAAATTGCATTAGGTCTGGAAACAGATAGATTCTCTTCAGCCTGCTTATTTGGCGAATAACTAGTTTAGCCATCCATCATCAGATCTGTCTGGACCACATCAAACACTATTGGGCCTTGCTCTCCTCTGCCAAAACTACACACGACTCCAGGATCATTCTGGAGAGAAAAGATAATACCCAACTTATCTTCTCCACTACCAAGTATCTCCTTAAACCCCTCTCCCATTTCCCCATCCACCCTCTATAACAACAAGTGTGAAGAGCTCATGGACTTCTTTATCACTCAGATTGAGACCACCTGAACAGCAGCCTCTGCTGCTTACCCCCGCCCCCCCCCCCCCAGGCTCCTGCTAACTTAGCACTGATTCCTCATTTTTCTCCAGTTTCTCTCCCATCTCTTCTCATGCCTGAGAACATATCTTATCCCTTGACCCCATTCGCATTACACTGATGACTCAGCTCCTCTTCCATGCTAGTTGACTTGGTAAATGGATCTCGCTCTTCAGCTAACATCCCTTTTGTTTTCAAAACCACCATCACTACCCCACCTCAAAAAAAACACCCTTGATCTACAATTGTGATAGTGGTGCAGTATGCCTCCTCGTCCTCTGCAATCTTTGAGACGATCGACCACACTATCTTCCTCCAACGTCTTCCCTCCGTTGTCCTGCTCAGTGGAACTGTCCTCGCTTGGTTCCACTCTTACCAATTCAAATCGCAGCCAGAGCATCTGCAGTCATGGATTATCTTTCCACGGATTATCCTGCACGGTTATCTCCGGAAATCTCCCAAGAATCTCTTCCTCATCCGAATGCTACTCCTTGGCGACATCATCCAAAGACATGGGGTTCGGTTCCATATGTATGCTGATCGAAAGTAGGTGCTGGAGTCAGCCATTCGGCCCTTTGAGCCTGCACCACCATTCAATATGATCATGGTTGATCATGCAACTTCAGTACCCCATTCCTGCTTTCTCTCCATCCCCCTTGATCCCTTTAGCCGTAAGGGCCACATCCCAACATCAATGTTCTCTCCAAGCTGCGCAGCCGCATAGCTCTGCCAGTCCCGCGCGGCCCGCGACCGGATTTTCTAATGTTAAATTTCGCACATGCGCAAAACTGTGAATGGGCCACGCACCCAAAAAGAAATTCGTGAGAACGCTGCTGACAACATCCAGCTCTCCCTCTGCACCAGCTCTCTTGGCATCGTTCTTAAAGCCCGACTCTTTAACCAAGATTTTGGTCACCCAATATCTCCTTTTATGTCTTTTAACATCCATTTTTGTCTGATTTTGCTTCTGTAAAGTGCTTTCGGGTGTTTTCCTACTTTAAAGTTGCCATATAAATGCAAACCACTGTTGTTCCCAATCAGGCTGTAACATTCTATTACTGAATGAGTATAAATTAAAATCGAACACAGGCATTACCGACAATTAAAATTAAGCTTTGAAAAATCCCATTCTGCTACCAATATTTCCAGTCATCTTATTACTTGTTTGCCCCAGGATAAATCAGTTGCAATTACCAAGCCGAGAAACTGAATATTTGTAACTGAACCCTTAGATTCATTCAATTTCCAGTTAGATTAATATACCAATAGACCAATAATATAGCCAACAGTTCTCTTACTTTGTTGGTGGTGTGCTCAGCATTACCATAGCACAGAATTTGTCTATGGATTATCAATTCTGCTAATGTCTATCTTCATTGCTTTGCCACCATTTGTTTCTCTAGATGCAGCTGTAGTTTACGGTGTCCTTAGTAAATGCACCGCTTTTGATGACATCTACCATCTAACAGTGGCACCAAACATAAACGTGAGACCTTTGTTTAAGTACTACGTTGATGAACAGCTTTTTATCATGACCTACTATTTGTATCCTCTGAAGATATCACACACCCACTTCAATACCTCACTGGATGTGCCAGGAAAGGTCAAATTCACAATAAGGAGGAACGCCACCTCCTAACATTGAAATATTAAAGACTACTGCTGATACTCTGTGCTTAATAGGAAAAGTCATTCCATTATCAGGCCAAGATGTGACCAATTTGCTCGGAAATCAATTGGCAACCAGAGAGCAGGTCCTTGCAATTATAATACTCCAATAGCTTTTCATTCACTGTGGTTTCCAATTGCATTGACACAATGGCAGCAGTGCATACCATAAAGAAGCCAATTGTGAGTGCATCACAGCCAAGTTTGATCTTGTCCTGTTGGCGTCCAGATAATACACTCACAAAATACAGACATGGGAGGCCTTTCAACCCTTTTTAGTTCAATCAATACAGGAAACAAGTAGCTCCCTTATCATCTAACTGGAAATTGAATGAATCGAAGGGTTTCACCTTCACCGTCCTAAGATTTCAAGTGTCAATCACTGAAGTTCGTCTTGACATCTGCCTTACATTGCCCTTTCACCAGTTTACCCTCCCTTGTTCCAGTGCTTTGATTTACTTCTTGTACTACAGATTTAATTTCCCTGCTGAAGCCCTCATCCATGCCTTTGTTGCCTCGCGACTTGACTATTCCAACGCTGGCCTCCCACATTCTACCCTATGTAAACTAGAGGCTGCCCGTGTCCTAACTCGCACCAAGTACCAACTCACCCATCAACCCGGTGCTCGCTGACCTACATTAGCTTCCGGTTAAGCAACACCTCGATTTCAAAATTCTCATCCTTGTTTACAAACCCCTCCATGGCCTCGCCCCTCATTATCTCTGTCATCTCCTCCAGCCCCACAACTCCCCGGTATGTCTGCGTTTCTCTAACTCTGCCCTCTTAAGCATCCCCGAGTCCAGAGTATAAATCGCTCAACTATTAGTGGCCGCTTCTGTTGCCTCGGCTCCAAGCTCTGGAACTCCCTGCCTAAACCTCTCCTCCTTCAAGATGCTCCTTAAAACATACCTCTTTGACCAAGCTTTTGCTCACCTGTGCCAATTTCTACTTATGCAGCTCATGTCAAATTTTCTTATCTCGGAGCACTCCTGTGAAGCGCCTTGGGACGTTTCACTACGTTAAAGACACTATATAAATACAAGTTGGTGATGTTATACCAAATATCATCTTTTATACTCCCTATGGTCCCCTCTCAGTCACATCCTTTCAAGAAATAAGAGCCTCAATTTCTCCTCCATTTCTTCGCAACAAATCGTTTCACACCAGAAATCATGCCTCCGTCATGTAAACCTTGTCTTGGAAAGCCAAAACTAAAACACCACATTCATGGTGCAATTTGTACACTGTTTGCATTTATACCCACCAGCTTATATTGTAATTATTTAGCACTATATTAAAGAAAAAACTTGCACTTGTATAGCACCTTTCACAATGTCCCAAAGCCAATGAAGTACTTTTGAACTGATGTAACATAGGGAAATGTGGCAGCCAATTTGCACATAGCAAAGTCCCACAAATAGCCGAGATAAATGAGTAGATAATCTATTTTTTTTAGCCACACTGGTTGAGGGATAAATGTTGGCCAGGATAACATAACTCCCTTGCTCTTCTTCCAATAGTGTGCAACCTACATCATTAAAAACAGATGATCTGTCCATATAGCTCATTGTGGTTTGTGGGACTGTGCACTGCACAAATTGGCTGTCGTGTTTTCCTACATTACAACTTCAAAATTACTTCATTGACTGTAAAGCATTTTGAGACGTTCCAAGATCGTGAAAGGGGCTACATAAATGCAAGTCCTTTCCTTCCTGATTCAAGGGCAGTGCTACCTCTGAATCAAAGCTGTCATAAACAGCGTTGAATCTAAAATTCTCATCCGTGTTCAAATCCCTCCATAACCTCATTCCTTCCTTTCTCTGTAACCTCTTCCAGCCTTAAAACCCTCCATGTTGCACACAATACCCTTTATTTCCCCCCAATGTGAAATACCTTGCACCTTGTCTGTAATGAGTTGCATCTGCCACTGTTCTAACCGTCTGGGGTCACTGGTGATCAAAACCAGCAACTTTGGCCAATTTATGCCGAAGGTTCGTTTCCATATTACTGCTCAATTGAAATCAGCTGACCAAGGCCAAACCTGGGATCTTCCCAGTTTGCATAGCTCAAGTGTCACAACATTTTGCAGTGAATTTACAACTGATCAGCAGCAGCTTACAAATTAAGTTAAATAATTAAAAATGATGAATACATTGCAAAAACTCAACAATACACCGCAGGCAAGCTGCAATATCCCGTACACCAGTTCTGGAACAGTTTTTTTCCAAACAGACAAATATAGGAGCTGAACATATTCAAAAACTCTTGAATAAAGCAACCCTAATCTTTTTTTTTTAAATGGAGCTCCTCCAGTCAGTGGGCAGGAAATATTCAAATTACTGTTTATACATCAGGAGCTGGAAAACAGTATGAAGTACCCAGCCATGCCAACTCCTAAATATGAAATGTGTCAAGATGGATTTGCAGATTTGTTCCATTTCCCCCTTTGTAACATGGATTTTACCCCATCCGGAAAATGTTAATTTTTTTTTTAAAAAGATGCTAACATCAAACACATGTTAGATGACGAAAACAATTCAAAACTCTGAAATGTTTCCAATAGCCTGGTTATGTTAGGGTTTAGTTCCACTCCAGCGGGGAGCTTGTTGAGAGCGAGATGAAGCATCGTCCACATGCCCGACACGAGACTCCCTAAGCAAGTGCTCTACTTAGAACAGCTACACAGCAAGCGAACCCCAGCTGCGCAGAGGCAACGTTTCAAGGATACCCTCAAAGCCTCCTTGATCAAGTGCAACATCCCCACTGGCACCTGGGAATCCCTGGCCCAAGACCGCCCAAAGTGGAGGAAGAGCATCTGGGAGGGCGCTGAGCACCTCGCGTCTCGTCGCTGAGAGCATGCAGAAAACAAGCACAGGCAGCGGAAGAGCGTGCGGCAAACCAGGCTCCTCACCCACCCTTTCCTTCAACCACTGTCTGTCCCACTTGTGACATTGACTGTAATTCCCCCATTGGACTGTACAGCCACCTAAGAATTCACTTTTGGAGTGGAAGCAAGTCTTCCTCGAGTCAGAGGGACTGCCTATGATGATGATGACGACATGTTAGGGTGATGCTGTGATGCCTCACGCTACAAACTAAAAGCTGAAACCCCGTCTGATACCTTTCAAAAGCTTAGTTTTCAGGAGATTGAGCACGTCGGCTGAAGTGGGGCCTTTCTTTTTGTGAACAGCAAAGAGACCGTTGAGGCCCTGCAGTTTTTCAGCCAGTGCAATGGATCCCGAGCTAGCTGCCATGTTGCCTCAGCGACTACACCCCGGCGGCCCACTCCCGCTGCGTCATCGGGGGGCCGCGGCGCCTTCTGGGACCTGTAGTCTCGCCGCGCGCTTTGTTGCGTCATCAGTGCCGCATGGCTTTCTGGGGCTTGTAGTCTCGCCGCCGCGCTTTGGCATTCAGCCCTGGATTGCGCAGCGGCAGCAGAGGTTGTCAACCCTCCAGGATTGGCCTGGCGTCTCCAGGAATTGAAAATTCATCTTCAGGACATGAAGACGTGCAAGCCCAGGAGAAACATCATCGGGGCTTTTTTTTTAAAATGGTGTATTTTTTCCTTTTATCTGAACACTTTTTAGTAGTTATGATAATATTGGAGATTGTAGGGAAAAGGCTGTTTGACTGAGTCAAGAATCAATGGGGTAACCTTCCAATTGAGGATGGATGTTTTACGCGACCAATGGCGGGGGGGTGTGGAGCAGTTGGAGGCACATGATAAAATCTCCAGGGATACATTCAACCAGAGTTGGCGACTCTCGGCAGCAGCCTTAGCAACACGAAGATGTGATTAAAGTGGTTTTAAACATCGATTGGAATATTTAGACAAGTCTAATAATTGTAACAAGACTGAAAATTTGACCCTTGGGGGTAAAGACCATCCATATTCCCCTCAGCACCTCAATTTTCCAGATGTCAAATACCAACACTTGCTGGCATCACCAGAATGCTCAAATACAACAACTTACCTCTCCTGATGGTTCCAACTGATCGCTCACCCACAGAAGCTCCTTTCTTACCTAGCACTTACCTCCTCAGCTTCAGACCATCACATTTTTCACCCTGATCCAAGGCCACCTGACAGTCTAGTCATTTAAGACCCTGCTGAACCCTGCAATGGCTTTCCACTTTGATAACTGGAATCAATGCCCATAAGGCATCCATTTTCAAAGTATATAATACAAAATGCAAAAGATTTGTATTACATTGATCCACCCAATTTTAGTTCTATTTCATGCAATGTTAGCTGTGTATTGGGCCGGACTTTGCTATAGAAATAATGGTGAATCTAACAGCAGTCACTGTTATTAAAGTGTAAATTGGACAGCAACCTCCAGTGATCGCATGTGTGCAGTTAAACATGGAAATCAGAAAGTTGCTGTCTCAGATGCCCTGTTCCTCCAGAAGCTCCACTATAACCGTATCTTGCTGAGAGACTCACCATTGGCATATGTGAAATAGCATCAAGCTGCTGCATTTACTTGATAAATACCCACTAAACTTGCCAGAAAAATTTAGGGCTTGTCCATTCCAGTGTAAGTAATATTTTAAGGGTGTGATAAGTCTTAATTACTGCCAAACAACCTCCTGGCACTGAAAATTAACTTTTACAAGTGTGGAGTCTCATTCCTTCAGATTTTAATTATTGTTGAAGATTTTTAAAAATTAAAACATTTAATTGGTTTTACTTTTTCTTTCTAGGTCTTTTATCTCACTCGCCCTCTTAATCCAATCTTTGTTTTCCTCTCTTTATTTCACTTTCTGTACCTGATTGAATTAAATAGTCTACCTGACACTTCCTGGTTCAGACTCTGTGCTGCTCATTAATGATTCCTCACGTTTGGTTAAGGAAATACAGGTTGCCGTGCTGTTTTGGCTCTCTAGTTTACAGTAAGTTTCAGTGCAAAATCCCATAGAAAGCCTGTGACCAAGTGCAATTGTAATGAACGGCTGGTGCCATTTATTCTCTGCTAAGCGCAAAATGTGGCCCATTATGTTACATTCAGAATTTGTTCAGACTTGGATTAATGTTGTGGCAATTTCAATTTATGAACCCACAGTTCTGGCCTGTTAGGGATCACCTGTTGGCATCCTGATTTATGAAGACTTATCTGGAAATAGGGATTACATTTTTTTCTACCAGAGTTAATGTGTTTTCCCTTTGAACCACTTTCTGCATGCAACCTCAAGGATATACTTGCCATTGAGGGAGTGCAATGAAGGTTCATCAGACTGATTCCTCAGATAGGGGGATTGTCCTATGAGGAGTGATTGAGTAGACTAGGCCTATATTCTCTAGAGTTTCGAAAAATGAAAGGTGATCTCATTGAAACATACAACAGGGCTTGCTTGACAGGGTAGATGCAGGGAGGATCTTTCCTCTGACTGTGGAGTCTAGAACCAGGGGTCACAGTCTCAGAATAAGGGGTCGGCCATTAGGACTGAGAGGAGGAGAAATTTCTTCACTCAGCGGGTGGTGAATCTTTGGAATTCTCTACCCCAGAGGGCTGTGGAGACTCAGCCGTTGAGCATATTCAAGACATAGATCGATAGATTTTTGGAAATTAAGGAAATCAAGGGATATGGGGATAGTGTAGGCAAGTGGAGGTGAGGTAGAAGATCAGACATGATCTCATTGAATGGCGGAGAAGGCTTGAAGGGCCAAATGACCTACTCGTGCTCCTATTTCTTATGTTCTTGGAAAACTGCATTGCTGGTAGCTAATAATATTAAATTCTAACTAAAGAATTAACAAATTTCTGGCTCTCACCACAGACCAATACTTTATTTGTCACCCTGACTGGATACTTAGTGAGAATTTCTCCTAAATTCCTACCAAAGGTTACTTCTCATGATTCTTCTAGGTCAGGAGAGCATTATTCTAGCAATTCATCCTTCTCCCTACAAACCTAGTCAGGAATAATGGCTTTATTGCCTTATTGCTTGGAGTTTCATATTGGTTTTATATTAATTGTAACAAGTAACTCTGCAAAACATTGCAATTGTTTGTTTGCTATGGGTCTTAAGACCTGTAGAAATTATTCTCTAAGCAGCAGATAGCTAAATGAACAGTTAAGTGTATCCTACACTGGCACCATCATTCAATATTTCTAGCAGGCAAATCTTTAAATAATGCAGAAGTGACATTATAATCCTTCCCATGTATTGTATTCCCCAGAATTTAGAAGGTTAAGGGATGATCTGATTGAAGTTTTCAAGATATTAAGGGGGACACAGGGTAGGTAGAGAGAAACTATTTTCACTGGTTGGGAATTCTAGGACTAGGGGCCATTGTCTAAAAATTAGAGCCAGACCTTTCAGGAGTGAAGTTAGGAAACACTTCTACACACTCTGGGCTAGAAATTCCCCAACCTTGCACCCATTTCTTTTGGCGATATTTCGTCGTTTTTGGCAGAAAACGATGATCCGCTAGTTTTGCGGAAGTCTTGCAGTGGCGGTTTTTAAATAGCCTTCTCCGCTGAAAAGCAGCCAGCCAGCGTGCAAGACTGGAAATACCACTATTGCTTTAAATTTGTTTTTTGACGCACCTGAAATCTGGGCACAAAAAAACACCTGAGAAAAAGAAACAGGTTGCAGCCCCAAGGACAGTGGTAGGTATGAAGACCAAAGTTAAAATTTTTATTTTTAAATTCATTTTCAGCGATTCAATAGTTAAGTGTCTTGTGAATGTTTTGTGATCTTTTATTTTTTGTTTTTTGCAATTTTTTGTGTGTTTTTACTCCCTCCCAAGGCCCCTCTCACAGTGGTAATCGGCCTCAGAATAAAGTTGGCGGGGACCACGGTTTCCGCCACAATTCCTCGTACAACACCTATTTTTACCGCTGGGCGCATTTTCTAACGAAACTTAAGCCTTTAAAAAATTGCGGTGTGATTAGCGATATTTTTGGTGAAAAATGCCCCCAAAAATACCACTATCACCAAAAAATACCGCTATCACCGAATTTCCAGCCCAAAGAGTGGTAGAAGTTTGGAACTCTCTTCTGCAAATGCCAATTGATGCTAGATTAATTGTTAATTTTAAATTGGAGGTTGTTAGCTTTCTGTTAATCAAAGCTGTTAAGGGATATGGGCCAAAGGTGAGTATAATGATCTCACTGAATGGCAGAGCAGGCTCGAGGGGCTTAATGGCTTACTCGTGTTTCTATTTTCCTATGTTTTGTCATTTTGCAGCCTCAACCCCAAGCGGGTTAATGAGCACCTGTAACATTTGGACATTAGGGACATTTCCCCCTCTCCCCCGCCACCCCTTCCAGGCACTAAGGATGCAATTTGCAGTATCCCTTGGAAAGCAGGTGTCCGAGAAGTACCGGATGGTATGGGAACCCGTTGCCCCTATTTTACTGTGTTGACCTCTCACTGATCCCGCAAATTTCGGCAGGGTCAGCGCTGGCGGTCAGCATCAGGCATGATATCGGATGCCCATGGGATCGTAGCCCAAGCATTTTCAGACCCTTGATTTTACAGGCTGTAACTTGACCTGTAAAGGCCAGCTGAGACCAATTGCTTTTACAGGAGACCAATTTTGGCAAGGGCTGACAGTGATTTTATATACTCTTTGGGATGGTTCTACTGCAAGTCGTGGTCAATGGGATGTTACTGCTGACAGAAACAGCAGCCACCATTAGAAAATCTATCCCTTTTATAAATTCCCTTCCTCTATTTTGAGCAAGTGCTCAATCTGAGTCTGGCGATCTGTTTGATCCTCACCCACAAAATTTAAAGTGGAAAATCAGCCCCATCGGGTAGAAATCAGTTGCTGATAGAGGATTCGGTTGCAGAGGATGGAATGGGGCTTATCTTCCATACCTTGAAAAAGGTCTGAACAAGTGTGAGACCTTAATCAATTTTCATCAAACCCAGGCACCCATTGGCAACTGTCATTTGCTCTTTTCTTTTAATCAGTTTGGACTTCGCCTAGAAAATAACAGTGCCCAGTAAGAAAGCCATTAAAGTTACTGCTTGCCATCCAGATGTTTGAGGATTTGAGTCCCAGAGCTGTCTGTCACCCAAGATCACCTGATACTGTTGAGAGCAAGTTTTGTTTGTTATTACCAAATCTGTTCTATCTCAGGGGATGGAACATTGATATTGCCAATTAGTTTGTCCTGCTAAAAATGCACTTCATTTCAGAATGTCTTGAAGTGGAATTTTAGCACTTCAATCCAGTTTTATTTTGCCTTTATCTCCCTAGAAGAGAAAGAAAGAAAAGACTTGCATCTTTATAGCACCTTTCAAGACCACCAGATGTCCCAAAGTGCTTTACAACCAATGAAGTATTTTTTAAGTGTAGTCACGGTGTGCAACATCCCGGAGCAAAAATTCAGTTGCGCCCTGTGAGGCTGCCGAGGGCAATGCCCGCGCCAGCTTCACGGGGCACATACCAGGCTTTAGGCCGGTCGCAGGGCAAAAATTAAAGGAAGGTGCGGCGCTAACATTTTAGAAAATGGCCAACTTGCCAGTTGTGGCCTTGCCATCTCCAAATCGCAGGGTGGTGCCGCGATGTTGCAGCCCGGCACTTTGCTTCTGTGCCAGGCTGCTGCCACAACACCCCGCTCCCCAGTGCTGTAGCGGTGGCCCCTTCTCCCCAATGCAGAGTCTGCAGTGTGCCCTCCCCTTTAATGGAAGGGAAAGGCCCACATAGCATTGGAAAATTCCTGAAGGTGTGTGGCCCTGTCCCTCCCCCGGGATGAAGTGGAGCGCGTGACTTTGCTGCCGGGGCGGGATATCTGCGCTTGGCGCAGTAAGTCCCACCTCGCAGCGGTTACCGCCCACAACCGGGACAGTATGCAATTTCGCCCCTTAATTTCCTTCCCTGACCTTCCCTATAAAAAATTAAGCAGTTTTGTTAATATCTCTAACAATCCCACTTCTCTATAGAAGTCATTTTTGACTGTCTTTGGAAAATAAATAAATGGTATTTTCTTTTCCTAATCCAGGTAGATAAATAAATGCATTTCTGGAACATACTTATGTAAGTAAATTAGTCTCTGCATATATATTGAGGGAACAGTTGATTTACATATTTAAATGAATTGATTTTTACAGTGAACACAAAGAGTTAAGTAAAGCTGAAGAAAAGTTTAAACTAATTTGCATCTTCCCTTTTTTACCAAATATATTGCATGAGTATTAGTGACCAGTTCCAGGTAACAAAGAATATGTGCAGCTGCGGAGATAAGCTGCAGCTTATGACATGCCTTTGTGGGTCAGGAAAATGAATTTGGGCCAAAATAAAGTGCACACTCATGCATCGGAGTGACTAAACATAAAGTTGCTGAAAGTACAATTCTATAGAAAAAAACTGCCAAGAAGTTCCAAATATAATGGGATGTAAGACATTGCCTTTTGAAGAATTGGCCCAAACATCTCTGGTGTATAAATTGCAGCTGAGAAAGGTGTTAGACTTCCTGTTATCACATAATTCACACGGGAATGATGTTTGTAACAACCTGCTTTTCTTGCAATTCTGTACTGCCATGTAATTGGCTGTGCATTGTAGTCAGACTCTCATTCGGTAGACAGAAATTCTGTGGTACCCATGGTGTGCGGCAAGATTAAAATTGTTATCACCCCCAGAAATTACTCAACTGAAATAGCTTAATGTTGATGCTGACCTACAGATAACCTAAAACCACTCCCGAAAACATTTGGAATAAAACAAACAACAAAAAATTACATTCTTCAAAAAAGTAAAGTAGAAGCTGGAACATTCTCAACTACAAAATGTCTTTTTTACTTTTTAAGAATAATTCAGTCAGTATTTAAAATGGAAAGGGGGAAATCTAGTTCTAAGGATCTGCAATGTATATATACTGATTTTGTATGATTCAAGTGAACGATGCTTACTGCTTTTTAATTTTATATTTTTAAGTGATGTGGAATTGTATCTAATACATTATATATAAAACTTAAGCAAAATACTGTGGATGCTGGAAATCTGAAATCTCCTCCCTCTCCTTTACCTGGTTCTGTACTTGCTTAAAAACTCTTCTCAGTTCGGATGAAAGGTCATCGACCTGGAACGTTAACCCTGTTTCTCTCTCCAGTGATGCTGCCTGACCTGCTGAGTGTTTCTGACATTTTCTATTTTTATATATAAATATTTGCATTGACATGTGACTTTTTTTCATCATTTGGATGATGACTTGTAATCCAATCTTCACTGGAAACTTACAAAAGGTCTTACTAAAGCGAGTAAAGTTTTCAGTTTTCAGATTTTCATGGCATATTATGTCATCTTGTATTCCTTAAGCATGTTTCTAATTACTAATGTAACAGTTTTAAGAAATGTATGTTATTATTAATCATCTACTAAAATATGTTGTTAAAATTCTCATCCTTGTTTTCAAATCCCTCCATGGCCTCACCCCTCTGTCTCTAATCTCCTCCAGCCCCACAACACGAAACCCACCTCCACACCGAGATATCTGCGCTCCTCTAATTCTGGCCTCTTGAGCATCCCTGATTTTAATCGGTCAACCATTGGTGGCCGTGCCTTCAGCTACCTGGGCTCTAAGCTCTGAAATTCCCTCCCTAAACCACTCTACCTCTCTTTCCTCCTTTAAGATGCTCCTTGAAACCTAGCTGGAACTGGGAGAGTTCGGGGCCAGAAGAGGTGAGGGCCCAGGGGCAGCACGGGCCAGCTCACAATGCAATATGTGTGCGCACTAGGTCCGTGCAGCAGAGCAGGTCTCCAGTCGTCTTGGGTAATCCTTGCAACTGGACCAAGACCTAGCTCTGTCAAGCCTATGTGGTGGCTGATGTGCAACGGCCACCACATATTAAAAAAATCCACGCACAGGCATCTTCCACCCTTCAAGATGTAGTTTGGGATCTGGAATATTAGGTCCTTCATTGAAACGCCTGTGAACTCATCCCTTTTTGACATGGAAGCAAGTCATCCTCGTTTCGAGGGACTGCCTATGATGATGAAAACCTAGCACCATCTGCTCTAATTTCTCCTTATGTGGCTCAGTGTCAAATTTTGTTTCATAATCCTCTTGTGAAGCCTTGGGATGTATTACTATGTTAAAGGTACTATATAAATACAAGTCATTGTTGTTGTTCCATAAGAACATAAGAAATAGGAGCAGTAGGCGGCCACCTGGCCCCTCGAGCCTGCTCCACCATTTAATAAGATCATGGCTGATCTGATCATGGACTCAGCTCCACTTTCCTGCCCACTCCCCATAACCGGTTATTCCCTTATCGTTCAAAAATCTGTCAATCTCCACCTTAAATATATTCAATGACCCAGCCTCCACAGCTCTCTGGGGAAGAGAATTCCATTGATTTACAATCCTCAGAGAAGAAATTCCTCCTCATTTCAGTTTTAAATGGGCGGCCCCTTATTCTGAGACTATGTCCCCTAGTTTTAATTTCCCCTATGAGTGGAAATATCCTCTCTGCATCCACCTTGTCTAGCCCCCTCATTATCCTATATGTTTTGATAAGATCACTTCTCATTCTTCTGAACAATGTGTATAGGCCCAACCTACCTTCATAAGTCAACCCCCTCATCTCCGGAATCAACCTAGTGAACCTTCTCTGAACAGCCTCCAATGCAAGCCTCCAACCCTTCCTTAAATACGGAGACCAAAACTGTACGCAGTATTCCAGATGTGGCCTCACCAATACCCTGTAACGTTGTAGCAGGACTTCTTTGCTTTTATACTCCATCCCCTTTGCACTAAAGGCCAACATTCCATTTGCCTTCCTGATTACTTGCTGTACCTGCATACTAACTTTTTATGTTTCATGTACAAGGACCCCCAGGTCCCTCTGTACTGTAGCATTTTGCAATTTTTCTTCATTTAAATTATAATTTGCTTTTCTATTTTTTTTTGCAAAAATGGATAACCTCATATTTTCTCACATAATACTCCATCTGCCAAACTTTTGCCCACTCACTTAGCCTGTCTATATCCTTTTGCAGATTTTTGGTGTCCTCCTCACAATTTGCTGTTGAGGGGGATGACTCATCAGGGGAGGGCAGCAGCAGCCAAGTTCATAGCACAATGGCTGGCTCTGCTGCACAGGAGGGCAGGAAAAAGAGTGAGAGAGCAATAGTGATAGGGGATTCAATTGTAAGGGGAATAGATAGGTGTTTCTGCGGCCGCAACCGAGACTCCAGGGTGGTATGTTGCCTCCCTGGTGCAAGGGTCAATGGTGTCTCGGAGCGGGTGCAGGACATTCTGAAAAGAGAGGGTGAACAGCCAGTTGTCATGGTGCACATTGGTACCAACGATATAGGTAAAAAATGGGATGAGGTCCTACGAGACGAATTTAAGGAGCTAGATTAAAAAGTAGGACCTCAAAAGTAGTAATCTCAGGATTGCTACCAGTTCCACATGCTAGTCAGAGTAGGAATCGCAGGATAGCTCAGATGAATAAGTGGCTTGAGCAGTGGTGCAGCAGGGAGGGATTCAAATTCCTGGGACATTGGAACCGGTTCTGGGGGAGGTGAGACCAGTACAAACTGGATGGTCTGCACCTAGGCAGGACTAGAACCAATGTCCTAGGAGGAGTGTTTGCTAGTGTTGTTGGGGAGGAGTTAAACTAATATGGCAGGGGAATGGGAACCAATGCAGGGAGACAGAGGGAAACAAAATGGAAACAGAAGCAAAAGACAGAAAGAAGATGAGTAAAAGTGGAGGGCAGAGAAACCCAAGGCAATAAACAAAAAGGGCCACTTTGCAGCAAAATTCTAAAGGGTCAAAGTGTGTTAAAAAGGCAAGCCTGAAGGCTCTGTGCCTCAGTGCGAGGAGTATTCGGAATAAGGTGGACGAATTAACTGTGCAGATAGCAGTTAACGGATACGATGTGGTTGGCATCACGGAGACATGGCTCCAGGGTGACCAAGGCTGGGAACTCAACATCCAAGGGTATTCAACATTTAGGAAGGATAGACAGAAAGGAAAAGGAGGCGGGGTGGCGTTCCTGGTTAAAGAGGAAATTAATGCAATTGTAAGGAAAGACATTCGCTTGGATGATGTGGAATCGGTATGGGTGGAGCTACGGAATACCAAAGGGCAGAAAACGCTAGTGGGAGTTGTGTACAGACCTCCAAACAGTAGTAGTGATGTTGGGGAGGGCATCAAACAGGAAATTAGGGGTGCATGCAATAAAGATGCAGCAGTTATAATGGGTGACTTTAATATGCATATAGATTGGGCTAACCAAACTGGAAACAATACAGTGGAGGAGGATTTCCTGGAGTGCATAAAGGATGGTTTTCTAGACCAATATGTTGAGGAACCAACTAGGAGGGAGGCCATCTTAGACTGGGTGTTGTGTAATGAGAGAGGATTAATTAGCAATCTCGTTGTGTGAGGCCCCTTGGGGAAGTGACACCATTATATGGTGGAATTCTACATTAGGTTGGAGAATGAAACAGTTAATTCAGAGACCATGGTCCAGAACTTAAAGAAGGGTAACTTTGAAGGTATGAGACGTGAATTGGCTAGGATAGATTGGCGAATGATACTTAGGGGGTTGACAGTGGATGGGCAATGGCAGACATTTAGAGACCGCATGGATGAACTACAACAATTGTACATCCCTGTCTGGCGTAAAAATTAAAAAGGGAAGGTGGCTCAACCGTGGCTATCAAGGGAAATCAGGGATGGTACTAAAGCCAAGGAAGTGGCATACAAATTGGCCAGAAATAGCAGCGAACCCAGGGACTGGGAGAAATTTAGAACTCAGCAGAGGAGGACAAAGGGTTTAATTAGAGCAGGAAAAATAGAGTACGAGAGGAAGCTTGCAAGGAACATTAAAATGGACTGCAAAAGCTTCTATAGATATGTAAAGAGAAAAAGGTTAGTAAAGACAAACGTAGGTCCCCTGCAGTCAGAATCAGGGGAAGTCATAACTGGGAACAAAGAAATGGCAGACCAATTGAACAAGTACTTTGGTTTGGTATTCATTAAAGAGGACACAAACAACTTTCCGGATATAAAAGGGGTCAGAGGGTCTAGTACGAAGGAGGAACTGAGGGAAATCCTTATTAGTCGGGAAATTGTGTTGGGGAAATTGATGGGATTGAAGGCCGATCAGGCCCTGGGGTAGTGTGCACATGGGATTGGGGGTAGTGTGCTGACGTGGATTGAGAACTGGTTGGCAGACAGGAAGCAAAGAGTCGGTGTAAATGGGTACTTTTCAGAATGGCAGGCAGTGACTAGTGGGGTACCGCAAGGTTCTGTGCTGGGGCCCTAGCTGTTTACATTGTACATTAATGATTTAGACGAGGGGATTAAATGTAGTATCTCCAAGTTTGCGGATGACACTAAGTTGGGTGGCAGTGTGAGCTGCGAGGAGGATGTTATGAGGCTGCAGAGTGACTTGGATAGGTTAGGTGAGTGGGCAAATGCAGTATAGTGTGGATAAATGTGAGGTTATCCACTTTGGTTGTAAAAACAGAGAGACAGACTATTATCCGAATGGTGATAGATTAGGAAAAGGGGAGGTGCAAAGAGACCTGGGTGTCATGGTACATCAGTCATTGAAGGTTGGCATGCAGGTACAGCAGGCGGTTAAGAAAGCAAATGGCATGTTGGCCTTCATAGCGAGGGGATTTGAGTACAGGGGCAGGGAGGTGTTATTACAGTTGTACAGGGCCTTGGTGAGGCCACACCTGGAGTATTGTGTACAGTTTTGGTCTCCTAACTTGAGGAAGGACATTCTTGCTATTGAGGGAGTGCAGCGAAGGTTCACCAGACTGATTCCCGGGATGGCAGGACTGACATATCAAGAAAGACTGGATCAACTGGGCTTGTATTCACTGGAGTTCAGAAGAATGAGAGGGGATCTCTTAGAAACGTTTAAAATTCTGACGGGTTTAGACAGGTTAAATGCAGGAAGAATGTTCCCAATATTGGGGAAGTCCAGAACCAGGGGTCACAGTCTAAGGATAAGGGGTAAGCCATTTAGGACTGAGATGAGTTCACCCAGAGTGGTGAACCTGTGAAATTCTCTACCACAGAAAGTTGTTGAGGCCAATTCACTAAATATATTCAAAAAGGAATTAGATGTAGTCCTTACTACTAGGGGGATCAAGGGGTATGGCGAGAAAGCAGGAATGGGGTACTGAAGGTGCATATTCAGCCATGAACTCATTGAATGGCGGTGCAGGCTCGAAGGGCTGAATGGCCTACTCCTGCACCTATTTTCTATGTTTTTATGCTTTCCCACCCATCTTTGTATCATCAGCAAACTTGGCAACATTACATTTAGTCCCTTCATCCAAGTCATTAATATAGATTGTAAATAGTTGAGGACACAGCACGATCTCTGCGGCACCCCACTAGTCACTGTTTGAATCAAATCAAATTTAAAAATCAAAGTGTAATGCAGGGCTACTGCCTTCCAGTTGAAGGGTGGCTTACATTCTATCAGTGGAGCACTTGTCACCAAAGGATCTTCTAGGGACCATATAGATGAATCTAAAGTAAAAATCAACAAATTCTGTCTCTTTCAGGAAGCAAAAGTACAAATGGGAAGAACACAAAATGTATCCAATTAGTTTTTGTTCAGGCAGCTGAAATAATCTAATAAATCAAAGGAAAGTATTAAAAGTTAGTTAAGCTAAAGGGGGACAAAGTGTCAGGAAAGCAATAAAGAAAGGAAAGATAGATTACGAAAGTAAACTTGCGCAAAACATAAAAACAGATATTAAAAGCTTTTACCGATATATAAAACGGAAGAGTGACTAAAGTAAATGTTGGTCCTTTAGAAGATGAGAAGGGGGATTTAATAATGGGAAATGTGGAAATGGCTGAGACCGTAAACAATTATTTTGCTTCGGTCTTCACAGTGGAAGACACAAAAACCATGCCAAAAATTGCTGGTCACGGGAATGTGGGAAGGGAGGACCTTGAGATAATCACTATCACTAGGGGGGTAGTGCTGGATAGGCTAATGGGACTCAAGGTAGACAAGTCCCCTGGTCCTGATGAAATGCATCCCAGGGTATTAAAAGAGATGGCGGAAGTTATAGCAGATGCATTCGTTATAATCTACCAAAATTCTCTGGACTCTGGGGAGGTACCAGCGGATTGGAAAGCAGCTAATGTAACGCCTCTGTTTAAAAAAGGGGGGCAGACAAAAGGCAGGTAACTATAGGCCGGTTAGTTTAACATCTGTATTGGGGAAAATGCTTGAAGTTAACATTAAGGAAGAAATAGCGGGATATCTAGATAGGAATAGTGCAATCAAGCAGGCGCAACATCGATTCATGAAGGGGAAATCATGTTTAACTAATTTACTGGAATTCTTTGAGGATATAACGAGCATGGTGGATAGAGGTGTACCGATGGATGTGGTATATTTAGATTTCCAAAAGGCATTCGATAAGGTGCTACACAAAAGGTTACTGCAGAAGATAAAGGTATGCGGAGTCAGAGGAAATGTATTAGCATGGATCGAGAATTGGCTGGCTAACAGAAAACAGAGAGTCAGGATAAATGGGTCCTTTTTGGGTTGGAAATTCGTGGTTAGTGGTGTGCCACAGGGATCGGTGCTGGGACCACAACTGTTTACAATATACATAGATGACCTGGAAGAGGGGACAGAGTGTAGTGTAACAAAATTTGCAGATGACACAAAGATTAGTGGGAAAGCGGGTTGTGTGGAGGACACAGAGAGGCTGCAAAGAGATTTAGATCGGTTAAGCAAATGGGCTAAGGTTTGGCATCTGGAATACAATGTCGGAAAATGTGAGGTCATCCACCTTGGGAAAAAAAAAACAGTAAAAGGGAATATTATTTGAATGGGGAGAAATTACAACATGCTGCGGTGCAGAGGGACCTGGGGACCTGCATGAATCCCAAAAAGTTAGTTTGCAGGTGCAGCAGGTAATCAGGAAGGCGAATGGAATGTTGGCCTTCATTGCGAGAGGGATGGAGTACAAAAGCAGGGAGGTCCTGCTGCAACTGTATAGGGTATTGGTGAGGCCGCACCTGGAGTACTGCATGCAGTTTTGCTCACCTTACTTAAGGAAGGATATACTAGCTTTGGAAGGGGTACAGAGACGATTCACTAGGCTGATTCCGGAGATGAGAGGGTTACCTTATGATGATAGATTGAGCAGACTGGGTCTTTACTCGTTGGAGTTCAGAAGGATGAGGGGTGATCTTATAGAAACATTTAAAATAACGAAAGGGATAGACAAGATAGGGGCAGAGAGGTTGTTTCCACTGGTTGGGGAGACTAGAACTAGGGGGTACAGCCTCAAAATACAGGGGAGCCAATTTAAAACCGAGTTGAGAAAGAATTTCTTCTCCCAGAGGGTTGTGAATCTGTGGAATTCTCTGCCCAAGGAAGCAGTTGAGACTAGCTCATTGAATGTATTCAAATCACAGATAGATAGATTTTTAACCAATAAGGGAATTAAGGGTTACGGGGAGCGGGCGGGTAAGTGGAGCTGAGTCCATGGCCAGATCAGCCATAATCTTGTTGAATGGCGGAGCAGGCTCGAGGGGCTATATGGCCTACTCCTGTTCCTAATTCTTGTGTTCTTATGTCTCTGAGGAGAAATTGGATCGACTGAGCCTGTATTCACTGGAGTTTAGAAGAATGAGAGGGGATCTCATAGAAACATAAAATTCTGATGGGACTGGACAGGTTAGATGCAGGAAGAATGTTCCCGATGTTGGGGAAGTCCAGAACCAGGGATCACAGTCTAAGAACCGAGATGAAGAGAAACTTCTTCACTCAAGAGTTGTTAACCTGTGGAATTCTCTACCTCAGAGTTGTTGATGCCAGTTCATTAGATATATTCAAGAGGGAATTAGATATGGCCCTTACGGCTAAAGGGATCAAAGGGTATGGAGAGAAAGCAGGAAAGGGGTACTGAGGTGAATGATCAGCCATGATCCTATTGAATAGCGGCGCAGGCTCGAAGGGCCGAATGGCCTACTCCTGCACCTGTTTTCTATGTTTCTATGATGTGATTGGATACATCTAAGGATCCTGAGGGAAATGGGGTGGGCAGGTCAGGGGCAGAGAAATAGCAGAAATTATATTTCAGGATTCCACTGAGCCAACGAACTGGAGAGTTGCCAATGTAGTATCCATTTTTAAAAAGGAGACAGAGGTAATCTGGGTAATTGTATACCAGTTAGTTTAACATCTGGAGGTAGGAAAGATTTTAGAATATTTAAGAGTCAAAATTATGGGCGTAGGGCAGGAAAGTGGAGTTGATGTCGATGTTTTTCCATGATCTTAGTGAATGGCAGAGCAGGCTCGAGGGGCTGAATGGCTTACTCCTGTTCTTAATTCTATGTTCTTATTTTCTTATAACCATTTGTCTAAAATATATAATTTTTGGTAATGGCAACCTCTATTGTGAATTGTGAAAAGTAAAATGCTGTACATAAGGCAGTAAGCTGCTATTATATTGCATTATATGATTTGAATGATAGACTACTAATGATATGATCTCATAACTGCTTTGCATGCAGGAATACTCAGGGACAGGATCAGTCAATAACTAGTTCCTTTTAATGTGGCTCATAAAGTGCTCAGAACATTACATTAATAAAAAAGTAATTTCCAGGAAATAATTAAAAAAAACAATGTCATCACCTTTTAGTTGTAAAATGCATTGCATTCTCATTAACAACCATGTTCTTTGATCTAACCAGATAATTTAAAAAGGGATAGCACTCTTCCTAACACTCAGAATAAATTGAGGTATTAGAATTGTGTCAATCAAAAGAGATGAAATTACCAAGCCAACCCTGGAGCCTATTTTGTTGTATTTTCTCCTGGTTCAGGTTTTCATTACTGCCCCCGTCTATCACCATTTCTTTTTCCAATCAGGACACGAGAATGATCTGGTCTGCTATCTTCTTGGCCACTTTCTGATCAGCTGGAACTAAGTGTGATATGTTCCTCTTTTGAGCATTTTTTCCATTCCTTGAAGGAGGGCTCTGTTACTATGCGATGCTCTGTCTAGGGACTTTCTTACTCAGCAAGAAGAGGCGAGTAGGTGGCCTCGATTTTAACTCGGGTATTCATCCGGTTGGGGTGGGGTGGGGGGGTAGTTACAATGGAGTGAGGGACTTAAGCACTTATTTTCCACCCAGAACTGACTGTCTCCAATTTTAAATTGCAGGCAACAAGGGCAATCACCCCAAATCTGCAAGCTCCTCTTTAAATATTCAGGTCGGGCTCCGATGATGTAAGCAGGGCCCGATTTGTCACTTTAACCTGAAGTTTGAGCAGCGGAGCAGTGGTGGCTTCCCCGCAAGACCAAACCCGCCAGGATCATCAGGCGGGGCCAGAAGAGGTTCAGCAAGTAAGTTTCTTTGTGGGCCAGGAGGAGCCGGAGTGGGCCCCACAAGGAAACCCTGGGCCACCTCTGCCCCGATTTCTCCCTTCCCTTCCGATGGACTTACTTTGTTCCAGGGACCATTCCTGCAGGTCCTCGGTGGCGACCTACTGCCACTCAGATTCCTGGTCCACCTGCCGCCCAGTCAATGAAACTGGTCAGGTTCGGGCAGGGGTCTGATCTTGCCTATGTAAATGAGGCCCGGGAGCTAAAACCACATGTGTGTCAGCTGAGCTGAGAGTCAAAGCACAGTTGAGATTTAATTTTCAACTGCTAGGGCTTCTAATTCATTTTAAGATTTCAAGAAGAACTTGCATTTATTCATTGAAGCTGAATGCAACATGAGGCAACATGTCAACGACATATTGTACTCATATCCTAAATGTAAGAGGGCCCTGCGTTTCTTCAAGGGTTCTGTCGGTCTCCCACCATAACTCCCCAGGAAATGGCAGAAACCCATTTGCACCAGGTAATTTCTGCCGTTTCTGGGAATTTCCTAATAGTCTCCGAAGGGGTAGAACCTTAGTCTTCCCCATATAAATCACATAATGGCAAAGGGCAGAGACTGGGTGGGGACTTCTGAGGCTTAATTGGGATCTGGTGCATCATTACTCCCAGGGAGATGAGGCATATGGGCCTCCAAAGTGTAGTTGTGACCCCACCAGTGATTTAAGAACCTCGACCTACCCATAGTGCAAATTAAAAACTGCACAGAACATCTTAAAACTATGAACAGCAGCTCAAATGTTGTTATTTCAGTCCAGTTCCTAATCCATAAATCCACACCAATGGTTGCAAACATCTTGATTTACAACAATGACCCAGGGTCCATAATAGCCGCCTCAGACACAAAAATGTTAAAAGCCGTCAGCTTTTAACTAGTCAAAACATGAAGCCTAAAAAAGGCAATTGCATCTGTAAAAACTGAGCGTAAAATATTGAATTTGATTACTAAATAAAGCACTCCTCTGCCTCTTAGTTAAGTAAAAAAAAAACAGCTGAATATTCACCAGCACAACAGAACTGTGGTGGATTGTGGGGCCTAAATTCACTGACTTCAAGGGATGCTGACCTCATCCCAAATTGTGGGGACAGTGTTGTTAGTATATGTGGGGGACTATATTGTGCCTGTAAGCAGGCATCAGCTGTGACAGAAGTCCAGAACATTGGAGCAGTGTCATGTCACTTCGACACAGTAAAGGCGGCCCGGGGAGGGCCTAATCGAAAAAGAGGTGCACAATGCTTCAGCTACCAAAGGAGTGACTGAAACATGTCTGCAAAGTAATCAATCCCATCCTGGAACAATTATCATTTGCCTGAAGCATTTTGGAGCCGTTGAAATGCCCAGTATTGAACCTACACCTGCTCTCAGCAAGCATCGGTTACCTTGGGCCTGTGCCTGGAATTTCCTGGGTACTCTGTCAGTCATGCCCCTTTGACATGGGGGTTGGAGGGGGTGTGCAGGCAGAAGACCCCCCCCCCCCCATAGTGGAATCCCAGAAGTAAAAGGATGCTCTGCCCTACTTCCAGTTAGGTTTGTGTGTCCGAACAGAAAATCTAAGTTAGTGTGAATAAGTGGGGGAAGGGGGAGACACAATGGGGTCCCCCGGTGTGAACTTCAGGTCGCTAGCTGGCAGAGCTTGCCCGCTGGTCGCTATGACAGTCCCGACTGGATGACCTGGTCCATTTTAAGGGCCGGGCCCCATTTAAATTTTGCAGGCGGGCTGCAGGTGACCTGGAACCTGAAATTTGGAGGGAATATTCTGACCTCTAGTTCACCTCAGAAATGTGAAAGATGTACACGAGCAGTAGCCTTCAAGGATAAATGTTTTTCATGAAATCTAGTGATATATTAATAATATTTGATCAGTGGTGGTCGAGTGTATGTAAGTGACAGATCCTTTCCATGAAGGCTAGTAGGTCTTATATCGCCATTCCTTCATTGTCACTGGGTCAAAATCCTGGAACTCCCTCCCCAATAGCTTTGCGTGCAGTTCTGGTCACCACATTACAGGAAAGATGTGATTGCACTAGAGAGGGTAGAGAGGAGATTTATGAGAATGTTGCCTGGATTGGAGAATTTTAGCTATGAGGAAAGATTGGATAGGCTGGACTTGTTTTCTTTGGAACAGAGGAGGCTGAAGGGAGACCTTATTGAGGTGTATAAAATTATGTAATAGGAAGGACCTATTTCCCTTAACAGAGGGGTCAACAACCAGCGGACATAGATTTATAGTAATTGGTAGGAGGTTTAAAGGGGGTTTGAGGGGAAATCTTTTCACCCAAAGGGTGTTGGGGTCTGAAACTCACTGCCTGAAAGGGTGGTACAGGCAGAAACTCTCAGCATTTAAAAAGCACTTAGAGTGTCGTAACCTACAAGGCTACAGGCCAAGAGCTGCAAAGTGGGATTAGGTCGGATAGCTCTTTGTCAGCCGGCGCGGACACAAAGGGCCGAAATGGCTTCCTTCCATGCTGCAAATTTCTATGATTCTATATGAGCACTGTGGGAGTACCTTCACCATAAGGACTGCAGCGGTTCAAGGCGGCAGTTCGCCACCACCTTCTCAAGGGCTATTAGTGATGGGCAATACCCACATCCCAGGAACAAATAAAAAAAAAGGTCAATGGTTGTGTTTGAAATCTGCAAAATCTGTCAGTGTAGACCATCTGTGGGTAGAAGGAGAAGGTGAGAGGAAGCAGGCTGCAGCTCGCTGATGTCTAGTGGGGAGACGTGTACCCTAGGCTCTCATATGGCCTACTTAGTTATATTTCTTGACAGTCTAGTAGTTTAAAAAAATAGATGCACAACTTAAGTCCTGGCAGCTTAGGAAGTGTTGCTCACCACCTTGTATTGCTTAAGATTGTTCTTCATCTTCGTAAATGTAAACTGTAGTACCTCTGACGTGAAATCGGATACTCACATCCTACTTGCTGCAGCTATAAGGGACTAAACATTTTTTTTACTAAATCACAGGCAAATTCAATAACCAAACATGAAAATACAATAATTCACATATTATCTAAGGTTATGAAACAAATATTTAATGCACTAGGTTGCATTTTTAATGAGGCAGGTGATTAATGTTAGGCTCAGACAGTGCAGCCAGATATTAACGGAAGATAATAGATGTGTTGGGATACAGTTAACACTTCAACTGCCGGCAGCAGAATTAAAGCAGGCAGACAGTAATGCATCCTTATAAATGGCAGGATGTACGATTAAGGACTTCCCTCAGTCTGCGATTTAGTGAACATCAGTAATAATGTGTTTATTTTTTAAGTTCCAAATGATCTCAACTTTCATTACGAGCTCGTCTCTGTAACAATGCCAGGTTTCATCGGTCTAGGTGTGATATATCCACCTTGCATACATACACACATGGGCAGCACATTGTGGTAGAGGCAAGCTTCACTGAAAAGAGGTCAATGGGATTAAAGCATTAATGTGATTA
Organism: Pristiophorus japonicus; assembly: GCF_044704955.1. Lineage (NCBI taxonomy): Eukaryota > Metazoa > Chordata > Chondrichthyes > Pristiophoridae > Pristiophorus > Pristiophorus japonicus. The sequence goes on from NC_091979.1 coordinate 261,017,031, forward strand.
AAGATATGAAAATAAAAGCAACTTGAAATCCTTCTCAACTGATGAATAAGGCGTGACTTTAACCCACCCTATCCCATGTAGACAAGTGGACAATTAAAATCACTGTAGAGGACTTACTGTATGAGGAGAGATTGAATAGAATAGGCCTATATTCTCTAAAGTTTAGAAGAATGAAAGGTGATCTCATTGAAACGTACAACAGTCTTACAGGGCTTGACAGGGTAGATGTAGGGAGGATGTCTGGCTGAGGAGTCTAGAACCAGTCTCAGAATAAGGGGCCGGCCATTCAGGACTGAGATGAGGAGAAATTTCTTCACTCAGAGGGTGGTGAATCTTTGGAATTCTCTACCCTGGAGGGCTGTGGAGGCTCAGTCATTGAGTATATTCAAGACAGGGATCGATAGATTTTTGGATATTAAGGGAATCAAGGGATATGGGAATAGTGCAGGAAAGTGGAGTTGAGGTAAAAGATCAGCCATGATCTTACTGAATGGCGGAGCAGGCTCGTGGAGCCGAATGGCCTACTCCTGCTCCTATTTCTTATGTTCTTGTGTTGCCATTCAGTTCCCGCCAACCACCATTTTAACTGCGCAGTTTTTTACTCAACAGAAGTGCCCTCTGGAGACAAGCGAGGGCCACTTGAATGAATACAAATTGAGGTCCTATAATGCAATATGTCCCTGACGCCATTTTAATGCCAAATCGTGGAAACCCACCTAGCACCCAACCCGCCAGTAAAACCTTGTAGGATTTGTTCCTCAGAGCCACTGAAGGAGTATTTAAAGGGCCGCACACCTGCAGGTAGCTAGATGACAGGATCTGTGTGGCATTGTGCTGTACGGCTTGGCAGAAGAATTTCCAGCTTCCAGATGACTACTTTTCGAGAAGAGAAGAGCTGTGGCTGTGAAAGCGAATCTTGGCAGATACTTAATCAAACACGAGAAGGGAAAGATGATGAACAAGGTAAAAGAGACAAACGGAAAACCCGTCTGAGGGAAGAGCAGAACTTCAAGGTGGGCATTCCTAGAAGAGAACGAAAGGTCATCGACCTGAAATGTTAACTCTGTTTCTCTCTCCACGGATGCTGCCTGACCCGCTGAGATTTCCAGCATTTTCTGGTTTACTTCTTTCCGAGATTCTTCTGCCTTTCTTACCCCCGGTACGCTCTTATCTGCTGATCATGGATGCTATTATTTCCAGTTTCATTTGCAGGAGGAACAGCTGTAGGGAAAAGAGCAGCAGCTGGGCCTATGAGACGACAGCAGGGGAGGACAGACCCCGTACGTAGGGTTGTACAAGCCAAGAGTCAGTTTCTTGGATCTATCCATGGAGCAGTGCATCGGGACGCCGCACTTTTCCAGGCAGGCTGCTGCACACCTTCACAGCCTCCTGTAACAGGACCTACTGCCTTCTGGACCAGAGCGGGGTCATACTGTCCCAGTGGCTGTCAAAGACACCACAGCCCATTAACTTCTTTGTCACTGGTTCATTCCAGTCTGCCAACGGGGGAGCATCTCCTGCTTATCCCAGTCTACAGTTATGCAACTGCATTAAGCAGGCCACCAATGCTCTGATCAGCAGGTCTAACTAGTACATCATCCATTGACATTAACAGTCAACAAGAGGAATTTTCAGCAGCGGCTGGCTTCCATCGCAACCATCATCATCATCATAGGCAGTCCCTCGAAATCGAGGAAGACTTGCTTCCACTCTAAAAGTGAATTGTCAGGTAATTGTACAGTCCAATATGGGCATTACAGTCTCTGTCACAGGTGGGACAGACAGTCGTTGGAGGAAAGGGTGGGTGGGGAGTCTGGTTTGCCGCACGCTCCTTCCGCTTTCTGCGTTTGGTTTCTGTATACTTTCGGTGACGAGATTCAAGGTGCTCAGTATCCTCCCAGATGCTCTTCCTCCACTTTAGGCAGTCTTGGGCCAGGGATTCCCAGGTACCTGTGGGGATATTGCACTTTATCAAGGATCTTTAAGGTTGTCCTTGAAATGTTTCCTCTGCCCACCTGGGGCTCGCTTGCCGCGAAGGAGTTCCGAGTGGAGCATTTGCTTTGAGAGTCTCGTGTCAGTCATGCAGACGATGTGGCCCGCCCAACGGAGCTGGTCGAATGTGGTCAGTGCTTCGATGCTGGCCTGATCGAGAACACTGACATTGCTGTGTCCATCCTCCCAGTGGATTTGCAGGATCTTGCGGAGGCAGCGCTGGTGGTACTTCTCCAGTGCTTTGAGGTGTCTACTGTATATGGTCCAAGTCTCTCAGCCATATAGAAGGGCGGGTATCACTACTGCCCTGTCGACCATAAGCTTGGTGTCAGATTTGAGGTCCTGGTCTTCAAACACTCTCTTCCTCAGGTGACTGAAGTCTGTGCTGGCACACTGGAGGAGGTGTTGGACCTCGTCATCTATGTCTGCCCTTGCTGATGCTAGGCTCCAGAGATATGGAAAATGGTCCACGTTGTCCAAGGCCGCGCATCCAGTGTCACTGACTGAACACATGTTGCCATCAGTGCAACAGAAAACCAGCCAGCAGCCTTCATGAATAGAAAGGGATATCCACTCCATTAAGGCCTAGCTAGGCTCCAATCACTGAAACAGTATATCGCAAGTTTATGTCATCATCATCATCATAAGCACTTCCTTGGAATCTAGGAGGCATGCTTCCACTCCTGAAGTGAGTTCTTTGGTGGCTGAACAGTCCAATAAGAGAGCCACAGACTCTGTCACAGGTGGGACAGATAGTCGTTGAGGGAAGGGGTGGGTGGGATTGGTTTGCCGCACGCTCTTTCCACTGTCTGCGCTTGATTTCTACATGCTCTCGGTGTTGACACTTGAGGTGCTCAGCGTCCTCTCTGATGCACTTCCTCCACTTAGGGCGGTCTTGGGCCAGGGATTCCCAGGTGTCAGTGAGGATGTTGCACTATCAGGGAGGCTTTGAGGGTGTCCTTGTAGCATTTCCGCTGCCCACCTTTGGCTCGTTTACCATGAAGGAGCTCCGCATAAAGCATTTGCTTAGGGAGTCTCGTATCTGGCATGCAAACTATGTGGCCTGCCCAATGGAGCTGATCGAGTATGGTCAGTGCTTCAATGCTGGGGATGTTACCCTGAATGAGGACGCTGATGTTGGTACGCCTGTCCTCCCAGGGGATTTGTAGGATCTTGCAGAGACATCGTTGGTGATATTTCTCCAGCAAATTGAGGTGTCTGCTGTACATGGTCCATGTCTCTGAGCCATAAAGGAGGGCAGGTATTATTACAGCCCTGTAGACCATGAGCTTGGTGGCAAATTTATGTAAGGTACCCAAGGAAGCTGTCACAACACTTATCCTGTGATATTCAACCATCTCCGCCCACACGCCCCACCCCACCCCGCAATAGTCGACCCTTCCACGAACATGACTCTACATACGTGGCTCGTGACACCCCTCTGCAGCCCTACCATGCCTGAGCAACACAGATACAGTTAACGCCATGGGACCACCAGGATGATTATTGGGCACACCATAGAGCTGTGGTTCTCAAACTTTTTGCTTGAAGGACCCCTTTTCAAATGGATTAGTAATCATGAACCCCGCCCCCCATCCCATCTAAATTATAATTCATATTATGAACATTATACGGTAAGTGCTGCATGTAAAGAGTGTTTTAATAATGGTTTTAAGAAAACGGGTATTTACTTACAGATATCAGTGAGCTGGGTTTGCCTGCTTCTCACAGCAGAGTCTGCCTATCCTTGGTGTGATGTTTGCCAATGACACTCCACTTGCAGACGGGACCTGTAGTTCGTCTTCATTGCAGCCATGGCAGAAAATGATATTTTACAAATGTACGTTGTTGGGAAAGGTAGCAACATTTTCATTGCTTCTATCAATTCTGGGTACTGATTGGCAAAAGAACCAGAGGCGACATGAGGAAACTTTTTTTTTAAAAACACAGCTAGTTGTTGCGATCTGGAATGCACTGCCTGAAAGGGTGGTGGAGGCAGATTCACTTTCAATATGGAATTGGAGAAAACATTTGCAGGGCTCTGGAGAAAGAGTGGGGGAGTGGGACAAGTTAGATAGCTCAACCAAAGAGCCGGCACAGGCACAATGGCCTCCTTCTGTGCCGTATCATTCTATGATTCTATGATAATGGAGGTAGGTACTCGTCATGCCTTTAGTCATGAAAGGTACATTGTAAGAAAATGCATTGAGCAGTGATACTTTCCCACCTGCAATTTGGGTTTAATTGAAGTTTTCTCACTGTGGATTGGCTTTAATTGTACATTGGTTTTTCACAAGGAAGATTTAAATATATTTAAAATCATTTGTATCGCTTCAAAGTATCTGTGGGGGCAATTGCCCAGCCCGGGAGGGAATCGTGTACCTGCTCTGCTCGGGAGTGTACCAACTGTACCTGGATCCAACTCGCCTTTTGTTTCTTCAGTGAGGCCGACACACTCTCACTCTGCGCTCACAGCCTCAGGGGCCTGGCCGCAGCAAACGCGAGCCGCCGTCTGCCACTCCAGCTGAGCTACAGCCTGACCTCTGGCCGGCCCGCCGGCTTTAGCCGACTGCCGCAACCAGCCCCCGCCAGGCATCCCGCACCACAGCCTGGGGATGACATCACTTGGCAACCGCACGGTCGTCAGGAAGATGAGCTGCAGGCATCCAAAAGGCACAGGAAGTCAACAGAGTAAAGGATAACACAAATGTGTATTTATCTCAGAAAGGAAGAAGATGTTGTTACTAAATGCTCACTGAGAGAATTTATTAATGAAAAAGAGACCCTTCCACGTTATTTCGCGGACCTCCAGGAGTCCGGGAACCCCAATTTGGGAACTACTGCTATTGACCTGTTCCTTCAGGTGTTTCAACAGGTCTGTGGCCTCCCTGCAAAATGTTGCACAAAGACTCTCCTGCGTCACAATGGTGTGCTGTATCCTACACGATATTGCCACAAGAACATAAGAAATAGGAATAGGCCACCTGGCCCCTCGAGCCTGCTCCGCCATTCAATAAGATCATGGCTGACCTGATCTTGGCCTCAACTCCACTTACCTGCCCTCTTCCCATAATCCTTGACTCCCTTATTGTTCAGAAATCTATCTCCACCTTAAATATATTCAATGACCCAGCCTCCACAGCTCTCTGAGGTAGAGAATTCCAAAGATTCACGGCCCTCTGAGAGAAGAGTATAGGTCCAACCTGCTTAACCTTTCTTCATATGACAATCCCTTCACCTCAGGAATCAACCTCATGAACCTTCTCTGAACTGCCTCAAATGCAAGTATATCTCTCCTAAAATAAGGAGACCAAAACTGTACACAGTATTTCAGGTGTGGTCTCACAAATGCCCTGTACAGTTGTAGGAGGACGTGTCTATTTTTATACTCCATCCCTCTTGCAATAAAGGCCAACATTCCATTTGCCTTCCTGATTACTTGCTGTACCTGCATACTAACTTTTTGTGTTTCATGCACAAGGACCTTTTGCCTTTTATAACTGCTTGCCCAGGGTGTGCAGGTGACCCTTGGGTCTCCCACACGTGTGTCCCCTGGTGGCAAGCCTTACACATTGGTAATGTTTACATACATAACACATTCGATAAGATACCAGATAAAAGGTTACTGCATAAGATAAAAGTTCACGGGGTAAGAGGTAATATATTAGCATGGATAGAAGATTGACTAACACAAAACAGAGAGTCGGGATAAATGGGTCAATTTACAGGTTGGCAAACTGTAACAAGTGGGGTATCACAAGGATCAGTTCTGGGGCCTCAACTATTTACAATCTATATTAATGACTTGGATGAAGGGACTGAGTGTAATGTAACTAAATTTGCTGATGATACAAAGATAGGTGGGAAAGCAAGTTGTGAGGAGGACATAAAGAATCTGAAAAGGGATATAGATAGGTTAAGTGAGTGGGCAAAAAATTGGCAGATTGAGTTAATGTGGGAAAATATGAGGTTATCCACTTTGGTAGGAAAAATAAAAAAGCAAATTATTGGCCGTAAAATCACGACCTTGCCAGGTCTGTACAAACTGTGGACGGACCCAGTGAGGCCTCACAAAAACTGGCTTTCAGCGGCATTGCGCATGCGCTGAAAAACAGCTTTTCCGATCTGTCAAGATCCCCGGGAAAAGGACATTCGCGCAGGCGAGATTGGGCTATTTACTTATTTCTTGCCCAGCGAATGTCCTTAAAACTTTTCCGCCTGGTAAAAGCAGGTGCATAGCCTACTGTTACCAGCATAAGAGTTTTAAAACACATAAAAATTAAATTTAAGCCCATATTTTTAGAGTGGAGTAATCTGTCCATTAAGGTAAGTTTATTTTGGACCCTATTAAAAGACATAAAAAAGAAATCCCCAAAATATATATTTTTTTCATAAAACATTTGATTAACTTTAATTTCAGTTAGTTTTGGAATTGTGAGGTGTTTTTTTGTTATGTTGTGTTTGGATGTTTTTTTTCTCTCATTGATAGTAATAGCAACTCGACGTTACGGAGTTCCCATTTCTATCGATGAGAATACTGTACCATGATTGGTTGTCCAGGCCCCAGTGACTCCAGCTCCAGCTTCTATGTACGAACCTCGAGGACGGAGGTGTGCTCCGATGCACGGGAGAAGAAAGCCTCCCACTGCAATCCAAGGCGCCTCCGGGAGCACCAGGTACTTTCAGGAAAAAAAATTCTGGTTGGAGGCGTTCGTCTGAAGGAAGCCTCTGACCGGAATTTCAGGGCCATTATTTAAATGAGGAGAGATTACAAAATGCTGCTTCCTCACTCTGGAGTTATAATAAAGAGACCAAGGTCACAACAGTTTGAGCTTAAGAGATAAAGTCTTGTGGCGTTATTCTGAACCTAACAATTGGTGACGAGTAACAGATCACAAACTTTCATGCAGTTATGGCTGCCATTGGTATTCTTGAGAGATTTGTTGAGGGTGATGATTGGGAAGCCTTCGTTGAGCATCTTGACCAGTACTTCGTGGCCAACGACCTGGAAAAGGAAGAAACCGCGGTCAAGCGCAGGGCGATTCTTCTCACCGTTTGCGGGTCCACGATATATGGCCTCATCAAAAATCTTCCAGCACCGACGAAACCAACGGAGAAGACATATGAAGAGCTGTGCATGCTGGTTCGGGAACACCTCAAGCCGAAGGAGAGCATCTTAATGGCCAGGTATCGTTTTATACGCACCACCGCTCTGTGAGCCAGGACGTTGCGAGCTATGTCGCCGACCTAAGACGCCTTGCGGGACCATGCATATTTGATGGATTTTTGGGGGAAGTGTTGTGGGGCTTTTTCGTGCTTGGGTCATTCTTCGCAAACTGCTGTCTGCTGAATCACAAGATCTGAGCAAGGCCATCACGATAGCACAGGCTTTTATGTCCACGAACAATAACACGAAACAGATATCATTGCAGCATCGAAACTCACCGGCAAGTACTGTGCATAAAATAATGCCTTCAGCAGGCAGAACTGTACATGGCAGGGCCTACATGCCCGCAGAGGCCAGACCTAGGATTACTCAGAGTCCGCCGTGGGGCGTGAATGCGAATCCATTAGCACCATGTTGGCACTGCGGGGGTAATCATCGAGCCCATCAATGTCGATTCAAGCACTACGTGTGCAAGGGCTGTGGAACAATGGGGCACCTCCAGCGAATGTGCAGAAGTGCTGCGACTCACCACGTGGCAGAGTCGGCAGAAGATGACCGATCCGGCACGGATCACGCTGAACAAGTAAGAGAGGCAACTCAACCTGAGGCTGAAGAGGAAGTGTATGGGGTACACACCTTTACCACCAAAGCCCTCCGATAATGTTAAAAAATCAAATTCAAAGGCATTACAGTTTCCATGGAATTGGACACGGGGACGAGTCAGTCAATTATGAGCCAGAAGGCTTTTGAGAAACTGTGGGGCAACAAGGCACAAAGGCCAAAACAAGGCCCGATCCACACCAAGTTGCACACTTACACCAAAGAGCTCATACCAGTCATTGGCAGTGCGGCAGTGAAGGTATCGTACAATGGAGCTGTTCATGATTTACCACTATGGATTGTACCAGGCAATGGCACAATGCTGTTCGGCAGAAGCTTGCTAGGAAAGATCCGATGGAACTAGGACGACATCAAAGCACTGTCTTCTGTGGATGACGCCTCGTGCGCCCAAGTACCAAACAAATTCCCGTCGTTATTTGAGCCAGGCATCGGCAACTTCACAGGTGCCAAAGTGCAGATCCATCTAGTCCCTGATGCACAGCCTGTTCATCACAAGGCCTGAGCGGTTCCACACATGATGTGAAAGAAAGTCAAGATCGAGCTGGACAGACTTACATAGAAACATAGAAAATAGTTGCAGGAGTAGGCCATTCGGCCCTTCGAACCTGCACCACCATTCAATAAGATCATGGCTGTTCATCGACCTCAGTACCCCTTTCCTGCTTTCGCTCCATACCCCTTGATCCCTTCAGCCGTAAGGGCCATATCTAACTCCCTCTTGAATATATCCAATGAACTGGCATTAACAACTCTCTGCGGTAGGGAATTCCACAGGTTAACAACTCTGAGTGAAGAAGTTTCTCCTCATCTCAGTCCTAAATGGCTTACCCCTTATCCTTATATCACCTGGTTCTGGACTTCCCCAACATCGGGAATATTCGTCCTGTATCTAACCTGTCCAGCCCCGTCAGAATTTTATATGATTCTATGAGATCCCCTCTCATCCTTCTAAACTCCAGTGAATACAGGCCCAGTCGATCCAGTTTCTCCTCATATGTCAGTCCTGCCATCCCGGGAATCAGTCTGGTGAACCTTCGTTGCACTCCCTCAATAGCAAGAACGTCCTTCCTCAGATCAGGAGACCAAAACTGAACACAATATTCCAGGTGAGGCCTCACCAAGGCCCTGTACAACGGCAGTAAGACCTCCCTGCTCCTATACTCAAATCCTCTCGCTATGAAGGCCAACATACCATTTGCCTTCCTCACTGCCTGTTGTACCTGCATGACAACTTTCAATTACTGATGTACCATGACACCCAGGTCTCGTTGCACCCCACCTTTTCCGAATCTGCCGCCATTTAGATAATATTCTGCCTTTGTGTTTTTGCCACCAAAGTGGATAACCTCACATTTATCCATATTATACTGCATCTGCCACTCGTTTGCCCACTCACCTAACCTGTCCAAATCACCCTGCAGCCTTTTAGCATCTTCCTCACAGCTCACACCACCACCCAGCTTGAAGATATTACACTCAATCCCTTCATCCAAATCATTAATGTATATTGTAAATAGCTGGGGTCCCAGCACTGAGCCCTGCGGCACCCCACTAATCACTGCCTGCCATTCTGAAAAGGACCCGTTTATTCCTACTCTTTGCTTCCAGTCTGCCAACCAGTCCTCTATCCAAGTGAGTACATACCCCCAATACCATGAGCTTTAATTTTGCACACCAATCTCTTGTGTGGAACCTTGTCAAAAGCCTTTTGAAAGTCCAAATACACCACATCCACTGGTTCTCCCTTGTCCACTCTACCAGTTATATCCTCAAAAAATTACAGAAGATTTGTCAAGCAGGATTTCCCTTTTATAAATCCATGCTGACTTGGACCGATCCCGTCACTGCTTTCCAAATGAGTTACTATTTCATCTTTAATAATTGATTCCAACATTTTTCCCACTACTGATGTCATGCTAACCGGTCTATAATTACCCATTTTCTCGCTCCATTTCTGAAAAAGTGGTGTTCCATTAGCTACCCTCCAGTCCATAGTAACCGATCCAGAGTCGATAGACTGTTGGAAAATGATCACCAATGCATCCACTATTTCTAAGGCTACTTCCTTAATTACTCTGGGATGCAGACTATCAGGCCCCGGGGATTTATCGGCTTCAATCCCATCCATTTCCCGAACAAATTTCCTGCCTAATAAGGATTTCCTTCAATTCCTCCTTCTCACTAGACTCAATGAGAGGGGATCATATCGCCAGTCGAGTTCAACAAGTGGGCCAGTGTTGAAAAGCGATGGGACGGTCAGAATCTGTGGGGACGACAAAGTAACGATCAACCGAGTCTCGTTACAGGACCAGTACCCACTACCCAAAGTGGATGACCTGGTCGCACGCTAGCAGGGGGAAGCTGGATCTAACCTCTGCTTACATGACACAGGAGCTGGCTGAACCTTCGAAAAAATTGACGTGCATCAACACGCACAGAGGACTGTTCACATACTACAGATGCCCCTTTGGGATTTGCTCAGCGGCGGCCATTTTCCACAGTGTCATGTATCTTACATTATGATATATCCTAACATGCTATACATGACTGTAATAAGATATGACCTGTAATCACCAGCATACCTTTCCACCAGGGGTGCACTTGCAAGAGACAGGTATATAAGGGCAGGTCTCAGGCAAGTGCAGCATTCCAGAGCTGTGAAATAAAGGTGCAGGTCCAGAGTGACCTTGACTTCACTACATGCTTCGTGTGAATCTGTACTGAGGGGACAGGACTTTACAGTGGCGACGGGTTACGGGATTACAGAATCCACAGAATGGCGAACAACGGATCAGATGAAAAGTACAATGCAGGAGACAATTGGGAGGACTTTATAGAAAGGCTCCAGCAAAGCTTTGTAACCAAAGACTGGTTAGGCAACGATAAGGCAGACAAGAGAAGAGCCCATCTCTTGACCAGCTGTGGCTCTCAAACATACGCTTTAATGAAGGATCTGTTGGCACCCAAGAAACCAGCAAGCAAGTCGTTTGAAGAATTGAGCACACTGGTAAGAGACCACCTGAAGCCAGCGAGCAGCCTACACATGGCCAGACACAGATTCTACAACTACAGACGCTGGGTGGGCCAGAGCATACCCGACTTCGTGGCAGAACTTCGGAGGTTGGCTAGTTTATGTGAGTTCTCCGATGAACTGAGGAGAGAAATGCTGAGACACTTTTTCATTGAAGGAATAGGCCACGCAGGCATATTCCGAAAGCTCATAGAGACCAAGAACCTGACCTTAGAGGCAGCAGCACTGGTTGCACAGACATTATCGGTAGGGGAAGAAGAAACGAGGTTGATTTACAATGCAGGTATGACAACTAACGAAATATTGGAACAAGAAGTTCACAGCACTAAACAAGCTGCTACCCCCACACACAGACAAAACCGGGAGAACAGGCTCTAGACAGCAGGCAGAAGCCATCAAGGGCCACAGGAACGGCGTTCACACTTCATCAACCCACAATGTGAGCAATCAACTACAAACTGAGAGAAGCTCAAGAGAGATCAGCCAGCTCATTCTTTGGAAACTCTTTGAACAATAGAACAGGTCTGTGCTGGAGGTGTGGGGGTGGGCACTCGGCAAGGGGATGTCGATTTCAGCAGGCTGTTTGCAGAAATTGTGAATATACAGGGCATTTGGCCCGCATGTGCAAAAAAATGGCAGCTCGGCTGGTATACAAATCGGATGGGTCGGAAAGCGGACCAGAAGATGGTGGGGACAGTATCCGGGACACCTGTGTACAGCAGGTCAATGGCCGCTGCTCCTACAACAGGACGCCTCCTATAATGATGAGGGTCCGACTCAACGGGATATCTGTCAACATGGAGCTGGATACGGGAGCGAGTCAATCTCTCATGGGCGCTCAACAATTTGAATAACTGTGGCTGCATAAAAGAGACAGACCAAAACTCACAAGGGTCGACACCACACTAAGGACCTATACCAAAGAAATCGTACCAGTCCTCGGCAGCGCCATGCTCTCTGTCACACACAAAGGGACAGTGAACCAACTTCCCCTGTGGATTGTCCCCAGAGACCCCCCCAGCACTGCTGGGGAGAAGCTGGCTGGCAAAACTAAACTGGAAATAGGGTGATGTCCATGCCATGTCATTAGAGGAACGGACCTCCTGCTCAACAGTTAGAAAGCGATTTGAACATCTCTTTCAGCCAGGTGTGGGCACTTTCAAAGGGGCAAAAGTCAAAATTTACATCACACAGGATGCTAGACCGGTCCATCACAAGGCCAGAGCTGTAACCTATGTGATGAAAGAAAAGATTGAACACGAACTAGACAGGCTTCTGCGGGAAGGCATTATATCACCTGTAGAATTTAGCGACTGGGCAAGTCCCATTGTCCCAGTCACGAAGCCTGATGGATCTGTACGAATCTGTAGGGACTACAAATCTACCATAAACAGAGTCTCCCTACAGGACCAGTACCCGCTGCCCAGAGCGGAGGACTTATTTGCCACATTGGCTGGAGGTAAACTTTTCTCAAAATTAGACCTCACATCTGCGGAAATGACGCAAGAATTGACCGAGGAATTCAAGCTACTCATCACCATCAACACACATCGAGGCCTTTTCACGTACAATCGATGCCCATTCGGCATCAGGTCGGCAGCTGCCATATTCCAGCGCAACATGGAGAGTCTGCTCAAGTCCATCCCGGGAACGGTTGTATTTCAAGACGACATACTTATCACGGGCAGGGACACCGACTCCCATCTCCGTAATTTGGAGGAAGTACGAAAGCGGTTGGATCGGGTAGGCCTACGAGTCAAGAAATCAAAGTGCCTGTTTCTCGCACCCGAGGTTGACTTTTTGGGCAGAAGGATTGCCGCTGATGGAATCCGCCCAACAGAGTCCAAAACAGAAGCAATTCGCCTGGCACCCAGGCCCCGGAATGTCTCAGAACTGCGCGCCTTTCTCGGGCTACTCAATTACTTTGGGAACTTTATGCAGAACTTAAGCATGCTGTTGGAGCCTCTCCACATGCTACTCAGAAAGGGGTGCGATTGGTTTTGGGATACGCCCAGGAATGCGCCTTCAATAAGGCACGCAACCTTCTGTGTTCCAACAGTGTTTTGACTTTCTTTGACCCAGGTAAAAAGCTCGTTCTCACATGCGATGCGTCAGCGTATGGGGTCGGGTGCGTTTTGTAACATGTCAATAGTGCGGGCAAATTACAACCCATAGCTTATGCCTCCAGGTCACGTTCGCGGGCGGAGCGCGGTACGGAATGGTAGAGAAGGAGGCACTCGCGTGCGTGTATGGTGTCAAAAAGATGCACCAATACCTTTTCAAGGCCAAGTTCGCGTTAGAAACTGACCACAAGCCCCACAAGTCCCTCCTATCCGAGAGCAAGGCAATAAACGCCAACGCCTCGGCACGAATTCAACAGTGGGCACTCATGCTGGCGTTCTACGACGATACCATAAGGCACAGACCAGGCATAGACAATTGTGCCGACGCGCTCAGCAGACTACCCCTGGCGACCACGGAAGGGTCTGACGAACAGGACTGTGAGATAGTCATGGCAATCAATGCCTTTGAGTCCACAGGTTCGCCCATGACGGCTCGCCAAATCAGAGCCTGGATGGCCAGCGACCCCACGTTATCCTTAGTAAAAAGATGTGTCCTAACCGGTGACTGGGCAGAGGCTTGCGATGCCTGCCCCGAGGAATTAAAATCCTTTCACAGGCGCATGCATGAGCTATCACTACAAGCAGACTGCCTGATGTGGGGCAGCCGAGTAGTCATGCCTCTGTGAGGCAGAAAGGCATTTGTCCAGGAGCTCCACCGCGAGCACCCGGGGATCGTTCTCATGAAGGCCATAGCCAGATCCCACGTCTGGTGGCCTGGTATTGACGCAGACCTGGAACTCTGCATCCGAAGGTACACCATTTGTGTCCAACTCAGCAATGCACCCAGGGAGGCTCCACTGAGCCCCTGGCCCTGGCCTACCAAACCGTGGTCGCGGGTGCACGTAGACTATGCGGGCCCATTCATGGGAAAAATGTTCCTCGTAGTTGTAGATGCATTTTCAAAGTGGATCGAATGCACCATTTGAAACGCGAGCACAACCTCCACCACTGTGGAGAGCCTCGCAACCATGTTTACAACGCATGGAATCCCTGACATATTGGTCAGTGACAATGGTCTGTGCTTCACCAGCGCAGAATTCCAAGACTTTATAATTGACCACGGCATAAATCACGTCAAGACGGCACCGTTCAAGCCGGCCTCCAATGGCCAGGTGGAGAGAGCAGTGCAAATCATTAAACAAGGCAAGCTTAAAGTCCAAGGTCCCACGCTGCAGGGTCGCCTGTCGCAACTGCTGCTGGCATGCAGATCTCGTCCGCACTCATTGACTGGGATCCCCCCCGCGCAACTGTTGATGAAAAGGACTTTAAAAACAAGGCTCTCATTAATCCTCCCAGACAAGCACGAAATCGTTGAGGCAAAGCGCCGTAAGCTGACTGAGTACCATGACAGAAATTCAAGGGAGCAATGGAATGAGATGGGGGACAAAGTGTTTGTACTAAACTATGGCAGGGGTCCCAAATGGCTTGCAGGGACAGTAACGGGCAAGGAAGGAAACAGGCTACTGGTAGAACAAATGGACAATGGCAAAACCTGCCGGAGGCATGTAGACCAAGTCAAAAGTAGATTTACCAACAACACTGCGGAACCAGAGGCAGACTACAATGTGGAACTCGCACCACACCTGGTGGACAGACAGAGGGAACAACCTGAGGAAAGGGCAATCCCAACAGACAGCCCAGGCGAGTCAACAACAATCACACCAATCGAAACAGACAGCCCCAGGTGAGATACCAGCAACCACACCCAAAGAAAAACAGACACCAAGGCAAACAACTGAACCACAACTCAGACGCTCCATGCGAGAGCATAGACCACCTGAGAGACTGAACCTATAAAGACAATAAGACCTTGGGGGAGGGTGATGTCATATATCTTACATTATTATATATAACTGTATCCTAACATGCTATACATGACTGTAATAAGATATAACCTGTAACCACCAGCATACCTTACCACCAGGGGTGCACTTGCAAGAGACAGGTATATAAGGGCAGGTCTCAGGCAAGTGCAGCATTCCAGAGCTGTGAAATAAAGATGCAGGTCCAGAGTGACCTTGACTTCACTACATGCCTCATGTGAATCTGTACTGAGGGGACAGGACTTTACACACAGGAACATGGAGAGTCTGCTGAAATTGTTCCGCACACCGTGGTGTTCCAAGACGACATCTTGATCACTGGCCGCAACACCACTGAACACTTGCACAACCTGGAAGAGGTTCTCAAGCGACCAGACAGGGTGAGACCCAGGCTGAAATGCTCCAAGTGTGTTTTCCTGGCGCCAGAGGTTGAATTTCTGGGGAGAAAGATTGCAGCGGATAGCATCAGACCCACGGACTCCAAGACGGAGGCCATCAAGAATCCACCCAGACTACAGAATGTGATGGAGCTGCGTTCGTTCCTGAGACTCAACTATTTTGGTAACTTTCTACCGGGGTTGAGCACTTTGCTGGAACCATTGCATTTATTGCTACGCAAGGGTGACGACTGGGTTTGGGGTAAATCTCAAGAGACAGCCTTTAACAAGGCCAGAAACCTGCTAAGCTCTAACAAGTTACTTGTATTGTATGACCCGTGTAAATGTTTAGTACTAGCTTGTGATGCATCTTCGTACGGGGTCGGTTATGTGTTACACCAAGCCAATGGGTCAGGCAAACTGCAATCCGTTGCATATGCTTATCTAAGGCTGAAAGAGCCTACAATATGGTTGAGAAAAAAGCATTAGCATGCATATATGGGGTTAAGAAAATGCACCAATACCTATTTAGGCTCCAGTTCGAGCTCGAAATCGACCACAAACCGCTCATTTCGCTGTTCTCAGAAAGCAAATGTATTAACAACAATGCTTCGTCCCGCATCCAAAGATGAGCACTATCGTTATCTGCGTATGACTATGTAATCCGCCACAGACCAGGCACTGAGAATTGTGCGGATACTCTCAGTCGGCTACCATTGCCCACCACCGGGGTGGAAATGGCGCAACCCGCAGACTTGCTTTTTGTAATGGAATCTTTTGAGAGCAAGGGGTCACCCGTCACGGCTCGCCAGATCAGGACCTGGACTAGCCAGGACCCGCTGCTAACACTAGCAAGAAGTTGCGTCCTCAATGGGAGCTGGTCGGCGGTCCCAGGGGAAATTAAGCCATTCCACCGACGCAAGGATGCAATGTCCATCCATTCGGACTGCCTCCTATGGGGAAATCATGTAATTTTGCCAAAAAAAGGCAGGGAAACGTTTATAAGGGACCTTCTCAGTACCCACTCAGGCATAGTCATGATGAAGGCTATCGGCAGGTCGAACGTTTGGTGGCCCGGCATTGACTCGGAATTGGAGTCATGCGTACGCCAATGTAACACTCAGCAATGCACCAAGGGAGGCCCCACTCAGTCTGTAGTCATGGCGCTCCAAACCGTGGTCAAGGTTCAACATAGATTCTGCTGGCCACTTTCTAGGAAAGATGTTTCAGTAGCAGTGGACGCTTACTCTAAATGGATTGAATGTATAATAATGTCATGTACGTCCACTGCCACCATTGAAAGCCTCCGGGCCATGTTCGCCACCCATGGTTTGCCCGACGACCTTGTTAGTGACAATGGACCATGCTTCACCAACTCGGAATTCAACGAATTCATGACCCGCAATGGTATCAAGCATGTCAGGTCTGCGCCGTTTAAGCCCGCATCCAATGGTCAAGTGGAACAGGCAGTCCAACCATCAAGCAGAGCTTGAAACGCGTGACAGATGGTTCCCTGCAGACCCAGTTATCTCAGATTCTGCTCAGCTACCGCACGTGACCCCACTCGCTTACCAGGGTTCCCCCTGCAGAATTGTGAATGAAGAGAGCACTCAAAACCAGGCTCTCCTTAATCCACCCGGATCTCAATGATCATAGAAACATAGAAAATAGGTGCAGGAGTAGGCCATTCGGTCCTTCGAGCCTGCACCGCCATTCAGTAAGATCATGGCTGATCACTCCCTCAGTACCCCTTTCCTGCTTTCTCTCCATACCCTTTGATCCCCTTAGCTGTAAGGGCCATATCTAACTCCCTCTTGAATATATCCAATGAACTGGCATCAACACCTCTCTGCGGCAGAGAATTCCACAGGTTACCAACTTTCTGAGTGAAGAAGTTTCTCCTCATCTCAGTCCTAAATGGCCTACCCTTAATCCTAAGACTATGTCCCCTGGTTCTGGACTTCCCCAACGTCGGGAACATTCTTCCCGCATCCAACCTGTCCAGTCCCATCAGAATCTTATAGGTTTCTATGAGATCCCCTCTCATCCTTCTAAACTCCAGTGAATAAAGGCCCAGTTGATTCATTCTCTCCTCATATGACAGTCCAGCCATCCCTGGAATTAGTCTGGTGAACCTTCGCTGCACTCCCTCAATAGCAAGAATGTCCTTCCTCAGACTAGGAGACCAAAACTGAACACAGTATTCCAGGTGAGGCCTCACTAAGGCCCTGTGCAACTGCAGTAAATCCTCCCTGCTCCTATACTCAAATCCCCTCGCTATGAAGGGGAACATACCATTTGCCTTCTTCACCGTCTGTTGTACCTGCATGCCAACCTTCAATGACTAATGAACCATGACACCCAGGTCTCGTCGCACCTCCCCTTTTCCTAATCTGCTGCCATTCAGATAATATTCTGCCTTCGTGTTTTCGCCCCCAAAATGGATAACCTCACATTTATCCACATTATACTGCATCTGCCATGCATTTGCCCACTCACCGAACCTGTCCAAGTCACCCTGTAGCCTCTTAGCCTCCCCCTCACAGCTCACACCGCCACCCAGTTTAGTTTCATCTGCAAACTTGGAGATATTACACTCAATTCCTTCATCCAAATCGTTAATGTATATTGTAAAGAGCTGGGGTCCCAGTACTGAGCCCTGCGGCACCCCACTAGTCACTGTCTGCCATTCTGAAAAGGACCCGTTTATCCCGACTCTCTGCTTCCTGTCTGCCAACCAGTTCTCTGTCCACGTCAGTACATTACCCCCAATACCATGTGCTTTGACTTTGCACACCAATCTCTTGTACGGGACCTTGTCAAAAGCCTTATGAAAGTCCAAATACACCACATCCACTGGTTCTCCCTTGTCCATTCTGCTAGTTACTGATACGTCCTTACTCTTTGATGTCATGTATTCAACCAGCATTGTAACCCATGTATAATCTGACCTAAGTTGTACACTGTGAGAACAATGACCACTAGGTGGTGAACTTGTGGGAGACACTCCTAACCTGGACCGGTTAGAAGTGTCTCCCACAAGTTCACCACCTAGTGGTCATTGTTCTCACAGTGTACAACTTAGGTCAGATTATACATGGGTTACAATGCTGGTTGAATACATGACAGTTACATCCTCAAAAAATTCCAGAAGATTCGTCAAGCATGATTTCCCTTACATAAATCCATACTGACTTGGACCGATCCTGTCACTGCTTTCCAAATGCACTGCTATTTCATCCTTAATGATTGATTCCAACATTTTCCCCACTACTGATGTCAGGTTAACCGGTCTATAATTACCCATTTTCTCTCTCCCTCCTTTTTTAAAAAAGTGGTGTTATATTAGCTACCCTCCAGTCCATAGGAACTGATCCAGAGTCGATAGAGTGTTGCAAAATGATCACCAATGCATCCACCATTTCTCGGGCCACTTCCTTAAGTACTCTGGGATTTATCGGCCTTCAATCCCATCAATTTTTCCAACACAATTTCCCGCCTAATAAGGATTTCCTTCAGTTCCTCTTTCACACTAGACCCACTGTCCCCTAGTACATTCGGAAGGTTATTTGTGTCTTCCTTCGTGAAGACAGAACCAAAGTATTTGTTCAATTGGTCTGCCATTTCTTTGTTCCCCATTATAAATTCACCTGAATCCGACCGCAAAGGACCTACATTTGTCTTCACTAATCTTTTTCTCTTCGCATATTTATAGAAGCTTTTGCAGTCAGTTTTTATATTCCCTGCAAGCTTCCTCTCGTACTCTATTTTCCCCTTCTTAATTAAACCCTTAGTCCTCCTATGTTGAATTCTAAATTTCTCTCAGTCCTCAGGTTTGTTACTTTTTCTAGCCAATTTATATGCCTCTTCCTTGGTTTTAACACTATCCTTAATTTCCCTCGTCGAGTCACGGTTGAGCCACCCTCCCCGTTTTATTTTTACTCTAGACAGGGATGTACAATTGCTGAAGTTCATCCATGTGATCTTTAAATGTTTGCCATTGCTTATCCACCGTCAACCCTTTAAGTATCATTTGCCAGTCTATTCTAGCCAATTCACGCCTCATACCATCGAAGTTACCTTTCCTTAAGTTCAGGATCCTCGTTTCCGAATTAACTGTGTCACTCTCCATCTTAATAAAGAATTCTACCATATTATGGTCACTCTTCCCCAAGGGGTCTCGCACAATAAGATTGCTAATTAGTCCCTTCTCATTACACATCACCCCGTCTAGGATGGCCAGCTCTCCAGTTGGTTCCTTGACATATTGGTCGAGAAAACCATCCCGAATACACTCCAGGAAATCCTCCTCCACCGCATTACTACCAGTTTGGTTAGCCCAATCAATATGTAGATTAAAGTCGCCGATGACAACTGCTGTACCTTTATTGCACGCATCCCTTATTTCTTGTTTGATGCTGTCTCCAACCTCACTATTACTGTTTGGTGGTCTGTACACAACTCCCACTTGCGTTTTCTGCCCTTTGGTATTCCGCAGCTCCACCCATACAGATTCCACATCATCCAGGCTAATGTCCCTCCTTACTATTGCATTAATTTCCTCTTTAACCAGCAATGCCACCCCGCCTTCTTTTCTTCTCTGCGTATCCTTCCTAAATGTTAAATACCCCTGGATGTTGAGTTCCCAGCCTTGGTCACCCTGGAGCCATGTCTCCGTGATGCCAATTACATCATATTCGTTAACTGCTGTTTGCGCAGTTAATTCGTCAACCTTATTCCGAATACTCCTTGCTTTGAGGCGCAGAGCCTTCAGGCTTGTCTTTTTAACACACTTTGCTCTTTTAGAATTTTTCTGTAATGTGGCCCTTTTTGTTTTTTGCCTTGGGTTTCTCTGCCCTCCACTTTTACTATTCTCCTTTCTATCTTTTGCTTCTGCCTCCATTTTATTTCCCTCTGTCTCCTTGCATAGGTTCCCATCCCCCTGCCATGTTAGTTTAACTCCTCCCCAACAGCACTAGCAAACACTCCCCCCCTAGGACATTGGTTCCGGTCCTGCCCAGGTGCAGACTGTCCGGTTTGTACTGGTCCCACCTCCCCAGAACCGGTTCCAATGTCACAGGAATTTGAATCCCTCCCTGCTGCACCACTGCTCAAGCCACGTATTCATCTGCGCTATCCTGCAATTTCTGCTCTGACTAGCACGTGGCACTGGTGGCAATCCTGAGATTACTACTTTTGAGGTCCTACTTTTTAATTTAGCTTCTAGTTCACTAAATCCGTCTCGCAGGACCTCATCCCGTTTTTTTATCTATATCGTTGGTACCTATGTGCACCACGACAACTGGCTGTTCACCCTCCCTTTTCAGAATGTACTGCACCCGCTCCGAGACATCCTTGACCCTTGCACCAGGGAGGCAACATACCATCCTGGAGTCTCGGTTGCGGCCGCAGAAATGCCTATCTATTCCCCTTATAATCGAATCTCCTATCAGTAGAGCTCTCCCACTCTTTTTCATGCCCTCCTGTGCAGCAGAGCCACCCACGATGCCATGAACTTGGCTGCTGCTGCCCTCCCCTGATGAGTC
This sequence comes from Pristiophorus japonicus, assembly GCF_044704955.1. NCBI lineage: Eukaryota > Metazoa > Chordata > Chondrichthyes > Pristiophoridae > Pristiophorus > Pristiophorus japonicus. The sequence continues at coordinate 261,037,711 of NC_091979.1, forward strand.
ATCCCCCTCAACAGTATCCAAAGCGGTGTATATGTTTTGCAGGGGGATGACCGCAGGGGACCCATGCACTACCTTCCTTCCACTGCTCTTCCTGTTGGTCACCCATTTACTATCTGGCCTTTTCCTGCTGTAAGACCAACTCGCTAAACGTGCTATTCACGTCATTCTCAGCATCGTGCATGCTCCAGAGTGAATCCACCTGCAGCTCCAGTGCCACAATGCGGTCCGTCAGGAGCTGGAGGCGGATACACTTCCCGCACACGTAGTCGTCAGGGACACCGGAAGCGTCCCTGACTTCCCACATAGTACAGGAGGAGCATAACACGTGTCCGAGCTGTCCTGCCATGTCTTAACCCTTAGATTAACTTAAATTGGCAACAATGCTAAATGTTACTTACTGATATAGAAAAGAAAAAGAAAAACTACTTACCAATCACTAGCCAATCACTTACCCCCTTGGCTGAGACGGCACCTTTCGATTTCATTCTACTTCGTTTTGCCTCCCTGCTGCAGCTGCACCAGTAGGCCTCAGACGTTCCCGGACTCCCTGCTGCTCGCACTCCCGCCTCTCCGACGTCCCCGGACTCCCTGCTGCTCGCACTCCCGCCTCTCCGACGCGTTGGGCCTTTTGTAGGCCTCCGACGTCCCCGGACTCCCTGCTGCTCGCACTCCCGCCTCCCCGACGCGTTGGGCCTTTTGTCGGCCTCCGATGTCCCCGGACTCCCTGCTGCTCGCAGAAACCCGGCATCACTGGCATAACATGTACCACGATTGCACAGCTGTATCACGTGACATTGAGGTTAATGACCCTGTATTTGTTCTTAATTATGGTCATGGTCCCAAATGGGTTGCTGGCACTGTGTTAGCCAAGGAGGGGAATAGAGTGTTTGTTGTCAAATTTTTGATTGGACAAACGTGCAGAAAGCACTTGGATCAGACCAAACTGCAGTTCATTGACAACCAAGAACAGTTTGAAGAGGACATTACCATCATTGATCCAGTCACACACACCCAACCAGCAATCAACCTCGCGGTCAACCACGAGGATGAACCCACCATGCCTGTCAGTCCGATCAGACCAGCCACACCGCAGTGCAGCAATGATCCGACTGACTCACCCATGCCAGAACTTCAATTCAGGCAATCAACCCAGGAATGCAGAGCCCTGGATCGCCTCAACTTGTAATTAACTTGTACGTAAGACTTTGGGGCCGGGGGGGGAGGGAATTATGTTAAGTATGTAAACATTACCAATGTGTAAGACTTGCCACAAGGGGGCACACCTGTGGGAGATCCAAGGGTCACCTGCACACCTTGGGCAAGCAGATATAAAAGGCAGTCTACCATGCTGCTTCCTCACTCTGGAGTTACAATAAAAAGACCAAGGTCACCACAGTTTGAGCTTAAGATATACAGTCTTGTGGAGTTATTCTGAACCTAACAGAATGCTTTCTGGAAATCTAAATACACGCCATCGACTGGTTCCCCTTTATCCACCCTGCTTGTTACATCCTCAAAGAACTCCAGCAAATTTGTCAAACATGATTTCCCTTTCAAAAAACCATGCTGACTCTGCTTGACTGCATTACGATTTTCTAAATGTCCTGCTACTACTTCCTTAATAATGAACTCCAGCATTTTCCCAATGACAGATGTTAGGCTAACTGGTCTATAATTTCCTGCTTTCTGTCTCCCTCCTTTCTTAAATAGGGGTGTTACATTTGCGGTTTGCCAATCCGTTGGGACCTCTCCAGAATCCAGGGAATTTTGGTAGATTACAAGTCATAAAGGGAGGCCTGTATTTGGAGGGTGCAACCACCCTTTAAGATGTGCATTCCCGCTTTAAATAGACTTCGGGCAGCCTGCCGGATATTGCGCAGTGACAATGGGCAGGCTGCCAGTTTCCCGATACGATCGGTGGGAAGCCCGTCAATCATACTAAAATGAGGCCTGGGAGTTTATAATTGCCCGGGCGTCATCCTGGCGACATCATGAGGGCTCGCCGCTCACCCCCACCCCTCTGCCCAGAGTTAAAATCAAGGCTATGAATGAGTTATTCTGTTCCAGAATTCAGTCTACAGTCATGAGATGAAAAATCACCGTCGGCGACAGCAAGATGTGAATGGACTGACATGAAGCCTGACATAGGAACATAAGAAATAGGAGCAGGAGTAGGCCATTCGAAAGACACTTTTATCAAAAGTTGTTTACTCCTCTATTAGTGGCAGTATTTTTAGGCACAATTTCATATCAAGAGATGTTACATTATAGATGCCTCTCATAGGCACACAGCATTCTCTATACTGTCAGTGATTAACGCTGCTTGCAGAAGTTCAATAAATTATCTTAATGCACACGTTTCATCTGCATTTATTTCTAAGTAATGCCATATCTCAGATAATCTGCTGCCGACAAGTTCTATATATTTAAATAGTTCACTTCAGTGCACTCGAAATAAAAATAATTTCCTCTGTCTCTTAGGGCAACTTCCTGATAAGGCAGGCTCGTGGATCCATTTAAATACAATGCATTCTTTAATTTAGTTTAAGTTGTACTGCAGATTCAATTCTTTGAAATATTTAAGGCAATATATATCTGGGGATGCAGCCTTGGTGTCTGCTAGATTAGTGCATTAATTTATCTGACTCCCTGCAGGATCACAATTCTCAACCTACGTGGATACAAGATTTTCAAGAAGTTATTCATCAGTTTGTATTCTGCATATCGAAGGCTGTTGCCCCATGCTGTCACCGATTTAAAATAAAACTAACAACATTTCACGACATAGTAAGGCTGATTGCTGCTGTTCACAGAGCAAACTATACTTCTCCAAAAGTGTTAGCTAAAATAATTTGAACTTTGGTCCATCCGCTACTCTCCACGTATCTTTCAAAGAACAATGCAAGTACTTGAGCTGCCCTAGTCCTGACACTAATATATATTTTAGAAAAAATTGGTGATGTGTAAGGCTCCCCAATGGCTCTTTGCTAAATCACACTGCAGTCTATGCCTGTGCACCTTCCAGAGATTATCTCATAACTTTTAAAATTGCCAAGTGCCCTTGGGTCGTTCGACAAATTCATTGGGCTAAGAATCTGACAAACTCAATACAAGTCCAACAAGGAACTACAACATTCATCCCCAAGATATTTGTTGATCCTTTCCGAAGAACATATAAGGGGGAAAAAAAGGAAAGGACTTGCATTTATATAGAACATCTTTCGTGACATCACAAAGCGCTTTACTGACAATGAATTACTTTTGAAGTGCAGTCACTGTTGTAATGTCGGGATTCCAACTTGTGCACAGCAAGGTCCCATAAGCAGCATTGAGATATATTGCTAGATAATCTACTTTAGTGATGTTAGTTGAGATATAAATATTAGCCAGGACACCGGGGGAACTCCCCTGCGATTCTTCGAAGTAGTGCCATGGGATCTTTTACGCCAACCTTAAAGAGCAGACAGGGTCTCGGTTTAACATCTCATCTAAAAGGCAGAGCCTCCAACTGTCCATCACTCCCTCAGTACTGCATTAAAGTATCAGCTTGGATTATGTACTCAAGTTTCTGGACTGGGCCTTGAACCTTCTGATTCTGAACCAAACTGAGACCACTGCCATGCCCAGAAACATAGAAACATAGAAACATAGAAAATAGGTGCAGGAGTAGGCCATTCGGCCCTTCTAGCCTGCACCGCCATTCAATGAGTTCATGGCTGAACATGCAACTTCAGTACCCCATTCCTGCTTTCTCACCATACCCCTTGATTCCCCTAGTAGTAAGGACTTCATCTAACTCCTTTTTGAATATATTTAGTGAATTGGCCTCAACAACTTTCTGTGGTAGAGAATTCCACAGGTTCACCACTCTCTGGGTGAAGAAATTCCTCCTCATCTCGGTCCTAAATGGCTTCCCCCTTATCCTTAGACTGTGTCCCCTGGTTCTGGACTTCCCCAACATTGGGAACATTCTTCCTGCATCTAACCTGTCTAACCCCGTCAGAATTTTAAACGTTTCTATGAGGTCCCCTCTCATTCTTCTGAACTCCAGTGAATACAAGCCCAGTTGATCCAGTCTTTCTTGATAGGTCAGTCCCGCCATCCCGGGAATCAGTCTGGTGAACCTTCGCTGCACTCCCTCAATAGCAAGAATGTCCTTCCTCAGGTTAGGAGACCAAAACTGTACACAATACTCCAGGTGTGGCCTCACCAAGGCCCTGTACAATTGTAGCAACACCTCCCTGCCCTTGTACTCAAATCCCCTCGCTATGAAGGCCAACATGCCATTTGCTTTCTTAACCGCCTGCTGTACCTGCATGCCAACCTTCAATGACTGATGTACCATGACACCCAGGTCTCTTTGCACCTCCCCTTTTCCTAATCTGTCACCATTCAGATAATAGTCTGTTTCTCTGTTTTTACCACCAAAGTGGATAACCTCACATTTATCCACATTATACTTCATCTGCCATGCATTTGCCCACTCACCTAACCTATCCAAGTCGCTCTGCAGCCTCATAGAATCCTCCTTGCAGTTCACACTGCCACCCAACTTAGTGTCATCCGCAAATTTGGAGATACTGCATTTAATCCCCTCGTCTAAATCATTAATGTACAGTGTAAACAGCTGGGGCCCCAGCACAGAACCTTGCGGTACCCCACTAGTCACTGCCTGCCATTCTGAAAAGTCCCCATTTACTCCTACTCTTTGCTTCCTGTCTGACAACCAGTTCTCAATCCATGTCAGCACACTACCCCCAATCCCATGTGCTTTAACTTTGCACATTAATCTCTTGTGTGGGACCTTGTCGAAAGCCTTCTGAAAGTCCAAATATACCACATCAACTGGTTCTCCCTTGTCCACTCTACTGGAAACATCCTCAAAAAATTCCAGAAGATTTGTCAAGCATGATTTCCCTTTCACAAATCCATGCTGACTTGGACCTATCATATTACCTCTTTCCAAATGCACTGTTATGACATCCTTAATAATTGATTCCATCATTTTACCCACTACCGATGTCAGGCTGACCGGTCTGTAATTCCGTGTTTTCTCTCTCCCTCCTTTTTTAAAAAGTGGGGTTACATTGGCTACCCTCCACTCCATAGGAACTGATCCAGAGTCAATGGAATGTTGGAAAATGACTGTCAATGCATCCACTATTTCCAAGGCCACCTCCTTAAGTACTCTGGGATGCTGTCCATCAGGCCCTGGGGATTTATCGGCCTTCAATCCCATCAATTTCCCCAACACAATTTCCCGACTAATAAGGATTTCCCTCAGTTCCTCCTCCTTACTAGACCCTCCGACCCCTTTTATATCCGGAAGGTTGTTTGTGTCCTCCTCAGTGAATAACGAACCAAAGTACTTGTTCAATTGGTCCGCCATTTCTTTGTTCCCCGTTATGACTTCCCCTGATTCTGACTGCAGGGGACCTACATTTGTCTTTACTAACCTTTTTCTCTTTACATATCTATAGAAACTTTTGCAATCCGTCTTAATGTTCCCTGCAAGCTTCTTCTCGTACTCCATTTTCCCTGCCCTAATCAAACCCTTTGTCCCCCTCTGCTGAGTTCTAAATTTCTCCCAGTCCCCGGGTTCGCTGCTATTTCTGGCCAATTTGTATGCCACTTCCTTGGCTTTAATGCTATCCCTGATTTCCCTTGATAGCCACGGTTGAGCCACCTTCCCTTTTTTATTTTTACGACAGACAGGAATGTACAATTGTTGTAGTTCGTCCATGCGGTCTCTAAATGTCTGCCATTGCCCATCCACAGTCAACCCCTTCAGTATCATTCGCCAATCTATCCTAGCCAATTCACGCCTCATACCTTCAAAGTTACCCTTCTTTAAGTTCTGGACCATGGTCTCTGAATTAACTGTTTCATTCTCCATCCTAATGCAGAATTCCACCATATTATAGTCACTCTTCCCCAAGGGGCCTCGCACAACGAGATTGCTAATTAATCCTCTCTCATTACACAACACCCAGTCTAAGATGGCCTCCCCCCTAGTTGGTTCCTCGACATATTGGTATAAAAAACCATCCCTTATGCACTCCAGGAAATCCTCCTCTACCGTATTGCTTCCAGTTTGGTTAACCCAATCTATGTGCATATTAAAGTCACCCATTATAACTGCTGCACCTTTATTGCACGCACCCCTAATTTCATGTTTGATGCCCTCCCCAACATCACTACTACTGTTTGGAGGTCTGTACACAACTCCCACTAACGTTTTTTGTCCTTTGGTATTCTGCAGCTCTACCCATATAGATTCCACATCATCCAAGCTAATGTCCTTCCGAACTATTGCCTTAATTTGCTCCTTAACCAGCAATGCTACCCCACCTCCTTTTCCTTTTATTGTATCTTTCCTGAATGTTGCAGAAAAGGATGATTAAAAAAAAGATTCAAGATAAATCTGGCACATTCTTTTGGGATTTGATTCTAATTTGGTTAGGAACACTTTCCAAGATGCTGCATTGACCTTTGATCTCTGACCCAACAGGAGCTTCAAAGGTTATTCTCACAGATGGCTGATAAAAATTAAAACTGAAGTGAGTTATGGCTGTCACAGTCCAGTTCCCTTAGGCATGATCTCCAGCAACAATTCCTTAAATCTGCCAAATCTGAATACCGGATGGACAGGGATACATTATTCTAGAGTGTACCAGTGTTATAGTGGCCATGCAGCTTCTTTTGTATAAAGGTTTTGTGGTTGTTAGGGATAAAATAAATTCCAAAATCAAAAATAGTCTGCACATGCCTTAGCAACCCAGCCCCGATCATCCAATATAGATGTATATATATGCCTTCCTGTTTTTAAACTTAACATAGGATTCATTTTAGGTCATCTTCAGTTCCCAGCGCAGATAAAGGTAATAAATCCTCTCTGGGATTGACTACCTTAGTCTAGTAAAGATTTAGTGCCTTTTCAAAGGCCTCAGCTGGTATGACGTACTGAGGGGATAGTTGGGGTAATCCCTGGAGAAGCCTGGGAACTCCCCCAGAAACAATGCCTTGACATGGGGAAGGGCGGGGGGGGTCATGAGTGCATGGATAATTGACCCAAGGCCCCACCAGAATTTAAGAACCACAGAGTCTGTCCGAGCTTACATGAAAGAAAAAAAGAAAGACTTGCATTTATATAGCACCTATCACGACCACTGGATATCTCAAAGCGTTTACAGCCAATGAAGTACATGACAGAAATTAGACTTTCTGCCCCTGCAATATAAGGGCAATTGTGTTTATTTGATCAAATTAATGAAACATAAAAAAGTTAAGATGTAGCTTCCTCATGCCCAAGAATAAAAGTCTTAAATAAAAAATAGTTGTAATTTTTAGCTGTTGGTAATATCAGTTTTAAGCTCTTGTGGTGGTGTTATTTTCTAGCTCCTCACTCAAAGGCCTTCATGCTTCTACCAAGGAGGTGAAAATACAATTGTTGCAGATTAAAGGTGCATGTATGAACTGTGCTTGCTTGTAATAGCGAAGCTATATCAAATTGATACATATTGTACTTTAAATCGTTTCATTTCAAGCACAGAGATCCCTAGAACGGTTGATATCTGAAAATGCAATTTCAGCAAATAAATGGGAAATGATGATAGCAGTCATATTCCACATTCCGCACTGCAGGAATCAATGCAAAAGATAATGCATACACGCACAACACCATTGCTATTCGCAGGAGTAATTCTCCAGTGTTGTTTGCAACCCAAGCTGCTCTGCAAAACTCACTTACCACCACAATGCACCTTGCAGACTTTACTATTGCACTATGTGCTACCAATGCCATGTACAATATATATGTTGCAATTAAGATAATGGCAATTTTAAAAACCATGGGAAATTTCCTGTGTGCATTATTTGATTCATAAATTCATAAACCTGTTCATTATATATGACACAAAGAGGAAACCTTCCCCCTGTGTTGGAACAACCTTATTAGCTTTTGGAGCATTGTGCCAGAAATTACAATATTCCTAGTACTATAAATTCAGGCAGTGCAAAGCTGATATATTTGATAGATTAATCCATAATATACATGAGTTTTTGAAAATCTTAAAGATAATTTATTTTGTGTAAATTAAGAAAAATGACTGGTGTGCTGAACTGAGGAGATTGCTTAATCTTTGACTCCAATGATGTGCAAGTAAATGGAAATAATATTGACTCTGCAGTACCATAATTTAAATTTATTAACTATGAGTTATGACAGATGGCATTTTAGGATCTTTCTGTGCGAATTTGGCTACAACAACCATGCTACTGTACTCTGTGACAATACATAACAAAAGAGGCTTATTCCGTTTGAAATCAAGGCCTAGGTATTGCTTTATTTTTAATTCCTTCATTATTTGAAAATGCACCTCTTAAAATTGTGTGATCCTGATTATCTCCTATTAACAATGAATGGTTAGAATATGCATGAAATAGGCACCAATGTTCCTGGCTTCTGCCCCTGTGCAGAAAAGTAATCCCATTGAACAATGCAGTGATACAGATTTGCATTTCTTAATATATGCAAATCAGTGGACTAGTGACATTTGCTCTTGGTAGACATGTTACAGACATGTTAGGAGGAATAGGCTTTTTGGAGAATTTTTTGGGTGGTCGACAAGGTAAGGAGTTTCAATAGAGAATGGAACATTTCTCCACTCCTTGCACCCAATTTGAATATCAGGTATTTTTATGACATGAACTAGATGAGGATAAAATTCTCTTTATACTGTCGCAACATGAACTAACTTTATTATTCAATTTTTTACACTCAGTATCAGCATTGTGCAATTCTAGATCAGGTACAGCATTACTTAGGGGTAGGATTAAGCTCTTGCTACACTCTCTCAGTAATGAATGTTAACTTAACCTCAGATAGAAAAGTCCATCTGCATTATTGTGACATTTCAATTCCCCAAATCAGCCATCCTTATACTCTCTAAATCAGATTGCCAATTTAATGCCAATTAGTGCCAAATTATGGGCAGTTTTGTGCTATGGATTCATACCCTGTTTCAAATATATTGAAACTTCCTAATCTAATTTAATTAATAGCCCTTCAACCTACCCAGAAAGTAGACTTTCATTACATTACTCTGTTCTGAACTCAAAGTCAGTGTATTGTATCGCCTAATCTTCTCACAGTAACAAAATACAATGCAAACAAATAATTTTCATCACACTACATATTTATTGCTGCAGCAATTTCATAAGGTCATTATCCCTCAACTAACATTATTAAAAAAAAGATATTGCCCATTCCTGGTTGCCCTGAGGCAGTGGTTTAATTATTTTTATAATGATATGGCTCGCTAGACCATCTCAGAGGGTAACCATGTAGTGTGCACCTGAAGATGTGTGTAGGCCAGACTGAGTGAAGGATGTGGGAGGTTTGGTTTTTACAAAAATCCAACAATGTTCTAGGTCATGGCCAGCAAATGACCACATTTATTTAATTCAATTTTCCAATTTACTATGGTGAGATTATGAATTTAGAACCTCTGGTTTGCTAGTCCAATACCATATACATTACCCTCATTTATAATTTTAATCAGGCAACTCCTGTTCTATGCTAAAAAAATAACTTTCTATAATAAAACATTAGGGTTTATTTTTTAAACTGCGGAGGTTCTTAATGGCAGTTTTGTAAAATATTGTTTCTTTAATTTTATAGAATGAGTAATATTAGTACCAAGTTTAAATGGTTTAAAGAATGAACAAGCACTAGGTGGTTAAGTTATTATCCAAAATAGTCTGTTAATATGAGGTAACTATGGGATAGCTTTCAAGAAAAAAAGCCTTGATGCTTTCAATCATATTGCATTTTGTAAGAAATAACACAACATTCCCTATTTTAATATGCAGTGAAAAGCTTTCTATTTTATGTGCGTATATCAAAGAGCTATTTTTAATGGAGCAGTATCTGGTTCTAAATTCAATCATCAAACATTATCTTGGCATAATAGACCATAAACAATGCAATCACAAAGTAATAGTCCTTTTATTAAAAATAAAACACTCCAGCTGCAGGAAGCTTAAAGTGTAACCATGAATTGGTAGAGCATATCTCCAAAGTAGTTGCATTCTGCTTTTTGCTTCCTAAAGATTCTGAATTGAAGTGTGCTACTGACTAATTGAGAGATACTGCACGACCTTGGGCTCACTTAAGGCAGAAGTACAGTCAGAGTCAAAATATCATAGATTTTTTGATGCATACAGTATTCACATACTTCCTTTGCTCTTTGCAATGCCCTAGAGACAAAAAGGCTTGTTAAAATGCAAACATTTGTATTCAACAGCACATCCAGCTGTGAATAAGAAGGCTGACATGATGGTGGCTCTCAAGTAGATACAATTATCTGCGGCAATGCAGCTTATCAGCGTCTCATCTTTGGCTCAATTGACCTTTCAGCGTAAAACACTGTCTCCTAGCAACACTGCTGGCATTCACTTAACTATGTGAATTAACTTGTAAATGTGAAATCTTGAAATACAAATGAAGGTCCTGCTAAGTCTAGCATGCAGTTAATCCGATAAGATTACTTAAGGCATCATCATAGGCAGTCCCTCGGAATCGAGGAAGACTTGCTTCCACTCTTAGAGAGTCCTTAGGTGGCTGAACAGTCCAATGCGAGAGCCACAATCCCTGCCACAGGTGGGACAGACAGTCGTTGAGGGTAAAAGAGGGTGGGACAGGTTTGCCGCACGTTCCTTCCGCAGTCTGCGCTTGTCTTCTGCATGCACTCGCCGACGAGTCTCGAGGCGCTTAGCACCCTCCTGGATCCACCTCCTCCACCCAGGGCGGTCTTCGGCCAGGGATTCCCAGGAGTCGGTAGGGATGCTGCACTTTACCAGGGAGGCTTTGAGGGTATCCTTGTAACGTTTCCTCTGTCCACCTTTGGCTCCTTTGCCATGAAGGAGTTCAGTGTAGAGCGCTTGTTTCGGGAGTCTCGTGTCTGGCATGCGGACGACGTGGCCCGTCCAGCGGAGCTGATCAAGTGCAGTCAGTGCTTCAATGCTGGGGATGTTGGCCTGGCCAAGGTCGCTAATGTTAGTGCGTCTGTTCTGCCAGGGAATTTGTAGGATCTTGCGGAGGCATCGTTGGTGGTATTACTCCAGTGACTTGAGGTGTTTACTGTACATGGTCCATGTCTCTGAGCCATACAGGAGGGCGGGTATTACTACAGCACTGTAGACCATGAGCTTGGTGGTAAATTTGAGGGCCTGCACTGGAGCAGAGAACACGTGTTGGCAATGTGATGTACTGGGAGCACGTATGATACATATATTCTAGTCTTGTAGTTTTTTTTGCCAATCTTTTCAAAAGAGACCCTGGAAAAACTATTTTTAATTATTCCTCATGGGTCGAAGTGAGAAAGGAGACAAAGGAAGGTGAGGGTATTCCATGCAACTAACTTGAAGAACAGGTTTGCTCTCCATTATTGGAAGAGTACAAGCCTCTATTAACATTTACCAGTGGATAAGCCAGATAACAGTAGTGGCACAGATGGCACAAATAAAAGGCCATTTTAGATCTAGTATTGTGCGATGAGCAAGGGTTAATTAATAACCTTGTAGTAAAGGGGCCTTTAGGGAAGAGTGACCATAATATGCTAGAATTTTATATTAAGTTTGAAAGTGATTTAGTTAAATCCGAAACTAAGGTCTTAAAACTAAACAAAGCAAACTACATAGGTATGAGGGGCGAGTTGGCCAAAGTAGAGTGGGAAACTTCATTAAAAGGTATGACAGTAGACGAGCAATGGCTAGCATTTAAAGAATTAATACATCATTTACAACAAATACATTCCTTTATTGCATAAAAATCCCACAGGAAAAGTGGTACAACCGTGGCTAACAAGAGAAGTTAAAGATAGTATTCAATCAAAGGAAGAGGCTTATAATGCTGCCAAAAAGAGCAGTAAGCCTGAGGATTGCGAGGATTTTAGAATTCAGCAAAAGAGGACCAAGAAGTTAATAAAGAAAGTGAAAATAGAATATGAGAGTAAACTAGCAAGAGACATAAAAACAGACTGTAAAAGTTTCTCTGGATATGTAAAAAGGAAAAGATTAGCAAAAGTAAATGTGGGTTCCTTACAGGCTGAGACAGGAAAAATTATAATGGGGAATTAGAAAATGGCAGAGAAATTAAACAAATACTTTTGGCTGGAAATTCGGTTCTGACCATTTTGCGCCGTTATTCATGGCGGGGTGGGGGGGGGTACGGATAGCGGCGCCTAAACGTTCGTGCCTCCGACCAGTAAATTAGTTTGAAACGCAGCAAGAAGGAAAGGGGGTGCTAAATCAGGCGTTCCACACCTGTGCTTGGGTGCTCCAACCGAAAACCTCAGCACTAAAATGCCAGGCGCAATGCGAATGCTCAGAGGCCTGCGATAGATCCCGAGCCCAGCCGAACCTTAAAGGCGCGGCACTATAAGTACACGCATGTGCAGTTCTAACTGTGTACTTTGAGCAGAGCAAGAAAATGGAGGAGCGGGAAGATTGCCATCATGCACGCCGCTTCTTAGCCACGGTCACTGAGGCGTTGATAGAAGCTGTTGAAAGGAGGTGGCATGTGTTGCAGTTTCCTGGAGGAAGGAGGCCCATTCCACGAGTTCTTCGGAGGCTTTGGAGGGAGGTGACGCAGGACGTCTCAGCTAGCGACACGGTGCCATGAACTGCAACACAATGTTTACCAGAAGTTTAGCAACCTCACGAGGGTCGTCAGGGTGAGTACCCTTTATATTAATGTACCAATGCCATGATTTGAAACTCATTGACACAATGTAATGTCTGCAGTACCTGTTCCCTCTCTATGTGTTCAAGGCCAGTGAAGCCACCTGAAAAGTGAAGGCTTAGTTCACCAGCCATGCCCTGTGCATGCAAGAGCTGCACACCTTCTTGTTCCGTACTCAGTCTCACCCTCCTGGCGCCAGTCTTTTACTCTTGATATCTGGTTACAAAGCGTCACCCTGAACCGCAATCCTAGCTGGCTCTCACCAAATCCCACCCTTCCCATATGCTCTGCTTGCAGCCACGCAGATTATAATGGACATCTTTACACTTTCACACACTAGGGGCTACTTGACTATGGAAGGCACATGTGCCACACAATGAGCAGCACACTCACACCCTCTTTTTCTTATTGCAGGTGAAATTGTCGCATAATTGTTGGATGGCGAGGCTGATCTACAGTACCTCACTCAAGTATAGGAGCGAGTGTCTGCCCTCCTGGGCACACCAGTTGGTGCAGTAGCGGGCAGCGAGGCAGAGCCTCCCGAGGACAGTGACGGTACATTGAGGACCTTTGCATCTTCTATCAGACTACGTAGTCCTGACAGAACAATCCTTCCCCACTTTCCAGGAAACTGGCATTTCTGAGCGCCTGTTCTATTCCTGGCCCCTCTCCCCTGCAGGTAATCACTCTTCTCTGCCTTTGTGCTCTAAGATAATGAATCAGAGGTGCAGGAGCCTGTCCATGAGCCCACGACTGCCGGCGACGGTGGAGACGAGGACGAAGGGGAGGACACCTCTCTCCCAGTCACCGAGGAGCCAGCGGCCTCAGCGAGCGGGGACAGCACCTCCGTGGATGAGGGCATGGTCGGGGGTTTGGAGGTGTGTGGTGCTCCGGGATTCAATGGCCTGCAGCAACGCCAGGGGGCAAGGGAAACCCAGGGCCAAGCTCTCCAGAGGGTGAATGCTCAGCAGCACTTTGATGAGGGGCATGAGCTGGAAGTTGTCGCAAGACAATCTTTGAGAAAGCACAGCGATCTGTTTGGTGCATTGGCAAGGTTGCCCGAGAGCCTCAATGCACTTACTGTGAGGATGGAGGATTCCTCCTCAATATTTACCCTTGCCTCTCAGCAGCCCATTGAGCCCATCCTTGGTAGATACCAACAGATGTTGGAAGCCACAAGTGATCATGGGGTCCCAGACATGATAGCGAGTGCCATGGCTGATGTGGTAGTCGCCATTGAACACCAGGCCGAAGCCACGCCCGGCCTGTATGCTGTTATGTCGTCAGTGCATGGTGGCATCAATGTGCTGCCTGCTCTGATGCAGACTCACTCTGCTCTGATGAAGAGTCACATTGATGCCATGCAAGCATTGACTGCTGCCATCGTGTATGGGTCCCCAGCAGTCCAATGAGTAGCTCACTGTGCCGAAGCAGGCCACCAATCTGAGCTCCAATAGCTTGTTCCGGATGCTGAGGCTCTGCCCCAGGGGAATGGCAGTGTGTCCATTAACATGGAACGTGATGTCCTCTCTCAGGAGCACATCATTCTGGCCCCCACCACTGACACTTTGCCTTTGCACCTGCCGCTGTCTGCACCCTACCCAGCTGAGACTGCTGCCGCCCATCCTGAGGTGGTGCAGTCCACAGCCGTGCCTTCCAGAGACCAGGTTGGTCCAGGGCGTCCTGCTAGGCCATCTGTACTGTCTGCCCCCCACACACAGACAGCAGCCCTCAAGCAGCATTGCTGTAGGCACTGAGGCCACATTGAGGAGAAGTACTAGGCGTGGGAGGGGGCTGAAGGTAAGGGATGGGAAAGTCTGATTGAGGACTTTGCCCATCATGGACACGTCTCCATCGTATAAATAATGGGACTAAATATGTCGGGACATTGATGCAACCCATTGTTCTGAGTGTGTGTGTGTGTGTGTGCCACATGGATGCTGCTGTGGGATGACTAATGGAAGTGGCCTTTGTCCATACATTGTTTAAGGTCATGTGTTTGATGGTCTTTCAACGAAACATTGTGTTTTGTTTTGTTATTTGCTGGGGAGGGGTTTGGTTGTGGTGTTTGAGGCGACTACGTTGATGTCGTGAATAACATTTTAATTTGACTGTATTGCACTGTCGTTTTGGTGGCACATATTAGCTGCATCCCTCAGCTTCCTCCATTCAATTCACCTAATACATTATGAGCTACTGACATGTGGCTCTTGCAATGGCAGCATTGCCATGCTGCCTCCACCGTGGATGGTGCTCCTCCTGCAGTGACTGGCCATTCAGGGCCGCCAGGCACCTGTTCCTCATTCTCCTCCTCCCGATGTGAGGTTGCAGATCTGCCTAGAGGAGATGGCATATCTCTCTCAGCACATCCTCTCGGAAGTGCATCCTTCTCACATACTGCTCCTCATAGAGGTGGAGGTATGAGCCTTGCTGCCTGTAAACTCATGGGGGGCAAGGCCTCCTGTCCAGACATCCGCGGTCTCTCCTCATTCGTGGCCCTGCATGGCCAACAGCTCTTCTATCTTCACACCGCCTAACCACAGCACGGAGTAGGTGATGTTGGCAAAGTAGTAATGCACTCATTAAATTATTTCACTCAAACTGTAAGTTTTATGCTCATAAAAGAGGAGTTAAACTAATATTGCAGGGGGATGGGAACCTATACAGGGGGACAGAGGGAGACAAAAAGGAGGCAAAAGCAAAAGACAGAAAGGAGATGAGGAAAAGTGGAGGGCAGAGAAACCCAAGGCAAAGAACAAAAAGGGCCACTGTACAGCAAAATTCTAAAAGGACAAAGGGTGTTAAAAAAGCAAGCCTGAAGGCTTTGTGTCTTAATGCAAGGAGTATCCGCAATAAGGTGGATGAATTAATTGTGCAAATAGATGTTAACAAATATGATGTGATTGGGATTACGGAGACGTGGCTCCAGGATGATCAGGGCTGGGAACTCAACATCCAGGGGTATTCAACATTCAGGAAGGATAGAATAAAAGGAAAAGGAGGTGGGGTAGCATTGCTGGTTAAAGAGGAGATTAATGCAATAGTTAGGAAAGACATTAGCTTGGATGATGTGGAATCTATATGGGTAGAGCTGCAGAACACTAAAGGGCAAAAATCGTTAGTGGGAGTTGTGTACAGACCTCCAAACAGTAGTAGTGATGTTGGGGAGGGCATCAAACAGGAAATTAGGAGTGCATGCAATAAAGGTGCAGCAGTTATAATGGGTGACTTTAATATGCACATAGATTGGGCTAGCCAAACTGGAAGCAATACGGTGGAGGAGGATTTCCTGGAATGCATAAGGGATGGTTTTCTAGACCAATATGTCGAGGAACCAACTAGGGGGGAGGCCATCTTAGACTGGGTGTTGTGTAATGAGAGAGGATTAATTAGCAATCTCATTGTGCGAGGCCCCTTGGGGAAGAGTGACCATAATATGGTGGAATTCTGCATTAGGATGGAGAATGAAACAGTTAATTCAGAGACCATGGTCCAGAACTTAAAGAAGGGTAACTTTGAAGGTATGAGGCATGAATTGGCTAAGATAGATTGGCTAATGATACTTAAGGGGTTGACTGTGGATGGGCAATGGCAGACTTTTAGAGAACGCATGGATGAATTACAACAATTGTACATTCCTGTCTGGCGTAAAAATAAAAAAGGGAAGGTGGCTCAACCGTGGCTATCTAGGGAAATCAGGGATAGTATTAAAGCCAAGGAAATGGCATACAAATTGGCCAGAAATAGCAGCGAACCTGGGGACTGGGAGAAATTTAGAACTCAGCAGAGGAGGACAAAGGGTTTGATTAGGGCAGGGAAAATATAGTACGAGAAGAAGCTTGCAGGGAACATTAAGGCGGATTGCAAAAGTTTCTATAGGTATGTAAAGAGAAAAAGGTTAGTAAAGACAAATGTAGGTCCCCTGCAGTCAGAATCAGGGGAAGTCATAACGGGGAACAAAGAAATGGCAGACCAATTGAACAAGTACTTTGGTTCGGTATTCACTGAGGAGGACACAAACAACCTTCCGGATATAAAAGTGGTCAGAGGGTCTATTAAGGAGGAGGAACTGAGGGAAATCTTTATTAGTCGGGAAATTGTGTTGGGGAAATTGATGGGATTGAAGGCCGATAAATCCCCAGGGCCTAATGGACTGCATCCCAGAGTACTTAAGGAGGTGGCCTTGGAAATAGCGGATGCATTGACAGTCATTTTCCAACATTCCATTGACTCTGGATCAGTTCCTATCGAGTGGAGGGTAGCCAATGTAACCCCACTTTTTAAAAAAAGGAGGGAGAGAGAAAGCAGGGAATTATAGACCGGTCAGCCTGACCTCAGTAGTGGGTAAAATGATGGAATCAATTATTAAGGATGTCATAGCTGCGCATTTGGAAAATGGTGACATGATAGGTCCAAGTCAGCATGGATTTGTGAAAGGGAGATCATGCTTGACAAATCTTCTGGAATTTTTAGAGGATGTTTCCAATAAAGTGGACAAAGGAGTACCAGTTGATGTGGTATATTTGGACTTTCAGAAGGCTTTCGACAAGGTCCCACACAGGAGATTAATGTGCAAAGTTAAAGCACATGGGATTGGGGGTAGTGTGCTGACGTGGATTGAGAACTGGTTGTCAGACAGGAAGCAAAGAGTAGGAGTAAATGGGGACTTTTCGGAATGGCAGGCAGTGACTAGTGGGGTACCGCAGGGTTCTGTGCTGGGGCCCCAACTGTTTACATTGTACATTAATGATTTAGACGAGGGGATTAAATGTAGTATCTCCAAATTTGCGGATGACACTAAGTTGGGTGGCAGTGTGAGCTGCGAGGAGGATGCTATGAGGCTACAGAGTGACTTGGATAGGTTAGGTGAGTGGGCAAATGCGTGGCAGATGAAGTATAATGTGGATAAATGTGAGGTTATCCACTTTGGTGGTAAAAACAGAGAGACAGACTATTATCTGAATGGTGACAGATTAGGAAAAGGGAAGGTGCAACGAGACCTGGGTGTCATGGTACATCAGTCATTGAAGGTTGGCATGCAGGTACAGCAGGCGGTTAAGAAAGCAAATGGCATGTTGGCCTTCATAGCGAGGGGATTTGAGTACAGGGGCAGGGAGGTGTTGCTACAGTTGTACAGGGCCTTGGTGAGGCCACACCTGGAGTATTGTGTACAGTTTTGGTCTCCTAACTTGAGGAAGGACATACTTGCTATTGAGGGAGTGCAGCGAAGATTCACCAGACTGATTCCCGGGATGGTGGGACTGACCTATCAAGAAAGACTGAATCAACTGGACTTGTATTCACTGGAGTTCAGAAGAGTGAGAGGGGACCTCATAGAAACGTTTAAAATTCTGACGGGTTTGGACAGGTTGGATGCAGGAAGAATGTTCCCAATGTTGGGGAAGTCCAGAACCAGGGGTCACAGTCTAAGGATAAGGGGTAAGCCATTTAGGACCGAGATAAGGAGAAACTTCTTCACCCAGAGAGTGGTGAACCTGTGGAATTCTCTACCACAGGAAGTAGTTGAGGCCAATTCACTAAATATATTCAAAAGGGAGTTAGATGAAGTCCTTACTACTCGGGGGATCAAGGGGTATGGCGTGAAAGCAGGAAGTGGGTACTGAAGTTTCATGTTCAGCCATGAACTCGTTGAATGGCGGTGCAGGCTAGAAGGGCTGAATGGCCTGCTCCTGCACCTATTTTCTATGTTTCTATGTTTCTATAATAAAGTGATACAACTGAGTATGCAATGAATAAGTGTGACCTTGGCTCTTTTAATTGAACTCCAGAGTGTTGGTACTGCATGGGAGGCCTGCTTATATACAGTGCTCCCAAGGGATGCTGGGATCCCTGGGGACTCCAACAGGTAGGCCCTCTGGTGGTGGTATGATACAGGTTGCCAAGGGTTACATACATAACATCACTCCCTCCCAAAGTCAATAGTACATTTATTTACAGGGTGAGACGATCTGGGGTTTTTCGCTCCCTTGTCGATCGTCTCAGTACAAATGCAGGTGTGGGTGAGTTGGTTGGTTCTTCGCTGGGCTGCTGGGAATGGTGAGTTCAGCTTCGTGGTCAACCGTGATGTCGGTTGCCACTTGTGTGTGTGTTGGAGGGTCGAAGTTGGTGGTGTCCTCTTCGGGTTGCTCGTGGCTGTTTGTAAATCGCAATTTGGTTTGGTCCTAATGCTTTCTGCATGTTAGTCCATTGGCCAGTTTGACCTGAAACACCCTACTCCCTTCTTTGGCTATGACAGTGCCAGAAAGCCATTTGGGACCCGGTCCATAGTTGAGTACAAATACAGGATCATTGATTTCAATATCGTGTGACAAGTTTGCGCGATCATGGTACATGCTTTGTTGATGCTGCCTGTCCTTGACGTGATCATGGAGATCAGGGTGGACAAGAGAGAGCCTTGTTTTGAGCGCCCTTTTCATGAGCAGCTCGGCTGGGGGAACCCCGGTGAGCGAGTGGGGTTTAGTGCGGTAGCTGAGTGGGACTCGGGACAGACGGGTCTGCAGGGAGCCTTCCAACACACGTTTCAAGCTTTGCTTGATGGTTTGGACTGCCCGTTCTGCCTGGCCATTGGATGCGGGCTTAAACAGGGCAGATGTGACG
This sequence comes from Pristiophorus japonicus, assembly GCF_044704955.1. Lineage (NCBI taxonomy): Eukaryota > Metazoa > Chordata > Chondrichthyes > Pristiophoridae > Pristiophorus > Pristiophorus japonicus. The sequence continues at coordinate 261,057,074 of NC_091979.1, forward strand.
TGCTTGATCCCATTGCGGGTCATGAATTCCTTGAATTCAGCATTGGTGAAACACGGCCCATTGTCGCTGACAAGGACATCAGGGAGGCCGTGTTTGGCAAACATGGCTTGTAGGCTTTCAATGGTGGTGGTGGACGTGCTTACAGACATTATTACACATTCAATCCATTTTGAATAAGCATCCACAACAACCAAGAACATTTTGTCTAGGAATGGGCCTGCAAAGTCAACGTGGATCCTAGACCACGGTTTGGAGGGCCATGACCACAAACTTAGCGGTACCTCTCTGGGTGCATGCTCAGTTGAGAGCAAGTGTTGCAATGGCGCACGCATGACTCTAAGTCTGAGTCGATGCCGGGCCACCACACATGGGATCTGGCTATAGCTTTCATCATTACAATGCCTGGGTGAGTACTGTGTAGGTCGCGTATGAACATTTCCCTGCCTTTCTTCGGCAAAACCATGTGATTACCCCACAAAAGACAGTCCGCCTGTATGGACATTTCGTCTTTGCGCCGTTGGAATGGCTTGATTGCTTCATGCATCTCCGCTGGGACGCTGGAACAGCTCCCATGGAGGACACAGTTTTTTACCAGGGACAGTAAAGGATCCTGGCTGGTCCAGGTCCTGATCTGATGGGCCGTGATGGGTGACTTTTCATTTTCAAATGCATCCATCACCAAAAGCAAGTCTGCAGGCTGTGCCATTTCCACCCCGGTGGTGGGAAATGGTAACCGACAGAGCATCAGCGCAATTCTCTGTCCTTGGTCTATGGCGGATTACATAGTTGCATGCAGACAGCATGAACGCCCATCTTTGGATGCAGGCAGAGGCATTGGTGTTAATCCCTTTGCTCTCTGAGAATAGTGATATGAGCGGCTTGTCAGTTTCTAGCTCAAACTTGAGACCAAACAGATACTGGTGCATTTTTTTCACCCTGTAAACGCATGCCAGAGCTTCTTTTTCAATCATGCTGTAAGCCCTTTCAGCCTTGGATAGACTTTTGGACGCATAGGTGACCGGTTGCAAGGTTTCCGATTCGTTAGCCTGTTGTAACACACCCGACCCCGTATGATGACGCATCGCAAGCTAGCACTAATCATTTACATGGGTTATACAGAACAAGCAGTTTGTCGGAACATAACAGATTTCTGGCTTTCTCAAAAGCAGCCTCTTGTGATTTCCCTCATACATAGTCATCACCCTTCCGTAGCAGCACATGTAGGGATTCTAGCAAGGTGCTTAACCCGGGTAGGAAATTACCAAAATAGTTGAGGAGTCCCAGGAACGACCGCAGCTCCGTCACGTTCTCTGGTCTCAGCGCGATCTTGATGGCCTCCGTCTTGGCGTCGGTGGGTCTGACGCCGTCTGCCGCGATTCTTCTTCCTAAGAACTCGACCTCTGGTGCCAGGAAAACACACTTCGAGCGTTTCAACCTGAGTCCCACACAATCTAGCCGACTTAGAACCTCTTCCAGGTTCTGCAAGTGATCGATGGTATCCCAAGCTGTGACCAGTATGTCGTTATGGAAGACCACGGTGCGTGGAACTGACTTTAGCAGGCTCTCCACGTTCCGTTGAAAGATTGCCGTGGCCGATCGAATCCCAAATGGGCATCTATTGTAGATGAACAGACCTATGTGCGTGTTGATGCAGGTGAGGCCTTTCGAAGATTCCGCCAGCTCCTGCGACATGTAGGCCGGGGTCAGGTCCAACTTGGTGAATGTCTTTCCTCCAGCCAGGGTCGCAAATAGGTCGTCTGCCTTAGGTAGCGGGTACTGGTCCTGTAGCGAAAAACAGTTAATCATTACTTTATAGTCCCCACAAATTCTGACCGTGCTGTCGCCTTTGAGAACCGGAACAATCGGACTGGCCCACTCGTTGAACTCCACTGGCGCGATGATGCCTTCCCGCTGCAGCCTGTCCAGCTCAATTTCCACTTTCTTTTGCATCATATGGGGTACCGCCCGTGCCTTGTGGTGATGGGCCGTGTACCGGGAACCAAGTGGATCTGTACCTTTGCCCCCGAGAAACTTCCAATGCCTGGATCAAACAACGATGGGAACTTGCTCAGAACCTGGGCACATGAGGCGTCGTCGACGGACGAAAGCGCTCGGATGTCGTCCCAGTTCCAGCGGATTTTTCCCAGCCAGCTTCTGCCGAACAGTATGAGCCCATCTCCTGGCACAATCCATAGTGGGAGTTCGTGCACTGCTCCATCATCGGAGACTTTTACTTTTTCGCTGCCAATAACAGGGATCAGCTCTTTGATGTAAGTTCTTAGCTTGGTTTGAATGGGGCTAAGCTTGGGCCTGTGTGCCTTGTTGCACCACAGCCTGTCGAAAGCCTTTTTGTTCATGATAGACTGACTCGCACCCGTGTCCAGTTCCATGGATACTGGAATTCTGTTCAGCTCAACTTTTAACATGATCGGTGTACATTTCGTGGTGAAGGTGTGTACCTCATACACTCCTGCCTTCTCGGTTCAAGTCTCCAGTTCAGCCTGATCCACCATGGATTGATCTTCCTCTGCAACGTGGTGGTTTGCAGGATTTGCAGCTCGTCCGCACATTCGCTGGAGGTGTCCCATTGTTCTGCAGCCTTTGCACGCATAGTGTTTGAAGGCCTCGATGACCACCTCCGCAGCGCCAACAATGTGTTAACTGCCTCGCATTAAAGATTGAAGGCGGATTCTGGGTCATCTGACGTCATGCAGCTGCCAGCATGTACGTTCTGCCATATGCATTCGTGCCTGAAAACTGTTGTGTATGCATGCCTGTTTACTGTGTGATGTCTGTAACACTGTATACAACATTGAATGTACCCTTGTACTGTACACACCTTACACTAGAGAATGCTGTTGCTGGAGACCCAGGGGTTGGCTGCACACGGCAGGTGACCCAGTATACAAAGGAACACACAGCTTATTGTTCGCACTCAGGAGCTGGAAGAAAAGACTGCAGGTCTGCAGAGTTTAAGCACCATATTCTGCCTCGTGGAGTCATTACTAAAGGTCCCTACATACACTATAACTGGCGACGGGAATACGGGATCACGAACTACACGCTCAACATATCTAACCTCAGCAACTTTCAGCAATTTACGCAGGGGGAGGATTGGGACACTTTTGTGGAAAGATTGGAACACTTCTTCATAGCCAACGACCTGGACGGGGACACACCGGCCACACTACCGAACAAACGCAGGGCCATCCTGCTCAGCAGTTGTGGGCCCAGCATCTACGGTCTCGTCAGGGACTTACTAGCCCCGGAAAAGACAACCACCAAGAGCTATGAGGAACTTGTAACAATCATACAGGAACAACTAAAACCGAAAGAAAGCATCCTCACAGCCAGTTCTACACTTACCGGCGACCTGAGGGTCAAGAAATTGCCAAGTATGCTGCACACTTAAGAAGACTAGCTGCACTGTGTGAGTTTGGCGACCACCTTAATGAAGCACGAAGGGACATTTTGTCATCGGAATCGGCCACGAAGGCCTCCTAAACAAATTGCTCTCGGCTAACATTACGGTCACCCTGCAGAAAGCAATTCAAGTGAGCCAGGCCTACATGGTTTCGGCCAGCGACTCCAGGCGAATACTGACCCAGGACTCTAAACCGGCAAGCGCAGTGCACCGCATGCATACTTATAAAGGCAGAAATGCTGCCCCGAGTCCCCCAACCCTGAGTCCGCCACATGGGGCAAACCGGATGGCCCCGTGCTGGCGTTGTGGAGGAAATCACAGGGCCCACCAGTGCCACTACAAAGACTATGCATGCAAAGGCTGCAAAGAAAAAGGGTACCTTCAGAGAATGTGCAGAAAAGGCTGTACTCACTGTGTCTCTGATGAGTTGGCTAATCAACGGGGCTCCGACACAGATGAAGATGTAGCTGCTCTAACCCTGGGAGAGGAGTATGGAATCTTTACCTGCTCCACCGGAAGTTCTCCGTGGATGATGGAAGTGGATATCGACGGGGTCCCAGTCTCCATGGTGATCGACACAGGGGTGAGCCAGTCTGTGATGAGCCAAAAGACCTTTGAAAAAATTTGGAGGAATCCTGCCACTCGACCAAAACTGTCTCACCGACACCAAAGGTAAAATCCAAATCGTTGGCAGTGTAGATGTCCAGCTTGGCAGTGTAGATGTGTTGCACAAACTCCCCCTGTGGATTGTAGCCGGCGACGGTCCCACGCTGCTGGGCAGGAATTGGATGAACCGGGTCCACATCAGACGAAGTGGTGCGGTGGAAGAAAAGACCACCACAGCCTGCCTGCAACAAGATCACAAAATGGCTGCAGCACCACAAGAATGTGAAAGAAAGGAGCACCACAAAATGGCTGCTGCTTGGTGAGCAGCAGACCTGCATTCAAAATGCGAGTCAACATGGAGGAGCATCATGTGACATCGAGCGGCCAATCGGATTTGAAAGCTCCCTTAAAGGAGACCGGTAACCAAAAAAATTTAAAGGGGAAGTTCCAACTATTTGAGTACACGGACTTTAAAGCTAAAGATGCAATTAAAGGGTGCAAGTATGAAAATGTATGCAATGTAACCATGAATTGCGATGTTGGTTTAACTAATGTGACTAATGAGATGAATGCAGGTGTCAGTAAGGTTAAGAACAAGTTTATTATGCTTAACAATAATGATATCAGGGGAAATCAGGGGAAGTCATAACGGGGAACAAAGAAATGGCAGACCAATTGAACAAGTACTTTGGTTCGGTATTCACTAAGGAGGACACAAACAACCCTCCAGATATAAAAGGGGTCAGAGGGTCTAGTAAGGAGGAGGAACTGAGGGAAATCCTTATTAGTCGGGAAATTGTGTTGGGAAAATTGATGGGATTGAAGGCCGATAAATCCCCAGGGCCTGATGGACTGCATCCCAGAGTACTTAAGGAGGTGGCCTTGGAAATAGCGAATGCATTGACAGTCATTTTCCAACATTCCATAGACTGTGGATCAGTTCCTATCGAGTGGAGGGTAGCCAATGTAACCCCACTTTTTAAAAAAGGAGGGAGAGAGAAAACAGGGAATTATAGACCGGTCAGCCTGACATCGGTAGTGGGTAAAATGATGGAATCAATTATTAAGGATGTCATAGCAGCGCATTTGGAAAATGGTGACATGATAGGTCCAAGTCAGCATGGATTTGTGAAAGGGAAATCATGCTTGACAAATCTTCTGGAAGTTTTTGAGGATGTTACCAGTAGAGTGGACAAGGGAGAACCAGTTGATGTGGTATATTTGGACTTTCAGAAGGCTTTCGACAAGGTCCCACACAAGAGATTAATGTGCAAAGTTAAAGCACATGGGATTGGGGGTAGTGTGCTGACATGGATTGAGAACTGGTTGGCAGACAGGAAGCAAAGAGTAGGAGTAAATGGGTACTTTTCAGAATGGCAATCAGTGACTAGTGGGGTACCGCAAGGTTCTGTGCTGGGGCCCCAGCTGTTTACATTGTACATTAATGATTTAAACGAGGGGATTAAATGTAGTATCTCCAAATTTGCGGATGACACTAAGTTGGGTGGCAGTGTGAGCTGCGAGGAGGATGCTATGAGGCTGCAGAGTGACTTGGATAGGTTAGGTGAGTGGGAAAATGCATGGCAGATGAAGTATAATGTGGATAAATGTGAGGATAAATGTGGATAAATGATAAATCTGTTTTTACAACCACTTAAAAAACAGAGAGACAGACTATTATCTGAATGGTGACAGATTAGGAAAAGGGGAGGTGCAACGAGACCTGTGTGTCATGGTATATCAGTCATTGAAGGTTGGCATGCAGGTACAGCAGGCGGTTAAGAAAGCAACTGGCATGTTGGCCTTCATAGCAAGGGGATTTGAGTACAGGGGCAGGGAGGTGTTGCTACAGTTGTACAAGCCTTGGTAAGGCCACACCTGGAGTATTGTGTACAGTTTTGGTCTCCTAACCTGAGGAAGGACATTCTTGCTATTGAGGGAGTGCAGCGAAGGTTCACCAGACTGATTCCCGGGATGGCGGGACTGACCTATCAAGAAAGACTGAATCAACTGGGCTTGTATTCACTGGAGTTCAGAAGAATGAGAGGGGACCTCATAGAAACATTTAAAATTCTGATGGGTTCAGACAGGTTAGATGCAGGAAGAATGTTCCCAATGTTGGGGAAGTCCAGAACCAGGGGTCACAGTCCAAGGATAAGGGGTAAGCCATTTAGGACAATCAGGAAGGATAGAATAAAAGGAAAAGGAGGTGGGGTAGCATTGCTGGTTAAAGAGGAGATTAATGCAATAGTTAGGAAGGACATTAGCTTGGATGATGTGGAATCTATATGGGTAGAGCTGCAGAACACCAAAGGGCAAAAAACGTTAGTGGGAGTTGTGTACAGACCTCCAAACAGTAGTAGTGATGTTGGGGAGGGCATCAAACAGGAAATTAGGGGTGCATGCAATAAAGGTGCAGCAGTTATAATGGGTGACTTTAATATGCACATAGATTGGGCTAGCCAAACTGGAAGCAATACGGTGGAGGAGGATTTCCTGGAGTGCATAAGGGATGGTTTTCTAGACCAATATGTCGAGGAACCAACTAGGGGGGAGGCCATCTGAGACTGGGTGTTGTGTAATGAGAGAGGATTAATTAGCAATCTCATTGTGCGAGGCCCCTTGGGGAAGAGTGACCATAATATGGTGGAATTCTGCATTAGGATGGAGAATGAAACAGTTAATTCAGAGACCATGGTCCAGAACTTAAAGAAGGGTAACTTTGAAGGTATGAGGCATGAATTGGCTAAGATAGATTGGCTAATGATACTTAAGGGGTTGACTGTGGATGGGCAATGGCAGACATTTAGAGACCGCATGGATGAATTACAACAATTGTACATTCCTGTCTGGCGTAAAAATAAAAAAGGGAAGGTGGCTCAACCGTGGCTATCTAGGGAAATCAGGGATAGTATTAAAGCCAAGGAAGTGGCATACAAATTGGCCAGAAATAGCAGCGAACGCGGGGACTGGGAGAAATTTAGAACTCAGCAGTGGAGGACAAAGGGTTTGATTAGGGCAGGGAAAATGGAGTACGAGAAGAAGCTTGCAGGGAACATTAAGGCGGATTGCAAAAGTTTCTGTAGGTATGTAAAGAGAAAAAGGTTCGTAAAAACAAACGTAGGTCCCCTGCAGTCAGAATCAGGGGAAGTCATAACGGGGAACAAAGAAATGGCAGACCAATTGAACAAGTACTTTGGTTCGGTATTCACTAAGGAGGACACAAACAACCTTCCGGATATAAAAGGGGTCAGAGGGTCTCGTAAGGAGGAGGAACTGAGGGAAATCTTTATTGGTCGGGAAATTGTGTTGGGGAAATTGATGGGATTGAAGGCCGATAAATCCCTAGGGCCTGATGGACTGCATCCCAGAGTACTTAAGGAGGTGGCCTTGGAAATAGCGGATGCATTGACAGTCATTTTCCAACATTCCATTAACTCTGGATCAGTTCCTATCGAGTGGAGGGTAGCCAATGTAACCCCACTTTTTAAAAAAGGAGGGAGAGAAAACAGGGAATTATAGACCAGTCAGCCTGACCTCAGTAGTGGGTAAAATGATGGAATCAATTATTAAGGATATCATAGCTGCGCATTTGGAAAGAGGTGACATGATAGGTCCAAGTCAGCATGGATTTGTGAAAGGGAAATCATGCTTGACAAATCTTCTGGAATTTTTTGAGGATGTTTCCAGTAGAGTGGACAAGGGAGAACCAGTTGATATGGTATATTTGGACTTTCAGAAGGCTTTCGACAAGGTCCCACACAAGAGATTAATGTGCAAAGTTAAAGCACATGGGATTGAGGGTAGTGTGCTGACGTGGATTGAGAACTGGTTGTCAGACAGGAAGCAAAGAGTAGGAGTAAATGGGTACTTTTCAGAATGGCAGGCAGTGACTAGTGGGGTACCGCAAGGTTCTGTGCTGGGGCCCCAGCTGTTTACATTGTACATTAATGATTTAGACGAGGGGATTAAATGTAGTATCTCCAAATTTGCGGATGACACTAAGTTGGGTGGCAGTGTGAGCTGCAAGGAGGATGCTATGAGGCTGCAGAGTGACTTGGATAGGTTAGGTGAGTGGGCAAATGCATGGCAAATGAAGTATAATGTGGATCAATGTGAGGTTATCCACTTCAGTGGTAAAAACAGAGAGACAGATTAGGAAAAGGGAAGGTGCAACGAGACCTGGGTGTCATGGTACATCAGTCATTGAAGGTTGGCATGCAGGTACAGCAGGCGGTTAAGAAAGCAAATGGCATGTTGGCCTTCATAGCGAGGGGATTTGAGTACAGGGGCAGGGAGGTGTTGCTACAGTTGTACAGGGCCTTGTTGAGGTCACACCTGGAGTATTGTGTACAGTTTTGGTCTCCTAACTTGAGGAAGGACATTCTTGCTATTGAGGGAGTGCAGCGAAGATTCACCAGACTGATTCCCGGGATGGTGGGACTGACCTATCAAGAAAGACTGGATCAACTGGGCTTGTATTCACTGGAGTTCAGAAGAATGAGAGGGGACCTCTTAGAAACATTTAAAATTCTGACGGGTTTAGACAGGTTAGAAGCAGGAAGAATGTTCCCAATGTTGGGGAAGTCCAGAACCAGGGGTCACAATCTGAGGATAAGGGGTAAGCCATTTAGGACCGAGATGAGGAGAAACTTCTTCACCCAGAGAGTGGTGAACATGTGGAATTCTCTACCACAGAAAGTAGTTAAATATATTCAAAAGGGAGTTAGATGAAGTCTTTACTACTCGGGGGATCAAGGGGTATGGCGAGAAAGCAGGAAGGGGGTACTGAAGTTTCATGTCCAGCCATGAACTCATTGAATGGCGGTGCAGGCTAGAAGGGCTGAATGGCCTGCTCCTGCACCTATTTTCTATGTTTCTATGTTTCTATGAGGAGAAACTTCTTCACCCAGAGAATGGTGAACCTGTGGAATTCTCTACCACAGAAAGTTGTTGAGGCCAATTCACTAAATATATTCAAAAAGGAGTTAGATGAAGTCCTTACTACTAGGGGGATCAAGGGGTATGGCGAGAAAGCAGGAAGGGGGTACTGAAGTTGCATGTTCAGCCATGAACTCATTGAATGGCGGTGCAGGCTAGAAGGGCCGAATGGCCTACTCCTGCACCTATTTTCTATGTTTCTATGTTTCTATAGAGATTGTGAAATGCCTAATGTAACCACGTCTGTTGAAACCAGGACACCCAAAAGTTATGCATGTGCAAGAATGTATAATGCAGGCTCGACTATGTGTGATCAGAGCCAAGGTGTCATGTATACCGGTAGGACACTGCCAAAGGACATTGGGTCCTACAGGGACCATGCTAATGCCAATGGAATCCCCCTGTGGGAGACTCCCAGGTCCAGCAGGCTACCTGACCATGTAGCCTGGACCTTTGGAACGAATGTGATGCCCCTTGCAGGACACACACACAGGCAGTGGGAGCAGACCCACTACAGGGACAGTGGTCAATGGGCAGCCCAGCCACCACCAATGGTAACCTGCACCAGACCAGCCCTACAGCCCCTGGCCACGAGGGCCAACACCAGAAGCATGAGGTCAATACCCTCCAGCTTCCCTGGCAAACCCTGGGATGACCTGACCCTCATCCCCATTGGTGGACAAGGAGCCCACCCAGTCTTGTGGCCCTGCCCACCACCCCACAACTACCCACATCACAGTGTATACACACCACTCACTGCTGCCGTGGCTATCTCCCCCGAACACCCACTTGGCTTGTGTGTGAGGGACGGGAAACGTACGAGGCCAGCCTCAAGCACAGGGGTCACCTGGCAATCACACAACCCTCACCACAACCTCCCATAGCCCACCACTGATCACCTCCCCTGGTCATGACAACTAAGATCTGAAAAATGCTCAGGGGGGAGTATTGTTGTGTATGCATAGCTGTTTACTGTGTGATGTCTGTAACACGGTATGCAACATTGAATGTACCCTTGTAATGTACACACCTTACTGGTACACTAGAGGGTGCTGTTGCTGGAGACCTAGCGGTTGCCTGCACACGGCAGGTAACCCAGTATAAAAAGGAACGCACAGCTTGTTGCTCGCACTCAGGAGCTGCTAATAAAAGACTGCACGTTTGCAGAGTTTAAGCACCATACCCTGCCTCATGGAGTCATTACTAAAGGTGCCTACATACACTATAAAAACGACGTTACTTTGTATACAGTACTAGCCGAAACCTCTTTATGCTGCGAGATTTGTTTGGTGTTATCGCTGGTGGACATAAATGCCTGGGCTATCGTTATGACTTTGCTCAGATTCGGTGTTTCAACAGTCAGTAGTTTGCGAAGGATAACCTCATGGCCAATGCCAAGCACAAAAAAGTCTCTTAGCATTTGCTCAAGGAATCCATCGAATTTGCAATGTCCTGCAAGGCACCTTAGCTCGCCACTTCCTGGCCTTCCGACCGTTGACACGTGTAGAACCGATACCTCGCCATCAAAATGCTTTCCTTCGGATGTAGGTGCTCCCGGACCAGCGTACAGTTCTTCATAGGATTTGGTTGTTGGTTTCACCGGAGCTAGAAGATTCTTCATGAGGCTCCAGGTCGTTGCCCCACAGACGGTAAGGAGGATCGCCCTTCGTTTGGCAGCATTCTCGTCCCCTTCCAGCTCGTTGGCCACGAAGTATTGATTGAGTCGCTCCAAGAAGGCCTCCCAATCGTCCCCTTCTGAGAATTTCTCCAGGATACCAACAGTTCTTTGCATTTTCGCGTGGTTGTTCGTTATCTCGTCGCCAATTGTTACGCTCATAATAAAGTGATACAACTGAGTACTGTATGCAATGAGTAAGTGTGAACTTAGCTCCTTTAATTGAACTCCAGAGTGTTGGTATAGCATGGGAGGCCTGCTTATATACAGTACTCTCAAGGGATGTTGGGATCTCTTGGAACTCCAACAGGTAGGCCCTCTGGTGGTGGTATGATACAGGTTGCCAAGGGTTACATACATAACAGTAAGGACCCTGTAATGGCAGATCATTCTTCTGATTTAAAGTCAGAGATTAACGCAGTGTACTGTGCAGAAACATTGCGCTCAACGTGCCCTCCGATTTATGCTCCTCCTCCCTCCCTTTAAATAGGCTGCAGATAGCACCAATGGAAGGTGGAACCGCCTGATTTCTCTGGCATGGTTAGGGGCGGACACTAAGAGAGACAGATGCACCTAATCCTGCCATTAGCGGGACGTTGCACAACGACTAACGTCATGATCTGAATGAAAGTACCGAGCGAGCCATCAAATCTCCCGGCAGGTCACTGCAAGCTGTGTGGCCTGGCAGTAAGCAATTCAACACGCATTACCGCCCCTTTGTGGTGCTAACACAGGCACTGTACAACTGAATTTCCAACCCTTTGTGTCTGTCTTCACGGAAGAAAACACAAAAAACCTCCTGGAAATAGTGGAGAATCAAACGAGAACAATGAACTGAAAGAAATTAGTATTCGTAAAAAAAATAGTACTGGAGAAATTAATAGAACTGAAAGCCAATAAATCCCTGGACTTGATGACTACATCCTGGGTTTTGAAAGAGGCTATAGAAATAGTGGATGCATTGGTTGTCATCTTCCAAAATTCCATAGATTCTAGAAAGGTTCCCGCAGATGGGAGGTAGCAAATGTAACCCCGCTATTCAAAAAAGGAGGGAGAGAGAAAACAGGGAACTACAGACCAGTTAGCCTGACATCAGTAGTAGGAAAATGCCAGAATCTATTATTAAGGACGTGGTAACAGTGCACTTCGAAAATAATAATAGGATTGGGCAGTCAACACAGACTTATGAAAGGGAAATCATGTTTGACAAATCTGTTTGAGTTTTTTGAGGTTGTAACTAGCAGAATGGATAAGAGGGAATCAGTGGATGTGATGTATTTGGATTTTCAGAAGGCATTCGATAAGGTGCCACACAAGCGGTTATTAAACCAAATTAGTGCTCATGGGATTGGGGGTAATATACTAGCATGGATTCATCATCATCATCATCGGCAGTCCCTCGAAATCGAGGAAGACTTGCTTCCACTCTAAAAGTGAGTTCTCAGGTGACCGTAGTCCAATGTGGGAATTACAGTCTCTGTATCAGGTGGGGCAGACAGTGTCTGAAGGAAAGGGTGGGTGGGGAGCCTGGTTTGCCAAATGCACCTTCTGCTGCCTATGCTTGGTTTCTGCATGCGCTCGGCAACAAGACTCGAGGTGATCAACGCCCTCCCAGATGCTCTTCCTCCACTTAGGACAGTCTTGGGCCAGGGATCCCGGTGGAGATGTTACACTTTATCAAGGAGACTTTGAGGATGTTCTGGCAATGTTTCCTTTGCCCACCTGGGGCTCGCTTGCCATGTAGCAGTTCCGAATAGAGCATTTGCTTAGGGAGACTCGTGTCGGGCATGTGGACGATGTGGCCCGTCCAACGGAGCTGGTCGAGTGTGGTCAGTGCTTCGATGCTGGGGATATTGGCCTGATCGAGAGCACTGATCTTGGTGCGTCAATCCTCCCAGTGGATTTGCAGGATCTTACAGAGGCAGCGCTGGTGGTACTTCTCCAGTGCTTTGAAGTGTTTGCTGTATATCGTCCATGTCTCTGAGCCATATAGGAGGGCAGGTATCACGACTGCCCTGTAGACCATAAGCTTGGTGCCAGATTTAAAGTACTGATCTTTAAACACTCTCTTCCTCAGGCGACTGAAGGCTGCACTGGCACACTGGAGGCTGTTATGTATGAAGAAAGAATCTGATTGGATACTGTGAGCTCAAAGTGTGACCTTTGTCTTTTATTGCAGGTCTCCAGAGGCAAGGCCTCCTTCAGCACCTGTGCTCCCGAGGGATTATGGGATCCCTTGGGACTCCAGGGGATGAGCCCTCTGGTGGCTGTACAGGGTAAATACAAGTTTACATATATAACAGAGGCGGTGTTGGATCTCGTCATCAATATCTGCCCTTGTTGATAGTAGACTCCCGAGGTATGGAAAATGCTCCACGTTGTCCAAGGCCAAGCCATGGATTTTGATTATCATGGGGCAGTGCTGTGTGGCAGGGTCAGGTTGGTGGAGGACCTTTGTCTTACGGATGTTTAGCGTAAGGCCTATGCTTTCGTACGCCTCAGTGAAGGTGTTGACGGTGGCTTGAAGTTCGGCCTGAGTGTGCGCAGACGCAAGCGTCGTCTGCGTACTGTAGTTTGATGACAGAGGATGGGACGACCTTGGATCTAGCCTGGAGGCAACGTAGGTTGAACAGGTTCCCATTGGTTCTATAGTTTAGTTCCACTCCAGCGGGGAGCTTGTTGATAGTGAGATGGAGCATTGCAGCAAGATTGAGGATTGGTTATGGACAGAAAACAGAGAGTAGGAATAAATCATTTTCTGGTTGGCAGACTGGAACTAGTGGGGTACCACAAGGATCAGTGCTTGAGCCTCAGCTATTCACAATCTATATCAATGATTTGGATGAGGAACCAAATGTAATATTTCCAAGTTCGCCGATGATACAAAGCTAGATGGGAATGTAAGTTGTGAGGAGGATGGAAAAAGACTTCAAGGGGATATAGACAGGCTAAGTGAGTGGGCAAGACATGGCAAATGGAATATAATGTGCAGAAAGGTGAAGTTATCCACTTTGGTAGGAAAAATAGAAATGCAAAGTATTGTTTAAATGGTGAGAGATTGGGACATGTTGGTGTTCAGAGGGACCTGGGTATCCTTGTACATGAACTGAACGTTAACATGCAGGTACAGCAAGCAATTAAGAAAGCAAATGGTATGTTGGCCTTTATTGCAGGAGGATTTGAGTCTTAGAGTAAAGATGTCTCACTGCAATTATATCATCCTCATCATAGTAGTCCCTCGGAATCGAGGAAGACTTGCTTCCACTCTTAACATGAGTGCTTTGGTAGGAAAAATAGAGTCCAATACGAGAACCACAGTCTCTGTCACAGGTGGGACAGACAGTGGTTGAGGGGAAGGGTGGGCGGGGAGCCTGGTTTGCTGCACGCTCCTTCCGCTGCCTGCGCTTGATTTCTGCATGCTCTCGGCGAAGATACTGGAGGAGCTCAGCGCCCTCCCAGATGCACTTCCTCCACTTAGGGCGGTCTTTGGCCAGGGACTCCCAGGTGTCAGTGGGGATGTCGCACTTTATCATGGAGGCTTTGAGGGTGTCCTTGTAACGTTTCCTCTGCCCACCTTTGGCTCATTTGCCGTGGGCGAGTTCCGAGTAGAGCGCTTGCTTTGGGAGTCTCGTGTCTGCATGCGAACTATGTGGCTGCCCAGCGGAGCTGATCAAGTGTGGTCAGTGCTTCAATGCTGGGGATGTTGGCCTGGATGAGGACACTAATGTTGGTCTGTCTGTCCTCCCAGGGGATTTGTAGACATCGCTGGTGGTATATCTCCAACGACTTGAGGTGTCTACTGTACATGGTCCACATCTCTGAGCCATACAGGAGGGCAGGTATTACTACGGCCCTGTAGACCATGAGCTTGGTGACAGTTTTGAGGGCCTGGTCTTCAAACACGCTTTTCCTTAGGCGGCCGAAGGCTGCACTGGCGCACTGGAGGCGGTGTTGGATCTCGTCATCAATGCCTGCTCTTGTTGATAGGAGGCTCCCGAGATATGGGAAGTGGTCCACATTGTCCAGGGCCGCGCCGTGGATCTTGATGTCTGGGGGGCAGTGCGGTGCGGCGAGGACAGGCTGGTGGAGGACCTTTGTCTTACTGATGTTTAGCGTAAGGCCCATGCTTTCATACACCTTGGTAAATACGTCGACTGTGTCCAGGAGTTCACCCTCTGTGTGTGCACAGACGCAGACGTTGTCCACATACTGTAGCTCGATAACAGAGGTTGGAGTGGTCTTGGACCTAGCCTGGCAACACGGAAGGTTGAAGTTTCCCACTGGTTCTATAGTTTAGTTCCACTCCTGGGGGGAGCTTGTCAACTGTGAGGTGGAGCATGGCAGCGAGGAAGATTGAGAAGAGGGTTGGGGCGATGACGCAGCCCTGCTTGACTCCAGTCCGGACGTGGATAGGGTCTGTGATGGATCCGTTGGTAAAGATCAAGGCCTGCATGTCGTCATGGAGCAGGCGGAGGATGGTGACGTATTTTTGGGGGCATCCAAAATGGAGGAGGACACTCCATAGACCCTCGCGGTTGACAGTGTGAAAGGCCTTTGTAAGGTTAAAGAAGGCCATGTATAAGGGCTGGCGCTGTTCCCTGCATTTTTCCTGCAGCTGTCGCGCTGCAAAATTCATGTCCATTGTGCCCCGGAAGGGACGAGATCCACACTTGCAAGTATATAGTGCCCTGGTGAGACTACACCTGGAATATTGTGTACAGTTTTGATTTCTTTACCGGAGGAAGGATATACTTGTCATAGAGGGAGTGCAACGAAGGTTCACCAGACTGATTCCTGGGATGAGGGGATTGTCCTATGAGGAGAGATTGAGTAGACAAGGCCGATATTCTCTAGAGTTTAGAAGAATGAGAGGTGATCTCATTGAAACATACAAAATTATTTCAGGGCTGGACAGGATAAATGCAGGAAGGATGTTTCCGCTGGCTGGGGAGTCTAGAACCAGGGGTCACAGTCTCAGAATAAGGGATCAGCCATTTAGGACTGAGGTAAGGAGTAATTTCTTCACTCAGAGGGTGGTGAATCTTTGGAATTCTGTACCCCAGAAGGCTGTGGATTCTAAGTCATTGAGCATATTCAAGACAGAAATTGATAGATATTTGAATATTACTGGAATCAAAGGATATGGGGAGGAGGAGTGTTAAATTTTGGATGGAATAAACATAGTGAGAAAGAAGGTATTAAGGGGTTTAGCAGCTTTGAAAGTAGATAAGTGCCCAGGCCCGGATGAAATGCATCCCAGGCTGTTGAGCGAAGTAAAAGAGGAAATAGCAGAGACCTTGACCATCATTTTCCAGTCCTCTTTGGATTTGGGCATAGAGCCGGAGGACTGGAGGACTGCTAATGTGGAACCCTTGTTTAAGAAGGGAGTAAGGGATAGGCCAAGTAATTAGATGCCTGTCAGTCTAATCTCAGTCATGGGAAAATTATTGGACAAAATCCTGAAAGTTAGGATACATCTACACTTGGAAAGGCAAGGGTTAATTAGGAACAGTCAACATGGATTTGTTAAGGGAAGATCGTGTTTGACTAACCTGATTGAATTTTTTGAGGAGGTTACCAAGAGGGTCGATGAGGGTAGTGCGTATGATATAGTGTATATGGACTTTAGCAAAGCTTTTGATAAGGTCCCACATGGTAGACTGGTCACGAAGGTTAAAGCCCACGGGATCCAGGACAAAGTGGCTAGTTGGATCCAAAATTGGCTTAGGAGGTAGGAAGCAAAGGGTAATGATTGATGGAAGTTTTTGTGTCTGGAAGAATGTTTCCAGTAGGGGTTTGCAGGGCTCACTACTAGGTCCCTTGTTTTTTGTGGTGTATATCAATGATTTAGATCTGAATATAGGGAGTATGATTAAGACGTTTGCAGATGACACTAAAATTGGCTGTGTGGTTGATAATGAAGAGGAAAGTCATGGGCTGCAGGAGGATATCAATCGACTGGTCAGGTGGGCAGAACAGTGGCAAATGGAATTTAATTCAGAGAAGTGTGAGGTAATGCACTTTGGGAGGGCTAATAAGGAAAGGGTATAGACATTAAGCGATAGGTCACTTAATAGTATAGATCAACAAAGGGACCTTGGCATGCTTGTCCACAGATTCCTGAAAGTAGCAGGCCAGGTGGATGAGGTGGTTAAGAAGGCATACAGAATGCTTGCCTTTATTGGCCGAGGCATAGAATGCAAAAGCACAGAAGTTATGCTTAAATTGTATAATAATCTGGTTAGGCCACAGCTGGAGTACTGCGTGCAGTTCTGGTCACCGTATTATAGGAAGGACGTGATTGCACTAGAGAGCGTGCAGAGGAGATTTACTTGGATGCTGCCTGGAATGGAGAATCTTAACTATGAGGACAGATTAGATAGGCTGGGTTTGTTATCATTGGAACAGAGGAGGTTGAGAGGAGACCTCATTGAGGTGTACACAATTTTGAGGGGCCTGGATAGAAACATAGAAACATAGAAAATAGGTGCAGGAGCAGGCCATTCAGCCCTTCTAGCCTGCACCGCCATTCAATGAGTTCATGGCTGAACATGAAACTTCAGTACCCACTTCCTGCTTTCACGCCATACCCCTTGATCCCCCGAGTAGTAAGGACTTCATCTAACTCCCTTTTGAATATATTTAGTGAATTGGCCTCAACTACTTCCTGTGGTAGAGAATTCCACAGGTTCACCACTCTCTGGGTGAAGAAGTTTCTCCTTATCTCGGTCCTCAATGGCTTACCCCTTATCCTTAGACTGTGACCCCTGGTTCTGGACTTCCCCAACATTGGGAACATTCTTCCTGCATCCAACCTGTCCAAACCCGTCAGAATTTTAAACGTTTCTATGAGGTCCCCTCTCACTCTTCTGAACTCCAATGAATACAAACCCAGTTGATCCAGTCTTTCTTGATAGGTCAGTCCCACCATCCCGGGAATCAGTCTGGTGAATCTTCATTGCACTCCCTCAATAGCAAGAATGTCCTTCCTCAAGTTAGGAGACCAAAACTGTACACAATACTCCAGGTGTGGCCTCACCAAGGCCCTGTACAACTGTAGCAACACCTCCCTGCCCCCGTACTCAAATCCCCTCGCTATGAAGGCCAACATGCCATTTGCTTTCTTAACCGCCTGCTGTACCTGCATGCCAACCTTCAATGACTGATGTACCATGACACCCAGGTCTCGTTGCATCTTCCCTTTTCCTAATCTGTCACCATTCAGATAATAGTCTGTCTCTCTGTTTTTACCACCAAAGTGGATAACCTCACATTTATCCACATTATACTTCATCTGCCACGCATTTGCCCACTCACCTAACCTATCCAAGTCACTCTGTAGCCTCATAGCATCCTCCTCGCAGCTCACACTGCCACCCAACTTAGTGTCATCCGCAAATTTGGAGATACTACATTTAATCCCCTCGTCTAAATCATTAATGTACAATGTAAACAGCTGGGGCCCTAGCACAGAACCCTGCGGTACCCCGCTAGTCACTGCCTGCCATTCCGAAAAGTACCCATTTACTCCTACTCTTTGCTTCCTGTCTGACAACCAGTTCTCAATCCACGTCAGCACACTACCCCCAATCCCATGTGCTTTAACTTTGCACATTAATCTCCTGTGTGGGACCTTGTCGAAAGCCTTCTGAAAGTCCAAATATACCACATCAACTGGTACTCCTTTGTCCACTTTATTAGAAACATCCTCAAAAAATTCCAGAAGATTTGTCAAGCATGATCTCCCTTTCACAAATCCATGCTGACTTGGACCTATCATGTCACCATTTTCCAAATGCGCTGCTATGACATCCTTAATAATTGATTCCATCATTTTACCCACTACTGAGGTCAGGCTGACCGGTCTATAATTCCCTGCTTTCTCTCTCCCTCCTTTTTTAAAAAGTGGGGTTACATTGGCTACCCTCCACTCGATAGGAACTGATCCAGAGTCAATGGAATGTTGGAAAATGACTGTCAATGCATCCGCTATTTCCAAGGCCACCTCCTTAAGTACTCTGGGATGCAGTCCATCAGGCCCTGGGGATTTATCGGCCTTCAATCCCATCAATTTCCCCAACACAATTTCCCGACTAATAAAGATTTCCCTCAGTTCCTCCTCCTTAATAGACCCTCTGACCACTTTTATATCCGGAAGGTTGTTTGTGTCCTCCTTAGTGAATACTGAACCAAAGTACTTGTTCAATTGGTCTGCCATTTCTTTGTTCCCCGTTATGACTTCCCCCGATTCTGACTGCAGGGGACCTACGTTTGTCTTTACTAACCTTTTTCTCTTTACATACCTATAGAAACTTTTGCAATCCGCCTTAATGTTCCCTGCAAGCTTCTTCTCGTACTCCATTTTCCCTGCCCTAATCAAACCCTTTGTCCTCCTCTGCTGAGTTCTAAATTTCTCCCAGTCCCCAGGTTCGCTGCTATTTCTGGCCAATTTGTATGCCATTTCCTTGGCTTTAATACTATCCCTGATTTCCCTAGATAGCCACGGTTGAGCCACCTTCCCTTTTTTATTTTTACGCCAGACAGGAATGTACAATTGTTGTAATTCATCCATGCGGTCTCTAAATGTCTGCCATTGCCCATCCACAGTCAACCCCTTAAGTATCATTAGCCAATCTATCTTAGCCAATTCATGCCTCATACCTTCAAAGTTACCCTTCTTTAAGTTCTGGACCATGGTCTCTGAATTAACTGTTTCATTCTCCATCCTAATGCAGAATTCCACCATATTATGGTCAGTCTTCCCCAAGGGGCCTCGCACAATGAGATTGCTAATTAATCCTCTCTCGTTACACAACACCCAGTCTAAGATGGCCTCCCCCCTAGTTGGTTCCTCGACATATTGGTCTAGAAAACTATCCCTAAAACACTCCAGGAAATCCTCCTCCACCGTATTGCTTCCAGTTTGGCTAGCCCAATCTATGTGCATATTAAAGTCACCCATTATAACTGCTGCACCTTTATTGCATGCACTCCTAATTTCCTGTTTGATGCCCTCCCCAACATCACTACTACTGTTTGGAGGTCTGTACACAACTCCCACTAACGATTTTTGCCCTTTAGTGTTCTGCAGCTCTACCCATATAGATTCCACATCATCCAAGCTAATGTCTTTCCTAACTATTGCACTAATCTCCTCTTTAACCAGCAATGCTACCCCACCTCCTTTTCCTTTTATTCTATCCTTCCTGAATGTTGAATACCCCTGGATGTTGAGTTCCCAGCCCTGATCATCCTGGAGCCACGTCTCCGTAATCCCAATCACATCATATTTGTTAACATCTATTTGCACAGTTAATTCATCCACCTTATTGCGGATACTCCTTGCATTAAGACACAAAGCCTTCAGGCTTGCTTTTTTAACACCCTTTGTCCTTCTAGAATTTTGCTGTACAGTGGCCCTTTTTGTTCTTTGCCTTGGGTTTCTCTGCCCTCCACTTTTCCTCATCTCCTTTCTGTCTTTTGCTTTTGCCTCATTTTTGTCTCCCTCTGTCTCCCTGTATAGGTTCCCATCCCCCTGCAATATTAGTTTAACTCCTCCCCAACAGCACTAGCAAACACTTCCCCTAGGACATTGGTTCCGGACCTGCCCAGGTGCAGACCGTCCGGTTTGTACTGGTCCCACCTCCCCCAGAACCGGTTCCAATGCCCCAAGAATTTGAATCCCTCCCTGCTGCACCACTGCTCAAGCCATGTATTCATCTGCGCTATCCTGCGATTCCTACTCTGACTAGCACGTGGCACTGGTAGCAATCCCGAGATTACTACTTTTGAGGTCCTACTTTTTAATTTAGCTCCTAGCTCCTTAAATTCTTTTCGTAGGACCTCATCCCTTTTTTTACCTATGTCGTTGGTACCAATGTGCACCACGACAACTGGCTGTTCTCCCTCCCATTTCAGAATGTCCTGCACCCGCTCCGAGACATCCTTGACCCTTACACCAGGGAGGCAACATACCATCCTGGAGTCTCGGTTGCGTCCGCAGAAACGCCTATCTATTCCCCTCACCATCGAATCCCCTATCACTATCGCGCTCCCACTCTTTTTCCTGCCCTCCTTTGCAGCAGAGCCACCTACGGTGCCATGAACTTGGCTGCTGCTGCCCTCCCCTGATGAGTCATCCTCCCCAACAGTACTCAAAGCAGTGTATCTGTTTTGCAGGGGGATGACCACAGGGGACCCCTGCACTATCTTTCTTGCACTGCTCTTCCTGCTGGTCTTCCATTCCCTATCTGGCTGTGGACCCTTCTCCTGTGGTAAGACCAACTCACTACACGTGATACTCACGTCATTCTCAGCATCGTGGATGCTCCAGAGTGAATCCACCCTCAGCTCCAATTCCGCAACGCGGACCGTCAAGAGCTCGAGGCGGATACACTTCCCACACACGTAGCGCCCAGGGACACCGGAAGTGTCCCCGAGTTCCCACATGGTACGGGAGGAGCATATCACATGGCCGAGCTCTCCTGCCATGTCTTAACCTTAGATACCCTTAAATTGGTAATAACAATAAAAAGAAAAGAAAAGCTACTCACCAATCACCAGCCAATCACTTACCACATTGGCTGTGACGTCACTTTTTGATTACTTTCTACTTCTATTTTGCTTTCTCTCCCACTGTAGCTGCACCGGTATGCTTTTGACAGGTCGCTCCCCTCTCACCAACTGCCGCTGGCTCTCGATCTCCCGCTGGGCTTTTGACAGGTCGCTCCCCTCTCACCAACTGCCGCTGGCTCTCGATCTCCCGCTGGGCTTTTGACAGGTCGCTCCCCTCTCACCAACTGCCGCTGGCTCTCGATCTCCCGCTGGGCTTTTGACAGGTCGCTCCCCTCTCACCAACTGCCGCTGGCTCTCGATCTCCCGCTGGGCTTTTGATAGGTCGCTCCCCTCTCACCAACTGCCGCTGGCTCTCGATCTCCCGCTGGGCTTTTGATAGGTCGCTCCCCTCTCACCAACTGCCGCTGGCTCTCGATCTCCCGCTGGGCTTTTGACAGGTCGCTCCCCTCTCACCAACTGCTGCTGGCTCTCGATCTCCCGCTGGGCTTTTGACAGGTCGCTCCCCTCTCACCAACTGCCGCTGGCTCTCGATCTCCCGCTGGGCTTTTGACAGGTCGCTCCCCTCTCACCAACTGCCGCTGGCTCTCGATCTCCCGCTGGGCTTTTGACAGGTCGCTCCCCTCTCACCAACTGCCGCTGGATATAGTGGATAGCAAGGGCCTGTTTCTATTGGTAGAGGGGTGAATTATGAGAGGGCATAGTTTTAAGGTGGTTGGTGGAAGGTTCAGAGGGGAATTGTGGGGGGGCTTCTTCACACAGAGGGTTGTGGGGGTCTGGAACTCACTGCCTAGAAGGGTGGTGGATGTAGAAACCCTCACCACATTTTAAAAGTGCTTGAATGGGCACTTAAAGTGCCGTAACCTGCAGGGTTATGGAGCTAGAGCTGGTAATTGGGATTAGACTGGATAACCTTTTGTTGGCTGGCGCAGATACGATGGTAACTACTGCAGGGAAGCGAATACAGCCAGGGTGATCTCCTGGACTAGTTTTGATCGCCTGGATGGGTCGGGGAGGAATTTTCCCAGATTTTTTTGTTCCCCAATTGGCCTGGGTTTTTAATCTGGTTTTTGCCTCTCCAGGAGATCACATGGCTCCGGTTGGGATGGAGTGTAGAATGTTTCAGTGTAAGGGGTGTCGCAGTTGTGTAAGGCGGACTGGTTGGGCTGGGTGCTCTTTGCCTTTCTGTCATTGTTCATTGGTTTATATGTAACCTTCAAGGCTGCTGACTGAGGGCGTGCGGTTCTTTGTCGGCCGGCATGAACATGATGGGCTAAAATGGCTTCCTTCCTCACTCTAAATTTCTATGTTTCTAGTGCAGGAAAGTGGAGTTGAGGTAGAATATCGGTCCTGATCTTATTGAATGGTGGAGCAGACTCGAAGGGCCGAATGGCCTGCTCCTATTTCTTATGTTCTTATCTGCACTCATGGTGGGTTAAAGTAAACATGGGGATTGATGGGTGATGGAAATAATTAATGCACTTGGTGATTGGATAACTTAGAAAGACTTGCATTTATATAGTGGCTTTCAGAATGACCCAAAGCTCTTTACAGCCAATGAAGTTTTGAAATGTAGTCACGGTTGTAATTTCGGAAACGTGGCAGCTAATTTGCACACAGCAAGGTCCCACAAACAGCAATATGATAATGACCAGATAGCCTGTTTTACTGATGTTGGTTGAAGGATAAATATTCGTCAGGAGTGGTCATTAGGGGAGGGTTCCCCTGCTCTTATTTGAAACAGTGCCATGGAATCTTTTATGCCCACCCAAGAGGGCAGACATTGGTTTAATATCTCATCCGAAAGACGGCACCCGCGACAGTGGAAGGAGTTTCCTACCTTGCAGAAAAATTCAATGTTATTAACTCCACTCAGGAATGAGCACATTTAATTATAGCTAAATATCCATGAAATTAGATGATTGATGTGGAGTCTAGATCTCAATAAGCCTGAGGGAAAAAGTCCCATTATTAAATGATACTTCTTTCCAAAGCCTAGAAATTACTATTGCTGCTATCCACTATTAGTGGATGAACACTTAATATGTTCATTATTTGTTCCCTATTTTAATGGAATCATGAATCCATTTAAAATAAATGGGGTAATGCCAATATTAAAATAGTGGATTGAGGTGTTAAATGTTCATCCCCTAATATTAGCAACAGCAATTGTTAGGCTTATAATTTTAGGAGACAGTGCTTTGATGAAGTAGTTTAAATCACAGAATTTTTAAAATATAATTCGCTGGTCATGAAAATTATTCTCAGAATAAGCAAGAAATAACCTCCCCCCTGCTTTTTACAGTAGTTGATTAGAAATAAATAGTATCCAGCCTGAGCAATGCACCACTGGGAGTACCCCAAAATCATGTCCACCGCTCAGCAACAATGGTGAAAAAAAAAGTGATCTTCTAATTATACACAATGTATCTTTGTAACAGAGTCTGTCAGTTCATCCACATCATCTCCAGTCCAAGACATATATTCTTTGTTTGCTACCTGTAATGTATTTGTTTCATCAGTTCTTTGCTAAGAATTGATAGCAACACATTGCTATTAAGAATATTAAGAACTAATTGGTTTTATTTGCAAAAGGTTTAACAATCACACTACACATTATCAGTTCATCCACCAGGCTCACAATCACCTACCTCATCGTGGACCCCCCAAATCCAACTGGCTGGGGTTTTATTTGAGTCTTGTGAACATCACGTGACTGGCTAAGCCACTCCCAACTCAACAGCTCTACAACTATTTTAATTCTAACTTGAAATCAAGTGCCCCCTTTTGGCAAGGGTACTAGAACCCACAAATTTCCAAATAAAACTTTAACGGATATTTAGATCAAATTAAAATATGGTTGCCGGGGGTGATGATGCACTCCAGTGCCTCCGGTGCCCACCTCTCGCGGTACCGGTAGACACCGCGTGCTCCATCTCCAGGGATACCCTGGTGCAAATGTAGCCACGGAAAAGAGGCAGGCAGTTGGGCTGAACGACCCACTCGATCTCCCGCTGCCTGGAGCCTGGACCGGTTAATGGCCACCTTGGCCAGGCCCAGGAGCAGTCCTACGAGGAGGGCCTCCGACCTGCCCGCTCTCCTCTGCACTGGGTGCTCAAAGATCAGGAGTGTGGGACTGAAGTGCAGCCAAAAATCGAGGAGCAGCCCCTTCAAATAGTAGAAGAGGGGCTGCAGCCTCACACACTATACATACACATGGAACACGGACTCCTCCAGACCGCAGACATTGCAGGCGGCCTGAGAGTCCGTGAACTGACTTAAAAACTTATTGCATGGGGGCAGTCACTCCAGGCCAAGTCCCCAATAAATAAAAGGAGAACTTCTGCGTAGAGAGCCCCCCATTGGAGACCCCCGCCTCCTCCGGGTGGCAAGATGATGCACCATGGTGTGTCCGGACGGCAGATGAGGATGGCAAAATGGAAGGTGTGCAAGAACAGCCTGTACAGGAATCCCCTTCAACAGCTCTACAAATCTGTGAGCATATTCAGAGATGCATACATTACACTACCAATCTCAAGTGGATACACATGTGATACAAAATCATCATCATAGGTGGTCCCTCGTGTAAAGTCCTTACTCAATGGCACAAAACCCACATGAGGCACATTCTATGGTCAAGGTCACTCTATGACCTGAATCTTTATTCACAGGACCAAGTGATGACCCTGCGTAGGATCTCCCTTTATATACCTGGATGACCTGGTAAGGAGTGTCTCCCACAAGATCACCCCCTGTGGTCAAGGTGTGCATTGCTTACGTATATACAGTATTGCAGTGGTGTTACATAGAGGTTACATACATGATATCACCTCCCCCCCAAAGTCTTATTGGGATCATAGGTTAAGTCTTGCTGTGGAGCGCCGCAGTTGGGGCTCTGTTTGTTGAGCCTTGGCGTGAGTATCTGTCACCTGTGGTGATTCCAGGCTGACCGCAGGGACTGTGCATGCTGCTGAATGTTCTTGTTGCTCGTTCACTGGCGGTGGTGTGAGCACCATCTCATGATCTTCCTCTGGTTCCTCAGTCTCTATGCTGAACCTTTTTTTTTTACTTGGTCCAGATGCTTACGGCATATTTGCCCATTGTTAAGTTTAACCACGATGACCCTGTCCTCAACCACGATTGAGGACAAATACGGGGTCATTTATTTCTATACATCTCCCCCTTGAATTTCGGTCATGGTACTCGTTTTGGGACTGGCGCTTGCCCTCAACTATGTCAGTCAGGACTGGGTGAATGAGGGACAACCGAGTTTTGAGTGTTCGTTTTATAAGTAGCTCAGCGGGCGGGACCCCCGTGAGTGAGTGCGGTCGGGACCTATAGGCCAGCAGGAGGCACGATAGGCGGCATTGTAGGGAGGGTCCTTGAATCCTGAGCATGCCTTGTTTAATGATTTGGACCGCACATTCCACCTGGCCATTGGAGGCCGGCTTGAATGGTGCTGTCCTGACATGGTTGATGCCATTGTCCGACATGAACTCCCGGAATTCGTAGCTCGTGAAACATGGGCCATTATCGCTAACAAGGATGTCCGGCAAGCCGTGGGTTGCAAAGATCGCATGTAGACTCTCCACAGTGGTGGATGTTGTGCACAAATTCAAAATGATGCACTTGATCCATTTCGAGTACGCATCTACCACAATGAGAAACATTTTTCCCATGAACGGGCCCACGTAGTCTACATGAATACGTGACCATGGCCTGGTGGGCCAGGGCCACGGGCTGAGCGGGGCCTCCCTGGTGGCATTACCCAGCTGGGCACACGTCGTGCACCTGCGAACACAGTGTTCCAGGTCTGAATCAATTCCCGGCCACCAAACATGTGACCGGGCAATGGCCTTCATCAGAGCGATGCCTGGATGCTAACTGTGGAGTTCCCTGATGAATGCCTCCCTGCCCGTATGGGGCATGACCACCCGACTGCCCCACAGTAGGCAGCCAGCTTGGATGGAGAGCTCATCCATCCGCCTGTGAAACGGTCTGACCTCCTCAGGGCATGCTCCGTGTACGGGCGCCCGATCCCCAGTCAGGACACATTTCTTAATCAGAGATAGGAGGGGATCTCTGTTTGTTCAGATTTTGATCTGGCGGGCTGTGATGGGGGAGCCTGTATTGTCAAAGGTATCAACCCATGACCATCTCAGCACTTTGTTCCATTACCCCCTCGGTGGTGGCCAGTGGAAGCCTGCTGAGCGCATCAGCGCAATTTTCGGAGCCAGGCCGGTGCCGGATGGAGTAGTCATAAGCAGCCAGCGTGAGAGCCCATCGCTGTATGCGGGCTAACGCGTTGGCATTGACAGCCTTGCTGTCTGACAACAGGGATGTTAACGGCTTGTGGTCCATTTCTAATTCGAACCTCCTGCCAAAAAGGTACTGATGCATTTTTTTTACACCATAGACACACGCGAGTGCCTCCTTCGCAACCATCCCATATCCCCGTTCTGCTTGAGAGCGCGACCTGGAAGCATAAGCCACAGGTTGTAGTTGGCCCTCAGCATTACTCTGCTGCAACACGCACCCAACCCTGTAGGACGATGCATCACATGTCAGAACCAATTTCTTACAGGGGTCGTACAGGTTCAATAACTTATTTGAACAAAGTAGGTTCCGTGCCCGATTGAAAGCCCGTTCTTGACAGTCCCCCCAAAACCAATCACAACCCTTACGCAGGAGCACGTGAAGCGGCGCCAACAACATGCTTAAGTTCGGCAGAAAGTTCCCGAAATAGTTCAAGAGTTCCAGAAATGAACGCAACTCCGATGTGTTGCTGGGCCTGGGCGCTCGTCGAATCGCCTCTGTTTTGAATTCGGTGGACCGAATCCCAGCTGCCCAGGAACTCAACATCAGGAGTCAAAAACACACATTTAGACTTCTTGAGTCGCAGGCCTACCCGGTCCAGTCGGCGTAGCACCTCCTCCAGGTTGTGGAGGTGTTCCTCAGTGCCACGACCCGTGATGAGGATGTCGTCCTGAAATACGATTGTTCCAGGAATGGATTTAAGCAGGCTTTCCATGTTTCTTTGGAAAATCACGGCCGCTGATCAAATACCAAACGGGCACCTGTTGTAAATGAACAGTCCCTTGTGCGTGGTGATGGTGGTCAGTAGTTTAGATTCGTCAGACAGTTCTTGGGTCATGTAGGCTGAAGTGAGATCCAACTTGGTAAACAGCTTCCCGCCTGCTAGCGTAGCGAAAAGATCCTCTGCTCTCGGGAGTGGGTATTGGTCTTGTAGGGCCTTGATAGTGGCCTTGTAGTCGCCACAGATCCTGACAGAACCATCCGCTTTTAGGACGGGAACGATGGGGCTCGACCAGTCGCTGAATTCAACGGGCGAGATGATGCCCGCTCTTAGCAAACGGTCCAATTCGCTCTCAATTTTCTCCCGCATCACATATGGCACCGCTCTGGCTTTGTCGTGCACTGGTCTGGCGTCCGGGGTGATGCGTATCACTACTTTGGTACCTTTGAACGTTCCGACGCCAGGTTGGAATCGTGACTCAAATTGTTGTTGGACTTGTGAGCATAAACTTCACTCCACAGATGACATTGCGTGCACATCCCCCCATTTCCAGTTCATATCAGCTAACCAGCTCCTTCTCAACAGTGCAGGACCATTGCCCGGGACAATCCAGAGCGGTAGCCGGTTCACTGATCCATTGTGTGTGACCGCCAACATTGCACTGCCTAGCACTGGAATGATTTATTTGGTATATGTCCGTAGTTGTGTCTCAATGTGTTCTAATTTGGGTCTACTGGCTTTGATTGGGCATAGCTTTTCGAATTGTTGAACACTCATGAGTGACTGGCTGGCTCCTGTGTATACAGGGATGCCGTTTAATAAAACCTTCATCATCATTGGTGGCGTTTTGGTATATGAGCTGTGAATGTTTGCCACATGAACCGGCTGAACTTCAGCGTCCATTGATTTGTCCCAAGAGTCATCCTGCATCACAGACCCCTCTTCTTGTCCATCCGCCTTGTAAATTAGCCTGGTTACAGACTTCCTGCACATTCGAGCTAAATGGCCACTGAGGTTGCAATTTCTGCAGACAAATTGTGAAACCTACAAGTCCTGGCAGAGTGTTTGCCCCCACACCTTGAGCATGAGCTGAGATTCCCATTGTTGTGAACAAAGGAACTATGACCCGGCATTCCTCGCTGATTGACTGCCCTTGAGTACCCGGTTAGTGGGTGTCAATGGCCCCATCCCGGACCGCATTGTCCACTGTAATGGCATAAATGTCCGTTCAGCCTGTTATTGTCTCTGTTGAAAACCTACTCTGGGGTCTATTGCTGTCTGGGGTGTGTCGAACTGCCCTTGCCTGCCTGCGGGGCTCTGAGTCGTGTTTATGATATTGACTCCCTGATCCCCGCCATGTATATTATTTTGGTTTCCTCCTCCCCCACCATGAAAGTCTGAGCCATCAACGCCGCCACTTCCAAAGTCAAGTCCTTGGTCTCAATTAACTTTCGGAAAATCCCCGCATGAACAATGCCCTCAATAAATAAGTCCCTTAACATCTCCCCCCTGCAGGCATCTGTGAACTTAGAGGCTGGCCAAATGCTGGAGGTCCGCAACGAAGTCCAGTATGCTCTGTCCTTCACGACGTCGGTGGGTATAGAATCTGTGTCGGGCCATGAGTATGCTGCTCGCCGGTTTGAGGTACTCACTGATTAGTTTGCTGAGCTCTTCAAAGGTTTTGTCCGCCGGCTTTTCAGGTGCTAGTAGGTCCTTCATGAGCGCGTAAGTCTTAGGTCCACAGTTGGTCAGCAGATGGGCCCTTCGCTTGTCGGCCACTGCATCTCGCAGCCATTCTTTCATGACAAAGCTTTACTAGAGACTCTCAATGAAATCGTCCCAGTCCTCACCAACACAATACCGTTCCTCTGTGCTACCGGTGGCCATTCTCGTGGGTCGTTGATTCCCGTTTCTCATCCTTATTCAATGGCACAAAACCCACACGAGGCACATTGTATGGACAAGGTCACTCTATGACCTGAACCTTTATTCACAGGACCAAGAAGTGATGACCCTGCGTGGGATCTCCCTTTACATACCTGGATGACCCGGTAAGGAGTGTCTCCCACAAGTTCACCCCCTGTGGTCAAAGTGTGCATTGTTTAAGTATATACAGTATTGCAGTGGTGTTACATAGAGGTTACATACATGACACCTTGTATCGAGGATGACTTGCTTCAACGCCAAAAAGGGATGAGTTTACAGATGTTTCAATGAAGGACCTAATATCCCAGGTCCAGAACTACTGAAGGGTGGAAGATGCCCATGCATGGATTTTTTAATGTGTGGTGGCCGTTGCACACCAGCCATCACATGGGCTTGACAGAGCTAGATCTTGGTCCAGTGGCAAGGATTAACCAAGACAACTGGAGACCAGCTCTGCTGCAAAATACAAAATAGCAGTACATCGAGACATAGAAAAAGTAGGTTATCCCTCAGTTACAGCGCAAATTATATGTCATGCAATGGACCATTCAGATACACCATCCCGGACACCATGGAGGTGATCTTTGCATGTAGCGTGAATTGTGCCCCTGCCTGCATCTAGAGGAGCACCAGCTGCCTAAATCAAGATCCACCCAAAAATCCGAATTGGTGGGCAACCAGCGGTAAGTTGGCGCCTGCTTTCCACCCGATTTTGATCCCGGTACCACCATTTTCTAGGTACAAACGGGGTGGTACTAACACAAAAACCACCCCCCTATTTACAGAATTTGTGTTTGTTATTACAGCCTCCACCTTCTATTCAGCAAAACAAGGTTGTTTGAATAAAGTAAATTCTTTTTTATACAAGGTACATCACAAATTACAGGAGAGCAAGCTACTTTGTTACAGTTAGCTAAACTAAGCAGTGCTACACATTTTATTTTCCGAGGCTATGCATCAGATCGCAAGTCATCAGATTCACTTGATATCCAGTGCCAAACACAGAATTCTAAACCGAAAGAAAGAAAGAAAGAAAATTATTCATGAGGGAGAGAAAAAGAAGAGCAAATGGACAGGCCAAAGTCTGGAAAGAAAGAGAACTGCCGTGAAATTGCGGTCTCTGTGACAGCGTTCTCTCAGAGTACGCTGCTGTAATCCATTTGAAAGGCCCTGCAACCTCTGGATATCCGCATGCGCTTGCATCTGAACTGTCTGAAAAATGAGTATTGCTGATGCAGAGTTGGGCTATTTGCCCAACAGCTGCCCGGCAATTGCTCACGCAACTTTTATGGCTGGTAAAAGCAGGCACAGGGCCTAGGCAACAGAAGGCAAAGCCACCAATGGTTGAGCGATTATAATCAGGGCTGCTCAAGAGGGCAGAATTAGCGAAGCGCAGACATCTCAGGGAGTTATTGGTTGTTGCGTGGATATTACAAAGGTTACTGTCGACCTGCATGTTGAGCACAATGATGCCCACTGTTACTGCAATATCTAAATCTTTTCCACAGCTGTATTAAACCTGATGACATGACGATAAGCGGTCTTTATGACACTGACAAGGAGAGGGATGATATTTGCAACACTATTTTTGCATCATCTAATGTCATCATCAAATGTCCAAAGCCAGGGTCAGTTCAGGTCACAGTATTGCAGGTTATTCCCGGTAAAACCCTATTTGATAGCTCCAGCTTGACATTTTAATTTTGTACACCCCCAATGTAGTCCAAGTCACATTCCACCATACTGTGCTACTCAGCCTCCAGCCACCAATGACACTTCAGACACAGTTGCTTGTTTACAGAGTGATAAGGCAATGTGTCATATTAATGCCACAACAGGGGCTTCACGAAAAAAAATGCTCACCAGTCCAGAAACCGTAGCAGGTGTGCTGGTACTATATTAACTTCCCCTTGGGCTTTTCTCTCAATTAAAATAGCTCCGACAATTAAATAAACAATCCAGTGCAACAGATTTTTGTCAAAGATTCAGGGCTGAATTTCCCACTGAGATTTGTTATACATTGTAAATGTTGGCCTAAGTATTTTTTAGGGAAGAGACATGCCTCATTACAAATATTAATATTGTGGCTGTTGTGGACATACCAGCTCCTGCAGACCAGTCATTTGCTTATATGTTTAGTGGCAGATGCATGTGCTTCAGAGGACTAATTCCAGTCTTACCAGACAATGACAACTCTTTACAACCAGTAATATGTATGCCCAAAGGAATGCAGCTGTCAATGTTACGCATTCCAGATTCCTTGAGTCGCATCTCTGCATGTGACATGGGAATCTAGGGCATTGCCATAGCCGTATTCCATAATCTCCTTCTCAATTCATTTTTTTTTATACTGTACATCTTTCGGTGACATTTCAATCCTCAGGTGCAAAAATGAGCTACAGTTACTTGTTCATATTCATTTCAATTTGAAGTTTTCATTTTTAATATTTTTCAGCATTCAAAGAATCTGTCATACATTCGGCAGTTTTAGATATGTCTTTTGCAATTGAACATCCTATGATTCGGTACCATTATTTAGCTTATTATTATGGGTCTGCAATTGGAAACACACGCACTTGTGGGGTGTGGGTTCATAAAGAATTCCACGCATGATAAGTTCCTGATACCAACCGCTTCCTTCAATTAGAACTGCACGTATATTTGCTGCATGTATATTTACACAGCCACTTCATGGCAGTTCCTGTGCAACTCCTAGTGGCCAATTCAAGAGCATCATTAGCAGATTGCCTAACCTCTCTCTTACTGAGGGAGATAAAAAATAAGCAGAGACAAGAAGTAAAAGCAATTTGCTGATGCAATATCATAAGAATACAAGAACATAAGAAATAGGAGCAGGAGTAGGCCATCCAGCCACTTGAGCCTCGATACCAATTTGTTTCCTTTCAGGTCTCGGCTTTGGGTCAGTGGTAACACTTGCCGCTGAGTCAGAAGGTCATGGGTTCAAAGCCCCACACCAGAGACTTGAGCACGTAATCGAGGTCGACACTTCAATGCAGTACTGAGGGAGTGTTGTACTGTTGAGGTGCTATCTTTTGAATAAGATATCACACTGAGGCTCCGTCTTCCCGCTCATGTTGACATAAACAATTCAATGGCATTAATTGAGGATGAGTAGGAGTTCTCCTGGCCAATATGCATCCTTTAATCAACACCACTAAAACAGATTATCTGATTCATCTCATTGCTACTTGGTGGACCTTGATTTGCAGTGTTTGGCTGCTATGTTTCCCTTCATTACAGCAATGACTACACTTCAAAAGTTTTTCATTAGTTGTGAATACATAAGAACATACAAAATAGGAGCAAGAGTAGGCCATTTGGCCCCTTGAGCCTGCTCCGCCATTTAATAAGATCATGGCTGATCTGATCATGGACTCAGCTCCACTTCCCTGCCCGCTCCCCATAACCCTTTATTCCCTTATCGCTCAAAAATCTGTCGATCTCCACCTTAAATAGATTCAATGACCCAGCCTCCACAGTTCTCTGGGGCAGAGAATTCCATAGATTTACAACCCTCTGAGAGAAGAAATTCCTCCTCATCTCAGTTTTAAATGGGCAGCCCTTTATTCTGAGACTATCCCCCCTGATTTTAGTTTCCCCTATGAGTGGAGATATCCTCTCTGCATCTACTTTGTCGAGCCCCCTCATTATCTTATATGTTTCGATAAGATCGCCTCTCATTATTCTGAACTCCAATGAGTAACTTGGTGCAGTTTTATTAATCAGAGTGACTATTTGTACTACTGTTCTGTGTGTCCTTCTGCGCATGTGCGTATTGGACCCCGCCCCCTTTTTGAGCAGGGCCCTGCGATTCGGTGGCACATGCGCAGTGCGACGTATGAGGAAGCCAAAAGTCGGAAGTGGGGCCACCAGCTTGCATGGAGCTCATCGCTGCTGAAAGATTTTCTGGTGCGACCTTCTGTGGGAGAGAAAACATCGGAGATAGTGGGAAAGAGAGAGAATCGGGGGGGGGGGGTGGGAGAGAGCCAAGTGGGGATGGTGAGGTGGGGGACAGAGCCAGGGATGGGGGGAGAGAGAGAGAGAGAGCCAGGGGGCGGGGGAGGGTAAGAGAGAGAGAGAGAGCAGGGGGGGGGGGGGTAGAGGGAGAGGGAGAGGGAGAGAGAGAGAGAGACACACAGAGAAAGGAAGTGGGAGAGGGGCAAGAGGAAACTCAGGGAAGATGGATCACGTTCTTCCAATCCACTTTACGCCCACATCCGATTTCTCGGAAAGCTCGGTGTGTGTGTTACAAGGGACATCGTTGGGGTGGATAAAATCCAGAAGTCACGACACTGTCACTATTCACTTCATACCCAATATAAGTGTTAACAATCCGTGACCCACACACAATGCCCCATCTATGGGATTAAGGTCATGCATTTGCGCTGGGGTAAGAGACTTCGGCTGGAACTTGGGAGGCTTTTGCTGGATTGGTGGAGATCTATCCTCTCTAGCTTCTGAAGTCAGAATGGACCGAATTATACTTTGCGATGTCAGTCAGAACTTGGGCTGGGCAGTTCCAGTTACACATGCCACAGAAACTTCAGGGTGTGGCTTATCTTCCAAGGGGACAGATCAGCAATAGGCTATGTGATAATGGAGAGCCAATCAGAGACACTGCGGCCATTTTGGTAGTACAGATTGAACCTCCCTTATCCAGATCTCCCTTATCCAGAACCACCCCTCATCCACAACCATTCCCGGCCACTCCGACATGAACAAATTGAACAAATTGAAGTCCTTCCTCATTGCCAATTCCCACAATCGTTGGCCTAATCCAGCGATCCCTCCCCCCCCCACCATGATCTATCTGCCGCACTCCCAGCCCGAAGCCAGCCAGCCCCGATATTCCCTTGCTCAGTACCTGCACCATCCAATTTAACGTGACCACCCCTCATCCAGAAAAATCTCTTATCCAGAACAGGCCAGGTGCTGAGGGTTCCGGGGTTGAACTTGTACAAATAAGCGCATACTTTATTAATTCAGCTAAAATGGGTTTATCCCAAAAAGGCAATTTTAATAAGGGTGTCCAGTCCACCACCTGAGAGTTACCTGATTTTAAATCACTGAAAATGACTTTAAAAAACTATACTGAACCATTTACTAGTTTCATAGATGTACACTGGTCAGTTTATTAAATTAAATATTTTAAAACATGCCCAGTCGTATCTTTGTACCTAAGAAAAAGCTTAATTTGAAGCGCCTCCTTGAACAGTCACAATCAGTAGAAACTCGCTATGCTCATTATTTCAATCTGGAGGCGTGGCCAGTTTTGTGGGCGTGGCCAGTTTTGTGGGCGGCAGACTGGAGTTTTCGCTTTGGACGCAATCGGCAATCTGGGCACAAATTGTGCTTGAAATTGAGCTGGTTTCCCAAAGTGAAATTATGGTTCACGTTTCCGCCTGAACTCATTTGCATAATCACAAACATAAACTCTTCCATGAACCAGCGCATTCAGGCAGCACGATGTTTTTAAAAAATAGTTTTTGGAAAGATTGCGGAAACTCGATTCATGCTCTTGCGCTTAAAGTTCCGCGACCTTTTACACTGGTTTGGCCGATTTCAGGTGCATTGCGCTGGTAGAAACTCTAGGCCCAGATCCTTAGGGCAACAGAGTGCTCTTTATTTGTTGCAAACCTCAAGAGCTCGCTGTACTGATTTAAAGCAGAAAACCTTGTTAGTTGTCACTTTGCTGCTGAGATGTTGTCAACTTTCAGAAAGGTACAGCAGACAGCCATTAAATAGAGAAAACCAAGACAGCACAGGGAGCAGATCATGTGCCTTAATGTAACCACTGCTATTCAATAAATCCTTTAGCAGCCTGAAGAAACAATAGCTTTTTACATAAATGCTATTACACTAATGGTCAACTGTGCTTAGCTGCACTTATCGTCATAAACTGAGTTGAAAGGAAAATCCCATTTCCTACAAGCTTTTGTTCAGTGCTATTAATCTCGAAATACTAATCCCAAAAATGAACATTAACATCACACTACATTACTGTTCATGTCACAGCAAAACATTTATACATGAAATATTTTCTTTCTGCAGCATCGGTGATTAATCCTTTGTAGATTAGATTTTAGTATGCACACATTGTAACTTCTTCAAAATCAATTTCTTTAAATTTTAATGCTGAATATAAAATGGAATCAGATCATTTCAAACTACCCATTTAATGTCATCCTCAAAGGAAATTACAAAATGTCTCCATCAGTTCTATAAAAGTCATGCAGATGGAATTAACATGGACTAAAACTAATTTACAAACTTCATGCTTTGGCACTTTTTTATTAAAACAGAAAGTCATGTCAGAGCTCCCTCACTATCCATAATGAAATGATAGAAAATGTTGTGTAACTTATTCCAAAATCAGTTGAAACGTGGTGAAAAATACATATGCAGTACCTGTATTACAGTAAACTGAATGTCTACCGTTACTAAATTTGTTGAAAGCTTCTTGGATTTTTAAATGTGCATCAAAATACCTTTTTTGTCAAACTGAGTTTAATAAAGTGCAAATAACTCCTGAAAAAAATGTATTTGTAATTTTTCTCAGAATTTGATGCTTATCGAAATAAGTGCAAATTGAGTTTTTTTAAGTGGGATTAGATTCCTCCCTCCATGTCAAGCAAAGGGTGGGATGATCCTTTACATCACTTACAGT
This sequence comes from Pristiophorus japonicus, assembly GCF_044704955.1. NCBI lineage: Eukaryota > Metazoa > Chordata > Chondrichthyes > Pristiophoridae > Pristiophorus > Pristiophorus japonicus. The sequence goes on from NC_091979.1 coordinate 261,092,943, forward strand.
GTGCAATCAATTGACACAGGATCTACACGGACAAACAGGACTTGGTTTGTTACTTTTCACTGCTATCTGCCATGGAACACACAAGTAGCGTGACCTTTGAAGGCATCGAAAACTGGGAATAAACGGAAACTGTCTAAATGGGAAACCACTGCTTTAATGAAGTTTTAATTTTTATTTATTTATCATTCTCCCAATTTCATTTGGACTCTGGGTCATAAGAAAGGTGCCTTGCATTCAGGAGGAAACCTATCTCTGTGCTCCATGACAATACTAAATATACTTTACTGGGTTGATGGCCACTACCAGCCTGAAATTGGATCCTTGACATGAACCAAATGATTAAAATGTAGCCCCAGGACCAATTGCAGGTGATCCTCAAGCCAGTCTCTTCTGGTACATGCAGTGTGCATCCTAACCAGTTTGTACCAGAAAACGGTGCAAACCAAATTATCCCTTCTGTAATTCTAAAATTCAAATCATTTTGGCATTGGGAGCCTTCCCAGTTTTGAAGATCGTATACATGGACAGTACCCAGTACTGCTTCTTTCCAACGGGAGAGAATTCATGAAAAAAGACACTCATGAAGTTTGGTTAAAATTCTAACGCGTTCCTAAATTACTGGCATGGTTCAGATAATATTTATGAAAGCACATATAACAGGGATATGTTTCAACTGCTCGCAGTATGTTCGGTTGTCAATGAAACGTACGGTATAGGATATCACTTATAAAATTTGGATAAAATTGTTTCTTTTAAAGGTCATTTCAACAGAAGACTGCTGGAGAAAATGAAACACCTATATGCTCACTCTTATTATTGGTAGATACTGCACTTCAAATCTGAGCTGCATGACATTTTTACTAGAATTCTTTTTTAAACAAGTCATGCAACCAGTCTTGAATTTTTAATTGTTCATTTATATTTAAATCAGACAATAATGTTTGAGTAGCTATACATCATGAAGTATGTAGCATATTCCCTTCAGATTTCTTTATTTCTCCTCTTCACCCTGAACACTGCCAAGGTGATTAATCAAGAGGACACTCCTGTGACCGCAAAATCGAATGGACAGCATTTCCTTTTCTCGAGATGTAGAAATTCTGTGTGCACAGTTCCCTGCGCCTGAACATGGAGGCCCAATGCACCCCCCCGATGTTGGCCCTCGGGCCTCACTTCAATGGATCTGACATAGCGTGAACAACAGGCGGAGAAGAGGAAACTGAGATCGGGCCTCTGCTCCTGCTCCTCCTGACTCCACATTCAGGAAAGTAAAATTTTTTAAACATGCGAGCGCTCCCAAGGTTTGAATGCAGCTGGCACTGGCTACCTCAAGGCAAACTAATCTTGCAGTGGAGGCCTATGCAAAGGGCCTCTCGGCCCCAGGCCCGCCACTCTCGGCCCCATGCTCGCCGGGGTGGGGGGTGGGGGAGAAGAGAGTCAGAGCCTCAGGTCCTGCTTCTCGGCACCACGTGGATGGACTGATTCAGGCTGGGAGGTGGGGGTGGGAGGAGGGGGTGGAACTTGACAGGGGGTAGGGCTTATCGCATCTCTTTCAAAAATAGTGCAATACAAATAGTTACATCGTAAAAGGAGCAGCGTGCGGCGGCCCCTGGACAGTGTGGTGGCATACCACTGCAAGGTACAGCGCGAGTAGTCCGCGAGAGCGATGGTCCTGAAGAGGGCGACTGGATTGGACATCATCACAATCCAGGTCGGTGATTGGAGCATGGGCAGGTACAGCAGGAGCGGCGAGAGATTGCAGAGCGATGTGATCGGGGCCCAGAAGAGGCGAGGGCCCAGGGGCAGCACGAGCCAGCACACACTGCGATACGTGTGCACACTAGGTCGGTGCAGCAGAGCTGGTCTCCAGTCATCTCGGTTAACCCTTGCCACTGGACCAAGACATAGCTCTGTCAAGCCTGTGTGGTGGCTGGTGTGCAACGGCCACCACACGTTAAAAACTCCACGCACAGGCATCTTCCACCTTCAATATGCAGTTCAGGACCTGGAATATTAGGTGCTTCATTGAAACACCTGTGAACTCATCCCTTTTTGGCATGGAAGCAAGTCATCCTCGATACAAGGGACCGCCTAAAAGGGGCTCCTTGTTATCAAATCTAAGATACAGATTGGCATGTTACAAATTTGGTTACCTCTTTTAAAGTAGCATGAGAATGGTGCCTTAAAATCAAATAGCACCATATATGAAAGGTTTGTATTAATGCTCATTTTATAAAGTGTCTCATTTTCAGGCACACCTGGTCTGTTTAATTGTTAGAGATAGATTTGTTCAAACGCCATGGATGTTGATATTGAAGAGCAGCTGATTTGTGGCTTGGCCGGCAGAGCGGGGCTGGGGTGAGGGCTCTGGTAAGGTGCCTGGCAATCCCCTCTTAATCATATTGTGTGTAATCACACTTCGTTCATCAGTCAGGCCTCTGATCCACTGGCATTGCTCAATACCCAGGGCAGCTTATGAATGCACACTTATTTCTTTTCCTTCACCAATATGGCGGGTGGCACATTTCCGGATGGCAATATGTGCGCGTTTACTACCCATCATATTGGGGGCTTACTAGGCTGGCTAGCGCCCAAATTTTTAGGCCGATATATCTGTTTGGCTATTTTGGTTACTTTATCCAGTTATTGAGTGGCCAAGAATTCAATTTGCGACTAGTTGGGAGGCCATCCACATACCTGCCAATTCGGTAATACCGGGGATGAATTTCCATGAAGGTTCTCCTGAACATTCTATAATTTTGGCGGTAGAGTCACAGAAAGATTGCAAAAATGGCATAAATATGGTGGTCTCAAAGTTACAGCAGATAAGAAGCCCTGTGGAAATTTACCCCCTTACTGTTAAGAAAAATACACGTGCTGTTCATTCATATAGGCACCACTTGTCTGCATTTGTTTTTGTAAACATCTTTATGAATTAAATCCACGAAGCAGACCATCGGAGTTGGTTTTTGCTGGTGTACACCCACTATTATTTTGTCCATTATTTCACTGATGTGAATATAATTGAGGGATCAAAAGGTTAAAAAAGCTAAATATTTTAGTTTAATCTTAAAATGTGTGTTAACAATTCTGTGAAGAACGCACTGTTGATTACATAAAGCTATTATATAAATGTGCTTTTGGAATTCCAATTATATTAACATCCAACAGACACCACAGATGCCAAAAGGAATCAACAGTAATTGCTTATTTGAGCAGAGAAAGGCTCAGCTGTCAATCAATCATATGTGTCACAAGAACCACAGGCTGCAGCATCAAGTTATGGTTCTAGTCCCACTGAGAAAAACATTAAAAGGTTTAAATGCCTGATCAGAAGACATTCAACTTTCAGCCGCAGACTGATATCATCAGGTTCTTTACCCATTTGCCATCTTTAAGTACCCTCAACATAGCTGCCATTTGCGTTTGCATTGAATATAACGAATATATTAAAAATAGCATTTAAAATTAGTCTTTGGAACTGACTGTGACAGATCAAAATTGCTGCATTATTTCAAAATCAAATATGGTGTTGTCAAAGCTAAGTCATTACTTTAAGCAATATTGCAAAAACAAAATAAAAACACACAATTATGGTGGCAGGCAGCTTAGGAGGATTTTATCTTCACCATATTTTATATTTCATTGAAAGGAAATGGTTTCATATGTTACATATTTTGACCTGGATGCAGGTAAAATTCATAATTATGTTTCCAGCATATTTCAAAATTGTGCTTCATGTTTCAGTAATGACTGCATTGCAAATTAATGTTGCCAAATTGCCATCAACTGAACTCAGGGAAAAATATTTCTGCTAGTTTACTAATTAACAGTTTGGAGAGCTAGACGACAGGCATTTGACACTGAACAGCACAATTTAAATGAAAGTCAAAGTGAAAAATGAGTTTTATTTGCAGAAAGCCTTTAAGAATCTAGTTAAGAAAACATTAGCAGTGCAGCTTTTACCTAAAACCATTCATCTGCAGTTCATTAATTATTAGTATCTTTTTCATAATTGCTGCCTTTTAACCTCACATTGCTTACTTATGACGATAGAGCATTAGATTGGCAAGGTGACAAAAATGCAAATGAATATTGATGTCCTCAAGAATATTTGTTGTTATAATGCAAGTGTTTTGATTAAGCATTTTATGCAGATGCATGCAAAAAATTATCATTTTTCTGAATGAGCTGTGCTGCTCAACAGGATTCTTCGGAGAAGCTCCTAGTATCTGCTGTCCACCAGTAAGGACTCAAACGATGTTTGCCGGTTGCCTAATTGCCAACTAATGATTATCCTCTTTGGGGGTTATGGGGAGAGAGCCAAGATGTCTTTGGGATTAAGGTAACTCCACGATGATATGACTGCCAATGGAAATTCAGAACCATGCCAACTCTCTGTGGCTAACTGGTAACCAAAATGTAACCAGGCAAGTTTGCTTCACTCCAGGGCACTATAACTGACCAGCCAAACTCCATATTGTTTTCTGAAAGAAAAAGAGCAAATGCTGGAAGCACTCAGCAGGTCAGGGGCATCTGTGGGGAAATATCTTGCCCATCCCCGGTTTTAATCGCTCCACCATTGGCGGCCATGCCATCAGCTGCCTAGGCCCAAAGCTCTGGAATTCCCTCCCTATATCTCTCCGCCTCTTTCTCCTCCTTTAAGATGCTCCCTTAAAACATACCTCTTTGACCAAGCTTTTGGTCATTTGTCCTAATATCTCCGTATGTGGCTCGGTGTCAAATCTTGTTTGATAACATTCCTGTGAAGCGCATTGGACGTTTTACTACGTTAAAGGTGCTTTATAAATGCAAGTTGTTGTTGTTAACATTTCAGGTCGATGACCTTTCACACTCCATTGGACTCTTGAAAGTAGAGATTCAAACAATGTTACCACACTGGTTTCCCCTCATTTACCTGAATTTCTTTCATCTATAACCGTAGACATACCTAAGAAGATTTGAGTGAGTCAAGATTTAGCAACTTTATTGGATTTACAAAACAACAACAACTTGCATTTATATTGCACCGTTAACGTAGAGAAATGTCTCAAGGCACTTCACATACTTAAGTATTTGTATGCAAAAATTAAATTCTTAATATTAATGTTGTTCACATTATGTTTTATCCAGTTGCGTATACACCCAAAATTGGCCTGGTTACAAGCTGATGAAATCAAGTCCACATATGGTAAGCAGGCTCCACTAAAATTGAACTTGTAACCATGAAAAATGTAGAAAAGACGTTCCTCGTTCACCACTGATTTCTGTGCATTTAAAATGAAGAGTTATTGGAAGATGACCAATGCTAATGAAAACAGTATGATTTAATTACTTCTTGGGTGGATACCCAGCAATTTCTGCATGTAAATAGTGAACTCCTAGTAGAAAAGAGGACAAAAAGTGCCCCCCTTCCCCCCCCAACACTCAAGGCAGCTTGTCACTGCTGGCTGCATCTCTGTAGCTTGTTCCTGGGCAGCCTGGTGTCACCTCTCAAATTGCGCTGGTGTGATGCTGCTGTCCTGAGCAATATCAAAGCAGGTGAACTACAGCCATCCACCATTCTACCTGGCCTGGATCTGTGTTGGCACTGATCAGTGGGATGGCTGGTTTAATGACAGTCATCAGTTCCTGAAGGCTGAGACAGCAGCATGCATCACACTCACCATGGTGTGGAGGTCGCTATGCAGGTTACTCTTTATTATCTCTCCTATTGCCAACAACACTGCAGTTTGTGCTTGTGTGGTCGCAGAGGCTCCAACTGGTCCCTGGTCACTTCTTAGCTAACAAATTCCAATGAAGCTCCATTGGTGCCTGCAACAAAAACAAAGCTTCCCTAATCTTGCGGAAAGTGAGAGCTGCAGACCCGAGAGTCTTTGAGAGACTAGTCAGCTGTGGCTCAGTGGGCAGCACATTCGCCTCTGAGTCGGAAGGTTGTGGGTTCAACTCCCACTCCAGGAACTTGACCACATAAATCTAGGCTGACACTCCAGTGCAGTGCTGAGTGTTATGGATAAGGAGTCAGACTAGATGCTGCAAGCTCAAAGTAAGTGTGACCGTAATTCTTTATTGCAGATCTCAGAGTGCCTCTCCAGCCTATGAGATCTCCTTATATACAGGTGCTCCCAAGGGATTGTGGGATCCCTTGGGACTCCAGAGGATAAGCCCACTGGTGGTTAGACATGGTAATTACAGGTTTACATACATAACAACACTCCCCTCACCCCCCCACCCCCCAAAGTCAATTGTGTAACTATTTACAATGTGAGTCGATCTGGGGCCTTCCTTTCCCTGGTTGATCGTCTCGGTGGGCCCTTTGTTGGGCCTGCGCTGGGCTGCTGAGTTTGGCTGGGCTGCTGCGGGTAATGGGTTCCGCTTCATGGTCAACCAATGGGTCGGTTGCCACTTGTGTGTGTGTGTTGGAGGGTCGAAAAAGGTAGAGTCTATTGTGGGTTGTTCTGGAAAGCCCGTAAATCTGAGTTTGGTTTGGTCCAAATGTTTTTTGCAGGTGAGTCCATTTGAGAGTTTGACCACAAACACCCTACTCCCCTCTTTGGCCAAAACAGTGCCAGCAATTCCCTTGGGACCTTGTCCATAGTTCAACACAAATACAGGATCATTAGCTTCAATTTCACGTGACACATTTGCGCGATCATGATATGTATTCTGTTGAAGCTGCCTGCTCTCTACCTGTTCGTGTAGATCAGGGTGGACTAATGAGAGCCTTGCCTTAAGTACCCTTTTCATTAGCAGTTCAGCGGGAGGGATCCCGGTGAGCGAGTGGGGTCTTGTGCAGTAACTAAGCAGGACTCGGGATAAGCGAGTCTACAGAGAGCCTTCAGTTTCCCTTTTCAAGCTCTGCTTGATTGTTTGAACTGCTCGTTGGACGCTGGCTTAAATGGGGCAGATGTGACATGTTTGATCCCATTGCGGGTCATGAATTCCTTGAATTCGGCACTGGTAAAGCACGGCCCATTGTCACTTACAAGGACATCAAGCAGGCCGTGCGTGGCAAACATGGCCCGTAGGCTTTCAATGGTGGCAGCGGACGTGCTTGCCGACATTATCACACATTCAATCCACTTGGAGTACGCATCTACAACTACTAAAAACATTTTTCCCAAGAATGGGCCTGCATAGTCGACATGAACCCTAGACCATGGTTTGGAGGGTCAAGACCATAAACTTAGTGGCACCTCCCTGGCTGCATTGTTTAACTGCAAACATGTATTACATTTGTGCACACAGGACTCGAAGTCTGCATCGATACCGGGCCACCACACGTGGGATCTGGCTATCGCTTTCATCATTACAATGCCTGGATGGTACTGTGGAGATCACTAATGAGAATGTCCCTGTCCTTTTTTAGCACAACTACCCGATTACCCCATGGGAGAGAGTCTGCCTGTATAGACTTTTCATCTTTGCGCTGCTGGTACGGCTTTATTTCTTCCTGCATTTCTAATGGGACACTAGACCAACTCCCGTGGAGCACACAGTTTTTTTTTACTAAGGACAGTAAGGGGTCCTGGCTCGTGCAGGTTCTAATCTGTCGGGCGGTAACAGGTGATTGCTCACTCTCGAATGCTTCCATTATCATAACTAAATCTGCAGGCTGTGCCATCTCCACCTTGGTGGTGGGCAATGGTAGCCTAGTGAGAGCATTGGCGCCTGGCCTGTGGCGGATGGCGTAGTTGTATACGGACAACGTGGGCGCTTTTGGCTAAGATCATGCGTAACTGACCTGACAGGGGAGTAACCACCATAACCCCAAGGTGGTTCTCCCTGGATCAGGAAGGTATATGCTTGCTTTTTTGAAAAAAGGAGGTGGGTGGGGTGGCTTGACCCATCCACCTCCACGAAGGTGTGTGGGGGGCCTGACCCATCCACCTTCATGGCACGAACCTGGTATTGCAGTACTTCCAGGAACGGTGCAGTGGCTCTAGGCCTTTTGGCTAAGAGCATTGGCGCAGAGTGATCCTTGATGTGTGCAAGGTGACCTCTGGCGTTTGTGATTTGACAAAGAATTGGAAAGATTGGCTACGAATTTCAAAAAAAAACGTGAGCGCCCATCGCTTCTCGGCCTTTTGGCCAAGATCAAGTGTAGTATCTGTTCTTATCAGTTTAATATCCCCTATGGGGACATGATATTGAATTGATTTTTGGACAGGGAGCTGGATCAGGGGCATGCCCCGTCCACTCCATGCACCGACCAGGTATTGCAATATTTCCAGGAACGGTGCAACTTCGCCTCTCGGCCTTTTGGCCTAAGATCAAACACATTGGCGCAAAGTGATCTTTGGCGTTAGAGTTGATCTGGAACGAAATTGGATAAAAAAATGTTAAAAAACGTGAGCGCCCATCTTTGGATGCGGGCTGATGCATTCGTATTTATCCCCTTATTTTCAGTAAAGAGGGATATAAGCGGCTTATGGTCGGTTTCCAATTCAAATTTGAGCCCGAACAGATATTGATGCATTTTCTTTACCCTGTAAACACACGCTAATGCTTCTTTTTCGATCATACTGTAGGTCCTCTCGGCCTTAGACGTACTTCTGGATGCATAAGCAACCGGTTGCAATTTCCCAAATTCAATTAGCTTGTTGCAATACACACTCGACCCCATACAACGACGCATCACATGCTGGTACCAAACATTTACATGGATCGTACAACACAAGCAATTTGTTTGAACATAACAGCTTCCTAGCTTTTACAAAGGCATTTTATTGGCTTTTACCCCATACCCATTCATCTCTTTTACGCAGTAAACAGTGCAGGGGTTCTAACAATGTGCTAAGACCTCGTAAGAAGTTATCAAAATAGTTCAGGAGTCCTAGAAACAACCGCAGCTCCGTCACGTTCTGTGGTCTTGGTGCGTTTTTGATTGCCTCCGTCTTCAAATCGGTGGGCCTGATGCCATCCGCCGCAATTCTTCTCCCCAGGAACTCCACTTCAGGCGCCAGGAAAACGAGCGTTTTAGTCTGAGCCCCATACGATTAAGCTGACCAAGAACCTCCTCCAGGTTCTGCAGGTGCTCAACGGTGTCCCGACCTGTGACCAAGATGTCATCCTGGAAGACCACAGTGCGCAGGACTGACTTCAGCAAGCTTTCCATGTTCCTCTGGAATATCGCCACGGCCGATTGAAGCCCAACGGGCTTCTGTTGTAAACGAAAAGACCTTTGTGCAGGTGAGGCCTTTTGAAGATTCCTCCAGCTCATCCACCATGTGGGCCGAGGTCAAGTCCAGCTTCGTAAACATTTTCTCTCCTGCCAGCGTTGCAAATAGGTCATCTGCCTTTGGTAGCGGGTATTGATTCTGCAGTGAGAAACAATTGATAGTTACTTTGTAATCACCACAGATTCTGACGGTGCCATCTCCCTTGAGGACTGGAAAAATCAGACTGGCCCACTCATTGAATTCGATCGGCGAAATGATGCCCTCTTGTTGCAGTCTGTCCAGCTCAATCTCCACCCTCTCTCTCATCATGTAAGCTACTGCTCTCACCTTGTAATGGATGGGTCGCGCCCCCGGAATCAAATGGATCTGCACTTTTGCTCCTTGGAACTTCGAACAGCGAGGGGAACTTGCTTAGGACCTGGGCACATGAGGTGTCATCGATGGACGTAAGCGCTCAGACGTCGTCCCAGTACCAGCTTATCTTACCCAGCCAGCTCCTGCCGAACAGCGTGGGGCCATCACCCGGTACCACCCAGAGTGGTAAATCATGCACCGCTCCATCGTAGGAGACCTTTATGGTCGCACTGCCAATTACGGGAATCAGTTCCTTTGTGTACGTTCTTAGTTTTGGTACGAATGGGAGTCAGGACTGGCCTCGAAGTCTTGTTGCACCACAACTTATCAGAAGTATTTTTACTCATACTGGACTGGCTTGCGCCCGTGTCCAGCTCCATGGACACCAGGAGTCCATTTAATTCAACCTTCAGCATTATCGGGGGATACTTTGTGGTAAATATGTGTAACCTATATACCTCTGCCTCCTCGGTCTGAGGCTCTTGTTCGTCATGATCCACCATGGATCTGTCCTCCTCTGCAACACGGTGGTTTGCAGGATTAGCAGGGTTTGCAGCTCACCTGCACATACGTTGGAGGTGTCCCATTGTTCCACAGCCCTTTGAAGCAGCATAAATGGAATCGATGATCACCCCCGCAGCGCCAACAAGGTGTTAATTGCCTTGTATTCACCACCTTTGATGGCGGACTCAGTCATCTGCGGACGTGCAGCTACAAGCGTGCAAGTCCTGCCATGTACATTTCGATTCGAAAACAACATTACTTTGTTCACAGTACTTGCAGCAGCACTAGTGTGCTGGGAAATTTGTTTGGTATTGTCACTGGTGGAAATAAACGCCTGGGCTATTGCTATGGCTTTACTCAAGGTTGGGGTCTCTACAGTCAAAAGTTTGCGAAGTATTACTTCATGGCCAATGCCAAATACAAAGAAGTCCCTGAGCATATGCTCCAAGTGTCCTTCAAATTCACAATGTCCTGCAAGGTACCTTAAGCTCGGCGACGTAGCTCGCCACTTCCTGGCCTTCAGACCTCTTGTACATGTAGAACTGATACCTCGCCATCAGAACGCCTTCCTTTGGGTTCAGATGCTCTCGGACCAGTGTGCACAAATCATCGTATGACTTGTCTGTGGGTTTTGCTGGAGCGAACAGGTTTTTCATGAGGTCATCCGTTGGTGCCCCATAAACGGTGAGGAGGATCGCCCTTCGTTTGGCAGCATTCCCTTCTCCTTCCAGCTTGTTGGCCACAAAGTATTGGTCAAGTCGCTCCACGAACGTTTCCCAATCATCTCCCTCCGAAAATTTCTCCAGGATGCCCACACAGTTCTTTGCATTGTTGCATTGGGGTTTGTCATCTGTATCTCGTCGCCAGTTGTTACGTCTTGGATAACGAGTCAGACTAGATGCTGCAAGCTCAAAGTAAGTGTGACCATAGTTCTTTATTGCAGATCTCAGAGTGCCTCTCCAGCCTGTGAGGCCTCCTTATAAACAGGTGCTCCCAAGGGATTGTGGGATCCCTTGGGATTCCAGTGGATAATCCCTCTGGTGGTTAAACATGGTAATTACAGGATTATATACATAACAACGAGGAAGTACTGCACTGTCAAAGCTGCCATCTTTTGGGATGAGACTGTTAAGCCGAGCCCCATCCGCCCTCTCAGGTGGACGGAAAAGATCCCATGGCACTATTTCGAAGAAGAGCAGGGGAATTATCCCCAGTGTCCTGGACAATATTTTTCCCTCAATCAACATAACCAAAATAGATTATCTGGTCATTATCACATTGTTGTTTGTGGGAGCTTGCTGTGTGCACATTGGCTGCTCTGTTTCCCACATTACAACGAAAGTCCTTCATTGGCTGTAAAGTGCTTTGAGATGTCCGGTGGTCGTGAAAGGCGCTATATAAATGCAAGTCTTTCTTTCTTTAACTGTAAAGCCTTCACGTAGGTACGATGATCTTTTCAGGCAAGTACCCATGTGTTCAGAGTCCCATGACTCTGAAACCACAGATACCCATCTCCTTGGCCTCTACTGGGAATGGGGCACATTCTCATCACTTCCCACTCCTCTGATCCCCTTGTGTTCTGTAAATCACATCCTCACAAACACCAGTTAATTGTGCTAGGTGAAAGCATCCGAGCTGGTGCCTGGCGTGAAGCAGCAAATAATGCTGATGGTGAGTTAGAGGGGTTCAGTACAGAGGAACATGGGCAAAAGATTTGTGCTGGAACTCATGGGTGGGCTTCAGTCCGTGTCATCTCCCTCTTTGTCATAAACCAGGAAGTAGCCCAGTCTCTGTTTGAAAGGTCATCGACTGACCAGAAACATTAACTCTGTTTCTCTCTCCACAGATGCCGCCTGACCTGCTGAGTATTTTTCCAGCATTTTCTGTTTTTATCTCTATTTCTCCTCCTCATTTATCACTTGTTGGTGTGATGGAGCTATTATGTAGTATTTACCGCACAGAATCAGGCCTCTCAGCCCAACAGGTCGATACTGGTGTTTATGCTCCACTAGAGCTGCAAGAGGGTATAAGCCAAGAATGGGTGAGAACTAACCCCTTATGTTTGAGGAAAGAACGAACGTGCATTTATGCAACAATTTTCAAGACTTAAGGACATCCCAAAGCGCTTCACAGCCAACAACATACTTTTTACAATGTAATCTCTGCTGTACTGCAGGGAAAAGATCATTTAACTTTGGGTATAGGTCCTTCGTCAGAACATCTGGCAGAGGGGCTACACCGGAAACATTTATCTTTATTAGCTCTTTCAAATGTTGACAAACCTGCGTATTTCCAGTATTTGCAGTTGTGTCTTTTGACCTGTACTGTAAGCACAGTACTTACATAGGATTACAAAGTATATATAGCAGAGAAACAGGCCATTTGGCCCAACCAGTCCATGCTGGCATTTATGCTCCACTCGAGCCTCCTCCCGTCTTTCACCATCTAACTCCATCAGCATAACCTTCTATTCCATTCTCACTCAAATGCTTTTCTAGCCTTCCTTAAATGCATCTATACTTTTCGCTTCAACCACTTCCTGTGGTAGTGAGGCCCACATTCTCACCACTCTATAGGTGAAGAAGTTTCTCTGAATTTCCTATTTGATTTCGACTCTATAAAAAGCAAGCATACTGTGATTATGAAATGGTCAGTGATCCAGTTGCATTTGTTTAAAAATAGACAGCTAAATAGAATGGATGGCTAAATGGGATTGTGATTTCTATGGTTTAATTTTTTTTACACATCTAAAGTGTATAAAAATATACAATGAACACTTGCGGACAGACACTACAGAAGGCTGTAACAGACCTACAACTTAACAGCTTTTGCTGCCATCTAGTGAATGTTTCAGATTGAAAACTTTCAATGTATGTATACATTTAAAAATACATTTGGCAGTTATAAGTTTGTCAGATGACTGTGTAAACTTCATTTAATTTGAAATAGAATTATATTTTCCAATGTTCCAAAATAGATTTAAGTCGTAGGAAAGTTATTTCTTATTAACCTCAATCACATCACAAATTAGGACTAATTAACAAGTCATTAAAATGGCTCTGACATAAGAACATAAGAAATAGGAGCAGGAGTAGACTATTTGGCCCTTCGAGCCTGCTCCGCCATTTAATAAGATCATGGCTGATCTGATATGGACTCAGCTCCACTTCCCTACCCACTCCCCATAACCCTTATTGCTCAAAATTCTGTATGTCTCCGCCTTAAAGATATTCAATGACCCAGCCTCCACAGTTCTCTGGGGCAGAGAATTCCACAGACTTACAACCCTCTGAGAAGAAATTCTTCCTCATCTCAGTTTTAAATGGGTGGCCCTTTATTCTGAGACTATGTCCCCAAGCTTTAGTTCCCCTATGAGTGGAAATATCCTCTCTGCATTCATCTTGTTGAGCCCCCTCGTAGGGCTCAAAATTGGCCAGGAGTTTCTCCGTTTTTTTTTGGAGTAACTTTGTTTCTCTGGCGTAAGTTAAAAATCCCCACTTTCCCCAATAAACTTGCTCCAGAGTAACTGAGTTAATTACGATTTTTTTATTCTCAAAAGGGGGCATTCCCAGTCACCTACGCCAGTTTTGGCTATTTAGGCAACTTTGGCCAGTTAATAGTTACTCCAAATATATTTAGGCCAGCATATGTGGCCACTTCAGAAAACCCTTGCGGAGAGCTAAGAAATCAGTGCAGGTTAAGTACATTCTAAAGCACCAAGACTTACAAAGTACTAAACAATGCACAAAAAGTAATAAGCATTCAATAACAAAAAAAAATAGACGGAAGCAGAGAGGACCTGCACCTAAAGCACCAAGACTTACAAAGTTTTAAGGAAAGATTAAAAGAAAATAAAGGAACTCGGCAAACATAAATTCCGCCTATTAATCAAAAATATCGCCTCTTGCTTTATTATGAGGTCCCGCTCGACTAAACCTGAACTGAAAAAATTGGACCAAAAAGCACCCTTACTCATCAAACACCGATGATTAAACTTTCTACTCAACCCCAGCAAGGCTTAATTAAAACATGTTTAACACTACTCTTCCTGACATTGACCCTGGCCATCTTAATCACAGTAGTTTAAACCACGAACACAAGCAGCTACTTACACAGCAGGCCGGTGCAGGAGACCACTCGGCCAGGGATAGGGGCGGGATGACCCGGAGACCACTCGGCTAGGGATAGGGGCGGCAACTGCGAGCATCGGGTTCCTCTCGCACAGGCTGCAGGATGCGCTGGGGGCGAAGAGCTATTGCGCATGCGCGCACACTCGAACGTGCATGTGCAGACGTCCCGGCACTGTTTTCAGCGCCGGGACGCTGGCTCCGCCCACGAATCCACTGGCCACGCTACGCCACCACCGAAGAGAGGCCAGACAGCGGCCAAAGTCGGGAGGAAGATTTTCAGCATGCTTGGAGTCGTGGAAAAGCGGTGCACCTCGGGTGAGTGCGCCAAAAATGAGCAGGAGCCAATTTTGAGCCCATTGTATGTAAGTAATTTATTAAAAAAGTAATGACTGCAGCTCAGAATTTCGTACTAAGCTTATTTTGATGCTATGTCGCAAGTTTTGTTGTTAAAAAGCTGGAGGGGAAAAAGAGTTTATTGAAAAAAAATTTAAAAATTAAAACATCTATTCCTGCTAGTTTTAGTTTAGTTTTGTTGTCCAGAAAACGTACAATATAGTACATGTCTATTAAAACAGTGCAACAATGGTATTTGGCCGTGATATATATTCTGATTAATACAGTATAACAGTGTGTTTAGACGTATTTTGTATTTTGGCTGGCAGCGAAATATGGTTCATTTGTCTGATTTAGTTTTTTTTTTACAGGCTTCCATTCCACAAGACTTTCTAAAAGAATTCTGTAAATCATTGCTACTTGAAATACAAAATATATCAATAAATCAAAGTGAATACATTTTAAGATATAATAGAACATGGGCATGTTTTGAAAGGGCAAAGGACATTCAATAAGCAAATAGTTAAAGGAAATGTGTCTTAAACATTTTATTCCTGGAAGTGTTAAGAACACAATTTTAAAGTTCCACATGTGTATATATCTTAATTTCTGTGACTTTTCTGTCAGAATTGCAAGTGTTATCAAGTATTGTGTTTCAGCATTACTGAATTAATGATTGAAATTATTATGTGAATTGCTTTTCTATGTTTTGTCACTAATCTTGAGCAAAGTATAATGTTCCAGCATTGAGCCTTTACCATACTTCAGCATGTATTGCTTTCTGGTGAATGTGCATTAAATTATATTGCCATTATCTCAAATGCTGATCTTGAGGTAATACTTTATTTTTCATTCTCCCCACAGTGGCCTAATAGTTCCAGAGGTACATGGAAATAAGTAGTTTACTGTTGTGTATAGAGAAAGAGTCCGACTGAACACTGTGAGCTCAAAGTGTGACCTTAGTCTTTTATTGCCGGTCTTCAGAGTGCCTCTCCAACCTGTGAAGCCTCCTTTTAAATACCTGTGCTCCCAAGGGATTATAGGATCTCTTGGGACTCCAGGAGATGAGCCCTCTGGTGGATGTACAGAGTAAATACAAGTCCACATATACAATAACACTCCCTCCACAAAGTCAATAGTGTAACTATTTACAATACGAGTCGATCTGGGGCCCTTCTTGCCCAGATTGATCGTCTCGGTGTGAAAGCTGGTGTTGTTGAATCATTTGTTGGGCCCTCACTGGGCTGCTGTGCAGCTGGCCTTGCTGGGCTACCTGGTGTGTTGGGCCCTGTAGGGCTGCTGTGGATGATGGGTTCTGCTTCATGGTCAACCGTGGTGCCGGTTGCCACTGGTGTGTATGTTGGGGGATCAAAAAAGATAGGGATTGCTCAGGATAGTCCGTGAATCTGAGTTTGATTTGGTCCAAGTGTTTCCGGTGAATGAGTCCATTTGAAAGTTTGACCCAAAACACCCTGCTCCCCTCTTTGGCCACGACAGTGCCGGGAAGCCACTTGAGACCTTGTCCATAATTTAATACAAGATCTTTGATTTCAATCTCGCGTGACACATTTGCGTTATCATGGTATACACTTTGTTGAAGCCACTTGCTCTCTACCTGTTCATGTAGATCAGGGTGAACTAACGAGAGCCTTGTCTTAAGTGCTCTTTTCATTTGCAGTTCAGCAGGTGGGATCCCAGTGAGTGAGTGGTGTCTCGTGCGGTAGCTAAGCAGGACTTGGGATAGGCGAGTCTGCAGTGAGCCTTCAGTTACCCTCTTCAAGCCTTGCTTGATGGTCGGCACTGCTCTCTCTGCCTGACCATTGGACGCTGGTTTAAACGGGGCAGATGTGACATGTTTGATCCCGTTACGAGTCATGAATTCTTTGAATTCAGCACTGGTAAAACATGGTCCCGTTGTCGCTCACCAGGACATCGGGTAAGCCGTGAGTGGCAAACATGGCCCGCAGGCTTTCAGTAGTGGCAGCGGACGTGCTCGCCGACATTATCTCACATTCAATCCACTTGGAGTATGCGTCTACAACCACAAGGAACATTTTATCCGAGAACGGGCCTGCATAGTCGACGTGTACCCTAGACCACGGTTTGGAGGGCCAAGACCATAAACTTAGCGGCGCCTCCCTGGGTACATTGTTTAACTGCGAGCATGTATTACATCTGTGAACGCAGGACTCTCAGTCCGCATCATTACCGGGCCACCACATGGGATATCTGGCTGTCGCTTTCATCATTACGATGCCTGGATGGGTACTGTGGAGGTCATTGATGAAGGTGTCTCTGCCCTTCTTGGGGACCACTACTCAACTGCCCCACAGAAGGCAGTTTGACTGTATAGACATTTCATCTTTGCGCCGCTGGAACGGCTTTATCTCTTCCTGCATTTCCACTGGGACACTGGACCAGCTCCCGTGAAGCACACCGCTTTTGACTAGAGATAATAAAGGGTCCTGGCATGTCCAGGTTTTGATCTGCCGGGCAGTGACAGGTGGTTGCTCACTCTCAAATGCTTCCATAACCATGGCTAGATCTGCGGGCTGCACCATTTCCACCCCCGTGGTGGGCAATGGCAGCCTAATGAGAGCATCGGCGCAGTTTTCTGTGCCTGACCTGTGGCGGATGGCGTAGTTGTATGCGGACAATGTGAGCGCCCATCTCTGGATGCGGGCCGATGCGTTGGTATTTATCCCTTTACTCTCGGAAAACAGGGATAAGTGGCTTATAGTCAGTTTCCAATTCGAATTTTAGCCCAAACAAGTATTGATGCATTTTCTTTACCCCATAGACACATGCTAACGCTTCTTTTTCAATCATGCTGTAGGTTCTCTCAGCCTTAGACAGACTCCTGGATGCACAAGCACCAGTTGCAGTTTCCCAAAATCATTAGCTTGTTGCAATACACACCCGACGCCATATGACGACGCATCACATGCTAGTACCAAACACTTACATGGATCAGACAACACAAGCAATTTGTTTGAGCATAACAATTTTCTCGCTTTTACAAAGGCATTTTCTTGACTTTTGCCCCAAACCCATTCGCCCCCTTTTCGTAATAAGACATGTAATGGTTCTAGCAGTGTGCTGAGACCCAGTAAGAAGTTACCAAAGTAGTTCAAGAGTCCCAGAAATGACCACAGCTCTGTCACGTTCTGTGGCCTCGGTGCGTTCTCGATTGCCTCCGTCTTCGCATAGGTGGGCCTGATGCCGTCCGCCGCAATCCTCCTTCCCAAGAACTTCACCTCAGGTACCAGGAAAACGCACTTCGAGCATTTTAACCTGAGCCCCATGCGGTTGAGTCGACTAAGAACCTCCTCCAGGTTCTGCAGGTGCTCGACTATGTTGCGACCTGTGACCAAGATGTCATCCTGCAAGACCACGGTGTGCGGGACCGAGTTCAGTAAACTTTCCATGTTTCTCTGGAATATCGCCACCGCTGATTGGATTCCAAACAGGCATCTATTATAAACAAAAAGACCTTTGTGTGTGTTGATGTAGGTAAGGGCCTTCGATGATTCCTCCAGTTCCTACGTCATGTAGGCTGAAGTCAGATCCAGCTTTGTGAACGTCTTTCCTCCCGCCAGCGTTGCAAAGAGGTCGTCGGCCTTTGGTAGTGGATATTGGTCCTGCACGGAGAAACGATTGAAAGTTATTTTGTTATCGCCACAGATTCTGACGGTGCCGTCTCCCTTGAGGACTGGGACAATAGGACTGGCCCACTCGCTGAACTCGATCGGTGAAATGATGCACTCTCTTTGCAGCCGGTCCAGGTCGATCTCTACCCTTTCTCTCATTATGTATGGTACTGCTCTCACCTTGTGATGGATGGGTCGCGCCCCCGGAATTAGGTGGATCTGCACCTTTGCTCCTTGGAATTTCCCGATGCTTGGTTCGAACAGCGAAGGAAATTTGTTTAAGACCTGTGCACATGAAATATCGTCAGCGGGCGATAAGCACTCGGATGTTGTCCCAGTTCCAGCGTATCTTTCCCAGCCAGCTCCTGCCGAGCAGCGTGGGACCATCGCCCGGTACTACCCAGAGTGGTAGCTTGTGCATCGCTCCATCGTAGGAGACCTTTACAGTAGCACTGCTGATTACAGAAATCAGTTCTTTAGTGTAAGTTCTTAGTTTTGTGCGAACTGGAGTTAAGACTGTCCTTGAGGCCTTGTTGCACCACAACCTTTCCAAAGTCTTTTTGCCCATGATGGACTGACTCGCACCCGTGTCCAGCTCCATTGACACCGGGAGTCCATTTAGTTCAACATTCAGCATTATCGGGGGACAATTCGTAGTGAATGTGTGCACCCCATGTACCCCTGCCTCCTCTATCTGAGGCTCTGGTTCGTTGTGATCCTCCGTGGATCTGTCCTCCTCTGCAACATGGTGGTTTGCAGGTTTAACAGGCTCAGCAGCTCGCCTGCACACTCGTTGGAGGTGTCCAATTGTTCCACAAACGTACTCTTTGAATTGGCATGAATGGAAACGATGATCACCCCTGCAGCACCAACAAGGTGTTAATGGCCTTGCATTCATCACCCTTGATGGTGGACTCTGATTCATCTGCGGACGTGCAGCTGCAGGTATGTGTGACCTGCCTTTTACGTTGCGATTCGAAAACAACATCAATTTGTTCACAGTACTTGTAACAGCACTTGTGTGCTGAGCGATTTGCTTCGTATTGTCACTGGTGGCAATGAATGCCTGAGCTATCGCTATGGCCTTACTCAAGCTGGGGGTCACTACAGTCAGAAGTTTGCGAAGTATGGTTTCGTGGCCAATGCCAAGTACGAAAAAGTCTGAGCATGTGCTCCAAATGTCCCTCAAATTCGCAATGTCCTGCAAGGCATCTTAGCTCGGCGACATAACTCGCCACTACCTGGCCTTCAGATCTTTTGTAGGTGTGGAACCGGTACCTTGCCATCAGAACGCTTTCCTTCGGGTTCAAATGCTCTTGGACCAGTGTGCACAAATCATCGTACGATTTCTCTGTGGGTTTCGCTGGAGTGAACAGATTGATCATTCGGCCATACATAGGTGCCGCACAGACGGTGAAGAGGATCGTCCTTCATTTGGCAGTGCTCCTTTCCCCATCTAGCTCGTTGGCCACGAAATATTGGTCGAGTTGCTCCACAAAAGTTTCCCAATCATCTCCCTCTGAAAATTTCTCCAGGATGCCCACTGTTCTCTGCATCTTTGGGTTCACTATCTGTATCTCATTGCCAGTTGTTGTGTATGGAGATTGAGTCAGACTGAATCCTGTGAGCTCAATGTAAAAAGTGTGACTGTAGTCTTTTATTGCAGGTCTCCAGAGTGCCTCTCCAACCTGTGAAGCCTCCTGAAATACCTGTGCTTCCAAGGATTATGGGATCCCTTGGGACTCCAGGGGATGAGCCCTCTGGTGGCAGTACAGAGTAAATACAAGTCTACATATACAACAGTTACCATATCTGGCTATGCATTACTGCACTTTTTTAGTGATGCTGCTCAACTGGATTCAATATTTTTTATTCCTAAGTACAATTAATGTATACCATTTATATTTGAGCATATTGTGACAAAATGGGAAATTTGTATGTTAAATTTTCTATGACTTCAGATAAACCGTGGGAACGTGATTTAAAACTTGGCTTGAGTCAGATGTCTCTGAGCATTGTGCTGTTTGTGCGACAGTGGATGCATATAACTTTGCAGTCAGACCATGACAATTGGAAGTGTCCTGGATTTTTTTCTTCATGCCAACACCTCTGTTCAGCATTGAATTGAGTTGCTTGAATGGTTAGGAAGAGCTGTTAATGTATGTTAGCTAATAGACTGGGAAATAGATTAATTTAATTACTCTGCTGAACCATTTAAAAAATATGTTTACAGAAGACTAATACTGAGACATAAATCATTCTGTGGCCCCATTGCTCTCAACAGTGGATGCCTATTCAGATGGCCTAAGTTGCAATATAATCTTTGTTTTGAATTTCCATATTTAGCAGTTGACAAATCTCTAGCCTCCAGTAACAAATTTCACCATCATGAAGATAGAGTTCTCCATTCTCATGGCTTCCGAACTGCAGAACTGATCCAAATATTAGTGAGTTTCCTATATAACCACTGGGAGAAAAGGGTGAAAATGCATAAATCCCAGTGGTTATATAGAAAACTCACTAATATTTGGATCAGTTGGCAATCACATGAGTGCGGCAAAAATCGGCAGGATCAATTTTGAGCCCATTATCTTATATGTTTCGATAAGACCACCTCTCATTCTTCTGAACTCTAATGAGTAGAGGCCCAACCTACTCAACCTATCTTCATAAGTCAACCCCCTCATCTCCAGAATCAAACTAGTGAACCTTCTCTGAACAGCCTCCAATGCAAGTATGTAAAAGTGCAAATTTTCACCAGCATTACTTACCAAACGTTAACGGTTTTTCTGGGCGGGCAATCAGGCGTTGAGGGGCTCTCAGGAAAGTCTAGCCCCAAATCCCTTTTGCAATAAAGGCCAACATTCCATTTTCCTTCCTGATTACTTGTTGTACCTGCACTCAAAGTGCACATTGCTAACATTGTTCATTCTCTTAGACAAACAAATGTTCAAATTATAAAGAAATTTAACGCAGATCAAATATTGTTTGCAGAATAATACAACGCCATCGTTTAAAAATGTATTCAATGTCATTCTTCACAATGCGAAGATAATAGTAGGGAAACAAATGACACAGCGACAAATGGCCTTTGCAGTAATTGAAAATTAGACCAACTTCTCATTGCAGAAGATTATCTTTAGGCTGCTGCTTTCCATACTACAGATTCTGGAACCAATTTACAGCATTTGATATTGTACTTTGCAGGATAGCCTCCCTCCCTGGTGAGTTGCATCAATAGTTATTGCAATTTCATTTTGACTGTAAAGGTATCTTTGGAACCAACTTAATGAGATTTCTTCAAAAAACACCACTAGAACCTTTACATTTGTCCAGAATGGCTTCTGGAGCAAGAACCCTTTTCAAAATGTACAACATCCATTCAAGAAAAATCACAAACGTTAGTGCTTCACTGGAACAGAAGGCAATTTAACAATCAATTTTCTATTTATTTTGAGATGGTCCAATGTCCTTAAGATTTCTGGGCAGATGTTAGCAAACATTCATAAATTCTCTCTTGGGAGGATGACTCCAAAAGATTTCTATAAGAAATTGACAGTAATGAATACCAGACTAATCAAAATGATCAGGAGAGAATATCCTATACATTTTCTAACCTCCACTTTTTGTTTTTAAGTTTTAAAATTCCATCACTCCCAACACTCTGTTACAATAACAGCCTTACCTAATGAGATATCTAGCCTGCTGACCTGAAGTGTCATTGAGACATAACAAACAAGATAATTAAAATAGTTAACTTCACACAAATTATGTAATTAATATGTCCAGGGATTATCTGGCAGTAATAGACCAAAAGAATGGCAATTCAGCAGTGTCACCAGAATATCTTTTGCTTCAGTTTCAGAAGTCAGAACTACCATTGTAAAGATCTTCTACTTGGCCTTTCTTCAACACTCAATGTTCTCACCAAACGCCCACCAGTAGTAACGGAGCATCTCAGGCTCTACTGCCATATATACCCTAATTTGGGTTTTTGATCAATGCAGAATAACCTTAACTCATTCCCTCTCAGGATATAATGGCCCTGAATTTGCGGTCGGAGGCTTCCCACGGGGAAATGCCTCCAATCTGCAAATAAAATGCCCGCGTACCTGGAGGTCTGGGAGTTACGGAGATTCGTGGTCCTGGACCTCTCCATGTACCCGCAGGCAGAGGCCCACATATCTCAGGGACGCAGGTGGTTCGCAAGCACCCCTGGGATCACATGGGCCAGCCCAATGAATGAAAGAAGGGAATCCTCATTCATAATTATGGGGATTCTGTATGTACGGAATCCCCATAAGTATGAATGGGAATACCCCAAATAAATTGGAACAACTATCTGTGCAAAGCGAGTTAGGACAAAGTGTCTCTGGCTCTCCCGCCTCCCCTCCCCCCAGCGCAATTTATACTAATCCTTTTCTGCGACCATCCACAGCGCTGATCCATCCTCCGACCCCGTTGCTTAGACTGCAACGCCGAGCCTCCGATTCATCTGGCCCCAAAAGGGCCCGCGGACGGCCGAGAGGGGAGTGGAAGAGAGCGAGAGAGAGATACTGGGGAGGCTGGGTGGGGGAGAGAGAGAGAGACTGGGGAGGCTGGGTGGGGGAGAGAGAGACTGGGGAGGCTGGGTGGGGGAGAGAGAGAGAGAGAGAGCGAGAGAGAGAGACGGGGGAGGAAGAGATGGAGGGGGGGGGGGAGAAGAGAGACTGGGGGGAGGGAGAGATGGGGGAGAGAGAGACTGAGGCAGCTAGGGAGAGGGATAGAGACTGGGGGGGGGTGGTGGGGGGGAGAGACTGGTGGGAGGGAGAGAGACTGGGGAAAAGAGAGAGACTGGGAGAGAGAGAGAGATACTGGGGGAGAAAGAGAGAGGGACTGGGGGAGAGAGAGAGAGACTTAGAGAATGGGAGGAGGGAGAGAGAGAATGGGTGGGGGGGATGAGATTGGGGGGCGGGGAGGGTAGAGAGACTGGGGGAGAGAGAGAGACTGGGGGGAGACTGGGAGGGGGAGAGAGAGAATGGCAGGGAGAGACTGGGGGGAGGGAGAGAGACTGGGGAGAGGGGGTGGAGAGATATGGGTGGGGGGGGGGATCGGAGGGGAGAGAGAGAATTCAGGGAAGATGGATCATGTTCTTACAACCCCCTACAAGGGACATAGTTGGAGTGGATGAAATCCAGAAGTCATGACACTGTCACTATTCACTTTATACCCAATAAACCTGTTAACAATCATTACACAATGACCCATCAATGGTGGGAGAGGGGGGTAAGGTCATGCTCTTGTGCTGGGGTAAGACACTTTGGCTGGGGGAGGGATGCACTTGCGCTGGGGTAGGGATGCACTTGCGCTGGGGTAAGGCACTTTGGCTGGAGGAGGGATGTGTCCTTTCTGACTTCTGAAGTCAAAATGGATCATATTACAATGTGCAAAGTTAGGCTGGGAGGTTCCATTCACACATTCCAGAGAAACTTCAGGGTGTGGCTTATTCTCCAAGGGGACCAATCAGCAATAGGTCATGTGATAATGGAGAGCCAATCAGAGAAACGGCTGTAACTCAGTTAGTACAAAGACACATCCAAAAAATACCTCTGCACTTCAAACAAACAAAAAAAATCACATTTAAAATGAATTAAAATTGAATTTAATTAAATATTTAAAACAAAAATTAATTTTTTTACATGTTTTAAAGGGGCTAAAATAAACTTAACTTATTTCACATGTTTTTAAATGTATAAATTATTGCTGAAGTTTTTTTTAAAAACTCTTACACTGGTGAAAGGTATAAAAATTTCACGGGCATTCACTGGGCAGAAGTTGGGCAAAGAGCCCAACTCTCAGCCAGCAAATGCTCCTTTCCCAGGAATTCGTGCGATCTGTCAAGAGAATTCTTGACAGATCGCAAGTTCCGGGTTTCAGCACACGCGCAGCACATGCCTAAACAAAATGGCCGCACATTACAGCCCATTATTTTTGGGAGCACAATTACACATTTCCCTGCACAAAATGTTTCTGTGACTAAGGATGATCTGGAATCTGAACTTGCTTTGCACAAGAGGATGATCATCAGCCACTCTTATTTGTACATCTTCTAAAGGAAGACACCATTTCCACAGCATGTACTTATGATAACTCTCCCATTCACATCCTTCCCCAGCTTTGTTCTTGCTCCCACTCAGTCCTTCTCTTTTCAGATTGTGCCAATCTCTCCTGGTGTACTTAGCAACATCTTGCATGAAACCCATGTAGTCCTCTTCTTCTTCAGCTTCCAATTACCACAAATGGGATGCGGAGATCAACTACAGAGAAGCTCAATAGAAGGCAAATGGACTTCATCTCAGTCCAGATGGCCTCAAATTTAAGGCTGTAGAGATGCCTCCAAAGTACTTCCTGCTTTTATTTCGGAAAGGACAGTGTGCATCTGGACTAAAACCACCACTGTCATCTCCGAAACAAACAGGGTGAGACTGAACCACACATTCTACCTCAACATTCCAGCTCACTCACCGATGTCTGGATCAGTAATTAATAACTTCCTGCCAGCTCTAGCAGGGAAAGAATGCAACAGAAGAGTTGTCTAGCTGTTTTATAATCAGGTCCTGTGAATGGATAAAAACCCAGGCATCATTCACCATAGTTGAAGCATGAGGGTTCCTGGAGATACATTTACTTACTTCTATTGAAACCAAGAGAACAATATGTCCATGTTCTTCCAATAGACAAAAAAAATCCCATCGCATTTCCTCTTTTCCCTCTCATTCCACGAGTATCTCAGAAGGCTCCAGCAGAAAGGATAACTAATACTTGGGTGTAGGGAGCAGATGATGATATGAAACTTGGCAATGTAGTAAATAGTGACAAGGATAGTTATAGGCTTCAGGATAGAAACATAGTAAAATAGAAAATAGTAGTAGGCCTTTCGGCCCTTCGAGTCTGCACTGCCATTCAATATGATCATGGCTGATCCTCTATCTCAACACCATATACCTGCTTTTTCCCCGTCCTTGATGTCTTTTGTGTCTAGAAATCTATCTATCTCCCTCTTAAATACATCCAGTGACTTGGCCTCCACAGCCTGTGGTAGCGAATTCCACAGGTTCACCACCCTCTGAGTGAAAAAATTTCTCCTCATCTCGGCCCTAAATTTCCTACCCCATATCCTGAGACTGTGACCCCTTGTTCTCGACTTCCCAGCCAGGGGAAACATCCTCCCCGCATCCAGTCTATCCAACCTGTTATGTCTGTAATGTACTGGGGAATGACGCCACGAGGCAATGTGTTGTACTCAAACTGTAATGACCTTGGTCCTTTATTCCAAACTCCAGAGGCACAAGCATGGTGTACAGCCTTTTATACAGGGCCCTGCCACCAGGGCAGGAACCCCCTGGTCTTCACCAGTTGCACCCTCTTGTGGTGCCAGCATGTATATACACAGTGTAAACCTATTTGATGGTGCATCAGGTAAACAAGTCTCCATCTTATTCAACCACACAGTGACGACACAGAGAGCACACCCATAGTCTGCATATACATCACTCTCCCCAAAGGGGGAGTGTTTGCTAGTGCTGTTGTGGAGGAGTTAAACTAATATGGCAGGGGGATGGGAACCAATGCAGGGAGACAGAGGGAAACAAAAAGGAGACAAAAGCAAAGGACAGAAAGGAGATGAGTAAAAGTGGAGGGCAGAGAAACCCAAGGCAAAGAACAAAAAGGGCCACTGTACAGCAAAATTCTAAAAGGACAAAGGGTGTTAAAAAAACAAGCCTGAAGGCTTTGTGTCTTAATGCAAGGAGTATCCGTAATAAGGTGGATGAATTAACTGTGCAAATAGATGTTAACAAATATGATGTGATTGGGATTACAGAGACGTGGCTCCAGGATGATCAGGGCTGGGAACTCAACATCCAGGGGTATTCAATATTCAGGAAGGATAGAATAAAAGGAAAAGGAGGTGAGGTAGCATTGCTGGTTAAGGAGGAGATTAATGCAATAGTTCGGAAGGACATTAGCTTGGATGATGTGGAATCTATATGGGTAGAGCTGCAGAACACCAAAGGGCAAAAAACGTTAGTGGGAGTTGTGTACAGACCTCCAAACAGTAGTAGTGATGTTGGGGAGGGCATCAAAACAGGGGTGCATGCAATAAAGGTGCAGCAGTTATAATGGGTGACTTTAATATGCACATAGATTGGGCTAGCCAAACTGGAAGCAATACGGTGGAGGAGGATTTCCTGGCGTGCATAAGGGATGGTTTTCTGGACCAATATGTCGAGGAACCAACTAGGGGGGAGGCCATCTTAGACTGGGTGTTGTGTAATGAGAGAGGATTAATTAGCAATCTCGTTGTGCGAGGCCCCTTGGGGAAGAGTGACCATAATATGGTGGAATTCTGCATTAGGATGGAGAATGAAACAGTTAATTCAGAGACCATGGTCCAGAATGTAAAGAAGGCTAACTTTGAAGGTATGAGGCGTGAATTGGCTAGGATAGATTGGCGAATGATACTTAAGGGGTTGACTGTGGATGGGCAATGGCAGACATTTAGAGACCGCATGGATGAACTACAACAATTGTACATCCCTCTCTGGCGTAAAAATAAAAAAGGGAAGGTGGCTCAACCGTGGCTATCAAGGGAAATCAGGGATAGTATTAAAGCCAAGGAAGTGGCATACAAATTGGCCAGAAATAGCAGCGAACCCGGGGACTGGGAGAAATTTAGAACTCAGCAGAGGAGGACAAAGGGTTTGATTAGGGCAGGGAAAATGGAGTACGAGAAGAAGCTTGCAGGGAACATTAAGACGGATTGCAAAAGTTTCTATAGATATGTAAAGAGAAAAAGGTTAGTAAAGACAAACGTAGGTCCCCTGCAGTCAGAATCAGGGGAAGTCATAACGGGGAACAAAGAAATGGCGGACCAATTGAACAAGTACTTTGGTTCGGTATTCACTGAGGAGGACACAAACAACCTTCCGGATATAAAAGGGGTCAGAGGGTCTAGTAAGGAGGAGGAACTGAGGGAAATCCTTCTTAGTCGGGAAATTGTGTTGGGGAAATTGATGGGATTGAAGGCCGATAAATCCCCAGGGCCTGATGGACTGCATCCCAGAGTACTTAAGGAGGTGGCCTTGGAAATAGCGGATGCATTGACAGTCATTTTCCAACATTCCATTGACTCTGGATCAGTTCCTATCGAGTGGAGGGTAGCCAATGTAACCCCACTTTTTAAAAAAGGAGGGAGAGAGAAAACAGGGAATTATAGACCGGTCAGCCTGACATCGGTAGTGGGTAAAATGATGGAATCAATTATTAAGGATGTCATAGCAGTGCATTTGGAAAGAGGTGACATGATAGGTCCAAGTCAGCACGGATTTGTGAAAGGGAAATGATGCTTGACAAATCTTCTGGAATTTTGTGAGGATGTTTCCAGTAGAGTGGACAAGGGAGAACCAGTTGATGTGGTATATTTGGATTTTCAGAAGGCTTTCGACAAGGTCCCACACAAGAGATTAATGTGCAAAGTTAAAGCACATGGGATTGGGGGTAGTGTGCTGACATGGATTGAGAGCTGGTTGTCAGACAGGAAGCAAAGAGTAGGAGTAAATGGGGACTTTTCAGAATGGCAGGCAGTGACTAGTGGGGTACCGCAAGGTTCTGTGCTGGGGCCCCAGCTGTTTACACTGTACATTAATGATTTAGACGAGGGGATTAAATGTAGTATCTCCAAATTTGCGGATGACACTAAGTTGGGTGGCAGTGTGAGCTGCGAGGAGGATGCTATGAGGCTGCAGAGCGACTTGGATAGGTTAGGTGAGTGGGTAAATGCATGGCAGATGAAGTATAATGTGGATAAATGTGAGGTTATCCACTTTGGTGGTAAAAACAGAGAGACAGACTATTATCTGAATGGTGACAGATTAGGAAAAGAGGAAGTACAACGAGACCTGGGTGTCATGGTACATCAGTCATTGAAGGTTGGCATGCAGGTACAGCAGGCGGTTAAGAAAGCAAATGGCATGTTGGCCTTCATAGCGAGGGGATTTGAGTACAGGGGCAGGGAGGTGTTGCTACAGTTGTACAGGGCCTTGGTGAGGCCACACCTGGAGTATTGTGTACAGTTTTGGTCTCCTAACCTGAGGAAGGACATTCTTGCTATTGAGGGAGTGCAGCGAAGGTTCACCAGACTGATTCCTGGGATGGCGGGACTGACCTATCAAGAAAGACTGGATCAACTGGGCTTGTATTCACTGGAGTTCAGAAGAATGAGAGGGGACCTCATAGAAACGTTTAAAATTCTGATGGGTTTAGACAGGTTAGATGCAGGAAGAATGTTCCCAATGTTGGGGAAGTCCAGAACCAGGGGTCACAGTCTAAGGATAAGGGGTAAGCCATTTAGGACCGAGATGAGGAGAAACTTCTTCACCCAGAGAGTGGTGAACCTGTGGAATTCTCTACCACAGAAAGTTGTTGAGGCCAATTCACTAAATATATTCAAAAAGGAGTTAGATGAAGTCCTTACTACTAGGGGGATCAAGGGGTATGGCGAGAAAGCAGGAATGGGGTACTGAAGTTGCATGTTCAGCCATGAACTCATTGAATGGTGGTGCAGGCTAGAAGGGCCGAATGGCCTACTCCTGCACCTATTTTCAATGTTTCTATGTTTCTAAGTCGTTTGTCCAAATTAACTTTGCACTATTTGCTCTGGCTTAGCTCTCCCCAGACTTAAGTGCCAATAGCCCTTGCACCTTGGTTGTGCTTTGGCTTGGCTCTCTCCCTGTTAACCCCCAAGTCCTTTTGCCACAACGTTGGGTAGTGGTTACCAGATTGGATGGTTCGATGATGCGGTGGAGGTTCTAGTGGGTTCTGGGTGTGGTCCATTTGTGTGTCCATGGCTACATCCATCCATTCCACCCCCCAACCCCACCCCACCACCCCCCCCCCCCCCCCACAGCAAGATCGTTACATTAACATGCAGGATGAGACACAGTGCAAGTACAAAGAAAGGAAGAAATTCTTTTTTTTTTTTTTTAAAAAACAGTTTGTATCGTGACACCTCGGTTCAGTGACTTACATTCGTTACGTTTTATGGTCGTGCGCCCGGATTGGGTGATTACATTCATAGCTTAGTCATGGTAAGTCCTGAGGTAGCAATACAGGTATGCGAGGACGCTAGTTCCAGAGCAACCGGACGCTGCGCCCCCTGCTAGTAGGGTGGGCTTGGTTCACTCTTCGAGCCAGGACTCAGGGCGTTTGCCGTTGCCTAGTGGTGGGCAGAGCCACAGATGTGTGTGGACTCCATGTCCTCCTTGGAGGGCTGCAGAGTCTTTTGCCTGCTCGCTAACAGCCAGGTTCGCAACACTGTTCTAGGAACCTGGCTGCTCCAGGTCCTGTTTGGGGAAACTCATTGGTTCTGACCTTTCGCTCCCTGACATGGCCAAGGTAACGCCTGGGTCTGGGGGCTGCGCCATATCCACCCGGGTGGTGGGCAACGGTGGCCAACTGCGCGTATCCGCACCGTTTTAGTTTCCAGGTCCGTGGCGGATAGTGCCATCGTGTGCCTGCAGATTGGGATAGATCTGGGGCAGGATATTAGGATCAGTGCCTTTACCCTCCTGAGGTCGCTGGCCTGCAACTTGTGGGAACACTTGGGGCAGGGCATCAGGATCAGCGCCTTTACCCTCCCGAATTCACTCGCTACTCTTGGGGACACTATTCCCGACATCTCACATTTTGTTCTTTACATTTGGAATAGTACCGACATCTCGCAACAACATTTTGTTCACAATCTTAATCGGTTCGCTACATTGATTGTCATGCATACAATGTCTCTAAGTTCAGTTGGTTGCAGGTCTCCTTTAAGAGAACCCTGCTGGCTTTACCCCATTCAAATCCTTTGTTAGATACATGTTGGTCCCTCAGCGTTGCACCTCATGATATTGCAGCGGCCATCTTTTTTTTCAGCCACGCTGCCCCTCGCTGCAGCAGGAACGCGATCTTGCCTCTGCCCTCGAGGTCGACTGCCTTGATCCTTCTCTCCCGTGATTCTGCC
Organism: Pristiophorus japonicus; assembly: GCF_044704955.1. Lineage (NCBI taxonomy): Eukaryota > Metazoa > Chordata > Chondrichthyes > Pristiophoridae > Pristiophorus > Pristiophorus japonicus. The sequence goes on from NC_091979.1 coordinate 261,123,139, forward strand.
ACAAACACTGGAAGGCTACCTGTGAATTCGATCGTCCTCCCCAGAGTCCTGTCACTGGAGCCGGGAAGGTACTTTTAGGTCGTTCCGGTCGGATCATTGCCATGCAGTCGCGATGGACGGTCTCTGCCTCAGGTGCTGCGCTCGTCTGTTCTCTGGTGCCTGGCCCAAGCGAAGGTGAGGTTTTGCTCTACCTCTGAGCACGGGGGACATCGGTTGCTAGAGTGAAGAGGTCTTCCCATTTCCACTGGATTTTCCCCATCCACCTTCTTCCGAGAAGCGTTGGACCATTACCTGCAACAATCCACAGAGGTAACTTGTGCACCACACCATTATGGATTACACTTACATCCGCACTACCAAGGACTGGGATCAGCTCCTTGGTGTAGGTGCGCAACTTTTCCTGTACTGGAACAAGCTCGGGTCGTTTTTCGTTCCATCGCCTCTCAAAGGCATCCTGGCTCATCACTGACTGGCTCGCTCCCGTGTCCACTTCCATGAAGACTGGAACACCGTTTATCTCGACTTCCATCTTCACTGGAGGACAATCGGTGGTGCAGATATACACTCCATACATTCTTCTTGGGGCTGAGCTGCCTCTCTGGCCAAATCATCATACTACCCGCTGGATTCAAAGTTATCTACTGACTCCTCTGCTGGACGGTGAGTCGTATTTCTTTTACACATGCACTGGAGGTGGCCCTTTGTGTTACAGGCTTTGCATACTTACTCAGCAAACTGATACTGGTGAGCTCTATGGTTTCCTCCGCAACGCCAGCATGGTGCTACTCGATTAGCACCCCTCGGCAGACTGAGTTCTGGAACCCTGAGGTCTGTGCTCTCTGCCCTGGGCAGAGCCACGTTCTACAGTCTTGCCTATGAAAGGCACCATTCTGTGTATAGTACTTGCCGGGTTTGAGTCCACAGGATGAATGATTTGCTTGGTGCTGCAGGTCGAGGTCATGAACGCCTGACTGATGCTGATGGCTTTCTGCAGGTTGACTGTGGTGTCAGCAGATAATAGCTTGTGAAGGAGGCCCTCGTGGCCAATTCCTATAATGAAGATGTCTCGCAATACTTTGTTGAGGTGCGTGCCAAAATTACACGGTACCGCAAGTCTCCTGAGGTCGGCAGCATATTTTGCAATCTCCTGGTCCTCAGGTCTCCGGTGAGTGTAGAATCTGTGCCTGGTCGTGAGGATGCTCTCTTTTGGTTTAAAGTTGGTCACGAATTAGTTCAGTCAGCCCATTGTATGCCTTATCCTTGGCCTTCGTGGGTGCCAGCAAGTCCCTGATGAGGCGATAGATCTCGGGCCCACAACTGGTCAGCAATATAGCCTTGTGCTTCTCCACCAATGTGTCCGTCTCCCCTGCCAGGTCGTTTGCCATGAAATATTGCTCGAGCCTTTCCGTGAAGGCATTCCAATCATCACCCTCTGTGAAGTCTTTTAGTGTGCCAAAGGTAGCCATGATCGTATGAAAGTCCTTACTCTCGTCGCCAGTTATGTTTGTAATGTACTGGGGAATGACTCCACAAGGCAATGTGTTGTACTCAAACTGTAGTGACCTTAGTCCTTTATTCCAAACTCCAGAGTGAGGCACAAGCATGGTGTGCAGTCTTTTATACAGGGCCCTGCCACCAGGGCAGGAAACTCTTGGTCTCCACCAGTTGCACCCTCTAGTGGAGCCAGCATGTATGTACACAGTGTAAACCTATTTGATAGTACATCAGGTAAACAAGTCTCCATCTTATGCAACCACACAGTGACTACACAGAGAGTACATCCATAGTCTGCATATACAACACAACCCAGTAAGAATTTTATAAGTTTCAATGAGATCCCCTCTCATTCTTCTAAACTGAATGGCAGACAGGATGGTTAAAATGGACAGAAGCATGGCAGATGGAGTTCAATGCAGAGAAGTGTGAAAGGATGCACTTTGTGAGGACTAATATGGAAAGACAGTAAACTATAAATAGCAAATATTGAAAAATGTAAATGGACAGAAAGACCTTGGCATCCATGTATAGAAATCCTTAAAGGTGGAGGGCAAGTTGATAAGGTGGTTTATAAAGCATATGGGTTACTAAGGTTTATAAATAGAGGAATAAAATATAAAAGCAGAGATGATGCTCGAACTTTATAAATCACTGGTTAGGCCTCAGCTGGAGTATTGTGGACAATTCTGAGCACCACATTCTAGGAAAGATGTAAAGACCTTAGAAAGGGTACAGAGGCGGTTTACCAGGATGTTCCAGCAATGAGGAATTCTACTCCAGCCTTGAACAATCCCTGTCCCGAGTTCCAACGGGCGACAAGTTGATTCTCCTTGGCGACATTAATACCAGAGTTGAAATGGACATAGGTCTCTGGAGAGGTGTGATTGGCAGGGAAGAGGTAGAAAAAACCAACTCCAATGGTACCCTCCTCCTGACGGAATGCTTAGACTATGGTCTTGTCATAACCACACCTTGGTTCATCAGAGAGACAAGTACAAGACCTCATGGCAACACTCTCATTCCAGGCACTGGCATCTGTTAAGACTACGTCATCGTCCGAGAGAGGGTCCGCAAGGACACCCACATCACTCGCACCATGACAGGAGCTGACGACTGCTGGACTGACCACCTCTCTTATTTCCATCATCGTAGCCTCAAAATGGCGGTGGCAACAGAAACACTGCTGCAGAAAAATCAATGCTAAAGCACTCAAAGGCTGTGCAAAGAAAGCCCTATTCAGTCAACACCTCACAACCAACCTGACAACTTCCAATGAACTGGAGCCGCAGAATGTCCAAAGTCTATCATAATTAGCACCTGTGAAGAGACTCTTGGTCACTCTACCAGAAAACATCAAGCTGGTTCAATGAGAATGACCAGGAGATCCAGGAGCTAATAAACCGTAAATGCAAAGCATTTTTGAAGTGGACACATCATCACAACTAGAGAGATAGAAAACAGATCTACAGACGACCGAAGGCCGAGGTATACCAAAATACTTGTGACCTAAAAAATAGATGGTGGGTGGAAACAGCGCAGGAGATCCAGTGCCTAGCCGAAAATCATGGCGCGCGTGGATTTTTTAGCGCAGTCAAGACCACCTATGGCCCAAGCACTCAAGGTCCTATCCCACTGAGAACTAAGAATGGAGAGGTGCTCATCAAGGACAGAGAGGCAGTCAGTGCCTGCTGGAAGGAGCACTTCGAATATCTCCTTAACCAAGACTCTGTCTTTGACGGGAGTGTCCTCGACTCCATCCCAAAGCATGCTACCCGCCACCATCTTGGCACAATACCAGCCCGGCATTAGATTGAAAAGGCCATCTGACAACTGAAGAACAACATGGCCTCAGGAGCAGATGGAATTTCCGCTGAAGTTCTAAAGCATGATGGAGGAGTACTCTTGGCGTGAATCCATGGCCTCATCTCTCTTATCTGGAAGGAGGAAAGCATGCCAGGGGATTTCAGAATTGTCGTAATCGTGACCATCTTCAAGAAAGAAAGGTAACAAGTCCAATTGCGGTAACTACAGAGGAGTTTCCCTGCTGTCTGCCACAGGGAAAATTATCGTAAGAATCCTCCTCAATCGTTTCCTCCCAGTGGCTGAAGAGGACAGATTGATGATGAAATGCAACACCGCCTTCAGTGTGCCAGTGCAGCCTTCGGTCACCTGAGGAAAAGAGCGTTTGAAGACCAGGATCTCAAACCCGGCACCAAGCCCATGGTCTACAGAGCAGTAATGATACCCGCCCTCCGATATACTTCAGAGATATGTACAATGTACAGTAGGCACCTCAAAGCACTGGAGAAGTACCACCAACGGCAGGATAGACGTACAAATGTCAGTGTTCTCTCTTAGCCCAACATCACTGGCATTGAGCAAGCTCAACCATTTCCAATGGATGGGCCACATTGTCTGCACGCCTGATACAAGACTCCCGAAACAGGCACTCTACTCCCAGCTACAGCAAGCGAGCCCCAGGAAGGGAGAGAAAAACCCTCAAAGCCTCCTTGAAAAAATGTCACATCACCACCGCTTCGGGGGAATCACTGGCCCAACACTGCTCAAAGTGGAGGAGAAGCATCCGAGAAGGCGCCAAACACTTCAAGCCTCTTCGTCGGAAGCATGCAGAAGCCAAGTACAAACAGCGGAAGAAGCGTACGACAAACCAAGCACCCCACCCATCTGTCCCTTCAACCACCTGCCCAACTGTGACAGAGTCTGTAGAACCCATATTGGCCTCATCAGTCACCTTAGAACTCATTAGTGTGGAAGGAAGTCATCCTCGACCAGAACAAGACCAGGGATGAGGGACTTCAATTATGAGGCGAGGATGGAAAAGTTAGGCTTGGAACAGAGGTCAAGAGGTGACCTAAGAGAGGTTTTCAAGATTGCTACCAGTGTCACATGCTAGTCAGAGTAGAAATAGTAGGATAGTTAAGATGAATACGTGGCTTGAGGAATGGTGCAAGAGGGAGGGATTCAAATTCCTGGGACATTGAAACCGGTTCTGGGGGAGGTGGGACCAGTACAAACCGGACAGTCTGCACCTGGGCAGAACCGGAACCAATGTCCGAGGGGGAGTGTTTGCTAGTGCTGTTGGGGAGGGGTTAAACTAATATGGCAGGGGATGGGAATCTATGCAGGGAGACAGATGGAAGTAAAATGGGGGCAGAAGCAAAAGGTAGAAAGGAGATAAGGAAAGGTGGAGGGCAGAGAAATCAAAGGCAAAAAGCAAAAAGGGCCACATTACAACATAATTCTAAAAGAACAAAGAGTGTTAAAAAAAACAAGCCTGAAGGCTATGATTAATTGAAAATTACTAAAAAGGCAGCGTGGCAAAACATGCTGTTAACCCAGTCCTAGAAACTGTAAAAACCACACTGACGTGTGTCTGAAAGATCACCTTTCCTGTTGTGCCCACATGCAATTAGTTCCAACAATAAGTTTACACTTGAGGCCAACATGTAGTAGATCATCTGAGTCAGTGCCAAAGGTATGGCATGTCAAAGTATGAGGATGCTAAAGAGAATCCCTTCAATAAGAAAATTCTGAATGTATTTTTAATGTAAATTAGGCAGATTATTAACCCATTTACCATATACAATAGTGACAGTAGAAGCAAGCACAGATCAATATATAAGACTTTCTTATATACGACAAAAGTGTTGCATTTAAGCTGGATAAGGTAATACAGCTTTTATATTGCACGCAAAAAAAGTGTAGCACTCTTATGAACAGAAAAAGGAAGACTCCGACATTAAATGTGAACTCTCTTTCAAAATATTTGGTTGGTAATACACCAAATACATTTCAAATAAGAATTATTTACAGAAACATAAACCAACACTTCAAGCACAGACTACAAACTAGTACTTCATGTTCAATAAAGCTCCAATGCTGCCAACTATAAAAAGAGCTCTAGCTGTTTAATGTTCGCATTGTATAATTGAAATGAATATAGAAAGGATATACCACTAGTGATATTTTAGCAAAACTATAAATACAGAACTGAAATGTTTGGTAATGTGTAATTTGTTATAAACATTGGTTATGAAGCGTTTGTAAAGGTGTTCACATTTTAGGTATCCAATGTGAATTATATTGAACATTTGAACTTATTTTTTTTTTAAAAGAAGTATGCAGATTATACTATTTATAAACATCTAGTAGTTATAGTTCTGTATTTTCTAGTTTAATAAAAAATGTTAGCGATGGCAGTTTTATATGGTTTATTAACACTGGGTAGTGGTAGCAATGTTATATTGAAAATTTAGTATCACAGCTTTGCTGAACACTAAGTACTTGTTAATAGTGAACACTTAAAATGGAGCATTAACCATAAACCAAACATCACTTTCTTTGAATGTGCAAGTATACAATACTTAAGCTTAGACTTGCATCCAAATATGGAGGCGATTCCCTGGTATGAGTATAAAGGCTCGGAACAGACACTAAAGCCATAGCCCATGTGGCTGTGGTTTCTGGACTGTTTGGAGGTGTTGAGAAGGGGAAGAGAACAGATTGACAAAAGATTAACACGACTTAACACTTAATGATGCCCTTTTCAAAGGCACAAAAACATACAATAACTTCAGATAAGCACCCCAGCTTTCTTTACTTAAATAATTCTCTGATTTGATAAAATACTGATAAACATTTCTAATATTGACCTTTGCCCAACCTATTCTCAAGTTGAGAACAATTTTTAATAATAGAAAGGATCATGATTTTAAAACGTCCAAAAGTAGGAAACTACTAGTTCCCACTGTAAAATATAACACACGCAACATTTTGAGACTGTCGCTATATTTGAACATCAACATCTTTCCAATATTAATGTCAATTAAAGTATTAGTCTCCTTCTTGACGTTTTCTCTCATCTTTGCAGACAACTGCTTCAGTTGCTCCATGTTTGCACACATTTCCCTTTTTTCTATCCATATCCAAGACACTGGTGGGCAGCACGCCACAGTTAGCAGTCACAGCAGGCCATGTTGCCCCAAATATTTCCATGGAAGCCGACTAGTAAAACTGAAGTGGTGATGGGATGCTTGTGTGTGGAGTCCAGCCAACAATTAGGGCGTTGTAGAAGCATGGAATTTAACAAATGCTATCGCTGCTAATTCCTTACAGAACTCTTCCAACACAATTACACCTTCCAGCAAGGTCATATGATCAATGCTGTGTGGGGGGAAAAGAAAAGGTGAAAGAAATTAGATTTGACTTTTTCAGAAAATATTACTTGTTCTGCTGATATCGTTAGCATTTATCATCCAGCTCTATTTATAAAATGGAAGTTTTCAAAATGAAATTTAATAGCTATATATATATATATATATATATATATAAATAAAACAGTGAATTAAGTTGAATACAATACATTCACTCAAGAAAAATTGTTGTCAGCAAAAGCAAATAACCAATTACAACAGTAGGTGATAAATGGCAAAAATCCGATCTTATTTGTAAATCACAAAAATACAAACTGGGATATTGCAGGAGGTAAATGGTTTAAGTAAGTTGCAAAGGAAGGTACACAATTTATATGCATTTCTTGCAAATTTACAAAAAACTCAACATTTAATGGCTAAGATAATCACTCTTCAAGTGGCAAACAGGCAGATACTAATGATCAGGAACTTATTCTATGACATGGGCTGAATCTACTGGATTATGATTTCTCACTCTTGGACCAAACAGTAACATCTAGCAAATGGCTCTCATTTATAATCTAATAATCTAAAACTTTTGGAATCAGCAACACCAAATTTCTCATATGCCGGTATACTGTAGTGCAGAAACTGGAGCACTTCTGAGAGGATAGCAAGCAGACACTGCATTGCCTTCTCACATTGTTTGTGTGTGGGAATCCAGACCTCTGCATACACACACTCAAACATATTCTATCAAGCAACTCTCATTAATCTCATTAATCTCGCCGTGGAGGTGTTCGGGCGGGCCGGCGAGGTGAGGCCCGAGGTCGGGTGGTGAGGCGAGGCCTGAGGTCGGGCGGCGGAGAGGCGAGGCCTGAGGTCGGGTGGCGACGGCGAGGCCCAATGTCGGGCGGCAGTGGCGAGGGATGGTGAGGCGAGGCCCGAGGTCGGGCGGCGAGGCGAGGCCTGAGATCAGGCAGCAGCGGCGGTGAGGTGAGGCCCGAGATCGGGCAGCGGTGAGGAGTGGTGTGGCAAGGCCCGAGGTCGGGCGGCGAAGTGAGGCCCAAGGTCGGGCAGCGGTGATGACTCAAGGTCGGCAGGGTCCGGATTCCGGAACATTTTACGGATTCCGGACAACCCTGTCACCAATCGGTCCGGAGTCCGGAACATTCGGAAACTCTGGATTTTGGACGCTGCACCTGTATCAAATATCTGAATTAAATATCTACACATGAGCATAAATAATTTTAATTTGTATAGTGTTCAAACTATGAAACACAGCAGTTAATGGACAGTGCAATAATATTTGTTTAAAGGGGATATCTGTGCAGGCATCAACATCATTTTTTATATATTTTACAGCATTTACTTATAGGCATGTGCTTTTTGAGGTTGGAATGATGCAAGAACAGTAGCAGAGATGATAAAGAAAATTCCATTTCAGGGTTCTGCTGCAACATCTTGGATTGCATTGGATTTAGGCATCTGCTAGATTCACACTTACAGTAATATGCATAATACCAATATTCTGAAAGGGGATCAGAAAAAATGATTGAGCTGAACTTACATAGGTCCATCTGGCTCAAAACCCAGCAGACGTTTTCGGACTAGCAAAAGCTTTGGTGTGAAGTCTGGGATACGTTGTATTCTCAACATTAGGTCTCCAACCACCTAGAAATTCATTAGTCTGAGTTTAGTGTCGTATCATTAGTGTTTCTACAGTGCATGTCAAAGTAGAAAGTGCAAACATTCATTATAAACTGAAGGAACTCTCTAAATGCATTGCATGAAGCAATTTGATTTTAATAAACGCGCATCATTTTCACATTTAACAATATAAAAGATGTGTTATTATGCACTTACCCGTACAATAACGGAAAACAAAGACCTGCAGTTGGGAGCCAGGTTAATGTAAGGATCCAGTAAATACTCATGTATGTGTGGATGGGGAAATAAAGATAACTTTGACAACACAGATGTCACTTGCAAATTCACATCATATGGCTGGAAAGGGAGGAAATAATTAGCATTTGTATGTAAAAATAACGAGAGAAAAATCATTTCAAATAGTCTACATGTTCTCAGATACACGGAGGCAATAGAAAGAACATGCATTGATTATGGCTTCCTTATTAACTGAAAAACCATGCACAAGGATAAATCTCATTATCCATGAACATTATCTTTTCATTGTTACCCCAAATATTTTCTTGAAAGTTGTCTTGTTCACACTTTGCAGAATTTGGAAAAGAACGACGTTACTGTAATCACAACCCAAGTAACTTAAAGGCTGTATCACATCACCAAAAAAAAAACAAGTGTTCTAACTGGCTCATCTCATTGTAGTTTCTAATGGTTGTTAACCACATCACAAAACTACCTTGAAGTATGGTATTATTCACAATACTTTTATAACCTCAAAGTAGGTATAAGGTTATCCAGTTTTGAAATGAAAAAGTTGCACTACTAGAGTTATATTTTAAAGACCATCATCAATAATAATGCAAGAGTACTTCACACTTAATCTAAATTGCATCAGACTTGAAAGTAACTTGATGCCTGTCACTGGGTACAAAGTAGAAAATGACACTTCCAGCAATGAAGTCCTCATCTTGATGAGAACTGACAGATACAAAAGGAAACGTATTTTAATCCTCCCAAGAGTTCACTTGCCTTATCAACTCTCTAAAACACCAACATTGTGTCAAACAGGATCGGCCAAGTAACTGATGTATCTTCAGGCTAAAAAGAAACTGTCACAGTTGTAGAATTCATTGCCGATAATGAGTACTACAGCTTTTATTCTTTCTTTAATGAGAGGCCTGAGTCTAATGTATCCAAGTTTGCTGACGATGCAAAGCTAGATGGGAAAGTAAACTGCAAGGAGGGCGCAAAGAGGCTGCAAAGGGATATAAACAGCTTATGAATGGGCAAAAAGGTGGCATATGGAGTACAATGTGGGGAAATGTGAAATTATCCACTTTGGTAGGAAGAATAGAAAAGCAGAATAGTTTTAAAAAGATGTGAGACTAGTAAATGTTGATATGCAGAGGGATTTGGGTCTTGTACACAAAAAACAAAATTATATAGGGCTTCGATGTACAGTTTTGGTCTCATTACCTATGAAAGGATCTATGTGTCTTAGAAGGGCTGCAACAAAGGTTCACTAGATTGATTCTTGGGATGAGAGGGATGTCCTATGAGGAAAAATAAAGTAGAATGGGCCTATAATCTCTGGAGGTGATCTTGTTGAAATGTATAAAATTCTTAGAGAGCTTGATAGGGTAGATGCTGAGAAGCTTGTTTCCCCTGGCTGGAGAGTCCAGAACTAGGGGTCATAGTCTCAGGATAAAGGGTCGGCCATTTAGGACTGAGATGAGGAGAAATTTCTTCACTCAGAGGGTTGTGAAACGTTGGAATTCTCTACCGCAGAGAGCTGTGGCTGCTCAGTCATTGAGTATATTCAAGACTACAACAGATAGGTTTTTGGTCACGAAGGAAATTAAGGGATACGTGGTAGGGTAGGAAAGTGGAGTTGAGGTAGATCAGCCATGATCATATTGAACGGTGGAGCAGAATCGAGGGGCCATATGATCTACTCCTGTTCCTATTTCTTATGTTCTAATGTTTACTTTATTCCCTCTTTTATTTAACATTCAGCACGAGTAACTTCACTTTAAACACACAAACCATTTAGTGATAAATGTACTCAAAAGACATAGTTTATCACAAAACATTTCATTGTGCAGTAATACAAGCTCCATACTGCAACTTTGACTTTTATTTAGTAGTCATTTACTGCTTTGTATATTTGGATGAGGTTGGTCAATTCTATCAGAGTAAGACCGTAGCAATCTAAAACCACTACAATGATAATGTCATTTTAGTTTCAAATACATTTTTGAAGCATGTATGTAAATGGGATACATTTCTCAAACAACCCAAATATAGTCGTGCCTCTCTAACTATGAATATAATTTCAACAACTTCACAGTACCTGATCAAGAATCCTCCCCATTCGATCAAACAGAACTTTTAGAAAATGTCCCTCAAAGAAAGGAGATTCCAGATTGCATTTCTCCAAAGGTTTAGGTATTGCTGGCCAGTCCCATCTCATACAGTTACCGCAACAATCCCGGAACTGTCAATGAAATTAGCATTTATGAAATCAAGCAAATAAAACAACTTCACCAACAGATTCTTCTTCCTTTCAGTAGGTGGGAGAAATTAGACGATAGCTGCATCTTACACACAGCATTAGTCCTAAAGGTTCCTGGTGAATTAAAACGCAAATGAATTTTTGAATTTGTGATTTAGCCATTGAAAACAATATAAAGGATAAAGTGACCACAAACTATCCGAAACCAATCGCATTCTTATGATGAACATCTCTGATAGTAATTGTTCATATTTATTGGCCTGTGACATAAACATTTTTAGGAATAAATTCATTCATTTCCTTCTCATAGGGAATTTGTTATAGTTGGGTTCAAAACAAAAAGATTTGAAAAAAGACTCAGAAGATTGTTTTAAAAAAAAATATAGTTAGGAATAAGTTATCTTCCACAGGTTATGGGCAAGAGTACCTTTAGAGCCTTCCTTAAAATATCTTATTACTTGTATGCATCTCCTCCTCACCCCTGCTTGGGTTTGGGCCCCACTCTTTGTTACTATATTAAAGGTGTTGAAAAAGTGTAAGTTATTGTTGTCATCATGCTACATCAATGAGACGGAATCCACCTGTCATTAGCTACAAGAAAGGATAGATTTAGGTTTTGAGTAGGCTGGAGAAAGATGGAGTAAAGCAGACGGGTCCCATAATGTTGAGGTATGGAGCTACTTGAGTTTAGTTTTAAGGTGATTGGCAATAGAACCAAAGGGGACATAAGAAAAAACGTTTTTACGCAACGAGTGGCTAGGATCTGGAATGTACTGCCTGAAAGGGTGGTGGAGGCAGACTCAATCACAGCTTTCAAAAGGGAGTTGGATAAGTACCTGAAAGAAAAAAAGTTGCAGGGCTACAGGGAAAGGCTGGGTGAGTGCGACTAGCTGAGGTGTTCTTGCAGAGAGTCGGCACGGGCTCGACGGGCCAAATGGCCTTCTTGTATCCATTCTATGATTCTAGTGAGGATGCGAGATGAGTGGGAGACTTAGCAAGGAATGGGATGCTGCAGGATTGGTTAAATTGAACCTGAAGGTGCAGATTAGAGTTTAATCAGTGACACGGACAAAGCGGAGACAGAAACAGGTAGTATTTTAGAGATTGATGTAGGCAGTCTTGGTGATGGACTGCACAGATGGCTGGAAGCTCAGCTCATGGGGGCCAAGTTTCGGCCTGAGTTGCTCCTGTTTTTTTGGAGCAATTGGTTTAGAATGGAGCATCTTAGAAATTGCAATTCTCGGCATTTAGTTTGCTCCAGTACTAGTCAGTTAGAACAGTTTCAGTTCGGAACAGATTTTTTTTCCAAAAGGGGGCGTGTCCAGCCACTTACGCCCGTTTTGAAAGTTTAGGCAGTGAAAACATACTCCAAACTAACTTAGAATGGAGTAAGTGTAGATTTTTGTACGCTCAGAAAAACCTTGTCTACACTTAGAAAATCAGGCATAGGTTACAAATCAGGCGTAGGGAATGGGGAGGGGGGGGGGGTTTAAAGGGAAGTTTACAAACATTAAACACTTCAGTTTTACAAATAAAGAGCCATCATCAGTAATAAATGATAAATACATAATAAATCAACCAATAAAAAAATTAAGAAAAAATAAACAACATTTTTTTAAATCAATAAATAAAACATTTTCTACTTACCGGGAGTCCACCAACAGCATGCTGGGACGGCATCCCCTGTGTGTCTCCGTCAGTGTCTCTATCTGTCTGTGTGTGTGTCTCTCACTCTCTGTCTGTCAGTGTCTGTGTTTCTGACAGCGAGGGAAGGGGGGTGGGGAAAGAGGGGGAGGAAGGAGGAGGGAGGTAGAGGGGGGTGGGGGGTGGAGAGAGGGGGGAGGAGGAGAGGAGAAGGAGGAGGAGAGGAGAAGGGGGGGCGAGGAGAAGGGGGGGCGAGGAGAAGGGGGGGCGAGGAGAAGGGGGGGCGAGGAGAAGGGGGGGCGAGGAGAAGGGGGGGCGAGGAGAAGGGGGGGCGAGGAGAAGGGGGGGCGAGGAGAAGGGGGGGCGAGGAGAAGGGGGGGCGAGGAGAAGGGGGGGCGAGGAGAAGGGGGGGCGAGGAGAAGGGGGGGCGAGGAGAAGGGGGGGCGAGGAGAAGGGGGGGCGAGGAGAAGGGGGGGCGAGGAGAAGGGGGGGCGAGGAGAAGGGGGGGCGAGGAGAAGGGGGGGCGAGGAGAAGGGGGGGCGAGGAGAGGGGGGGCGAGGAGAGGGGGGGGCGAGGAGAGGGGGGGGCGAGGAGAAGGGGGGGAGAAGGAGAAGGGGGGGCGAGGAGAAGGGGGGGCGAGGAGAAGGGGGGGGCGAGGAGAAGGGGGGGGCGAGGAGAAGGGGGGGCGAGGAGAAGGGGGGGCGAGGAGAAGGGGGGGCGAGGAGAAGGGGGGGCGAGGAGAAGGGGGGGCGAGGAGAAGGGGGGGCGAGGAGAAGGGGGGGGCGAGGAGAAGGGGGGGCGAGGAGAAGGGGGGGCGAGGAGAAGGGGGGGCGAGGAGAAGGGGGGGCGAGGAGAAGGGGGGGCGAGGAGAAGGGGGGGCGAGGAGAAGGGGGGGCGAGGAGAAGGGGGGGCGAGGAGAAGGGGGGGCGAGGAGAAGGGGGGGCGAGGAGAAGGGGGGGCGAGGAGAAGGGGGGGCGAGGAGAAGGGGGGGCGAGGAGAAGGGGGGGCGAGGAGAAGGGGGGGCGAGGAGAAGGGGGGGCGAGGAGAAGGAGAAGGGGGGAGGAGAAGGAGAAGGGGGGGGAGGAGGAGAAGGGGGGGAGGAGGAGCAGAAGGGGGGGAGGAGGAGAAGGGGGGGAGGAGGAGAAGGGGGGGAGGAGGAGGAGAAGGGGGGGAGGAGGAGGAGAAGGGGGGGAGGAGGAGGAGAAGGGGGGGAGGAGGAGGAGAAGGGGGGGAGGAGGAGAAGGGGGGGAAGGAGGAGGGAAAGAGAGAGTCGCGGAGGTCGGGAGAGGGAGTCGCGGAAGGGTCGGGTGGGAGAGTGGTGGTGGTGGTGGGAGAGTCGCGGAGGGGGGGGAGAGTCGCGGGGGGGGTGGGGGAGAGTCGCGGGGGGAGTTGGGGAGAGTCGCAGAGTTCCGGGGGGAGAGAGTCGCGGAGGTCGTGGGGGGGGGGCGGTGGGAGAGTCACGGAGGTCAGGGGGTGGGGAGAGTCGCGGGGGGGAATAGTCGGGGGGAGGAGAGTCGCGGGGGGGGGGGGGGTCGCGTAGGAGAGAGTCGCGGGGGGAGTCACCGGAGGGGGGGGGATAGTCGCGGAGGGGTCGTGGAGGAGAGTCGCGGAGGAGGGGGGGGTGTTGGGAGCGTCACGGGGGGGGGGGGGGGGGTAGTCGGGGAGGGTGGTGGACGAGTCGCGGAGGTCGGGTGGGGAAGAGAGTCGCGGAGGTCGGGTGGGGAGAGAGTCGCGAAGGTTGGGTGGGGAGAGAGTCGCGGAGGTCGGGTGGGGAGAGAGTCGCGAAGGTTGGGTGGGGAGAGAGTCGCGGTGGTCGGGTGGGGAAGAGAGTCGCGGTGGTCGGGTGGGGAGAGAGTCGCGGAGGTCGGGTGGGCAGAGAGTCGCGGAGGTCGGGTGGGGAGAGAGTCGCGAAGGTTGGGTGGGGAGAGAGTCGCGGAGGTCGGGTGGGGGAGAGAGTCGCGAAGGTTGGGTGGGGAGAGAGTCGCGGTGGTCGGGTGGGGAAGAGAGTCGCGGAGGTCGGGTGGGGAAGAGAGTCGCGGAGGTCGAGGTGGGGTGGGAGAGTCGCGGAGGTCGGGGCGCGGAGTCAGAGGGTGGGAGAGAGTCGCGGAGGTCGGGGGGGGAGAAAGAGAGTCGCGGAGGGGGAAGAGAGTCACGGAGGGGGAAGAGAGTCGCGGAGGGGGAAGAGAGTCGCGGTCGAGGTGGGTGGGTGGGGGAGTTGCGGAGGAGAGAGTTGTGGAGGTCGGGGGGGAGGGGTCGCGGAGGGGGTAGTCGCGGAGGTCGGGAGGGGGAGTCGCGGAGGGGGTGGGAGAGTCGCGGAGGTCGAGGTGGGGTGGGAGAGTCGCGGAGGTCGAGGTGGGGTGGGAGAGTCGCGGAGGTCGGGGCGCGGAGTCAGAGGGTGGGAGAGAGTTGCGGAGGTCAGGGGGGGGAGAAAGAGAGTCGCGGAGGGGGAAGAGAGTCGCAGAGGGGGAAGAGAGTCGCGGAGGGGGAGAGAGTCGCGGAGGGGGAGAGAGTCGCGGAGGGGGAGAGAGTCGCGGAGGGGGAGAGAGTCGCGGAGGGGGAGAGAGTCGCGGAGGGGGAGAGAGTCGCGGAGGGGGAGAGAGTCGCGGAGGGGGAGAGAGTCGCGGAGGGGGAGAGAGTCGCGGAGGGGGAGAGAGTCGCGGAGGGGGAGAGAGTCGCGGAGGGGGAGAGAGTCGCGGAGGGGGAGAGAGTCGCGGAGGGGGAGAGAGTCGCGGAGGGGGAGAGAGTCGCGGAGGGGGAGAGAGTCGCGGAGGGGGAGAGAGTCGCGGAGGGGGAGAGAGTCGCGGAGGGGGAGAGAGTCGCGGAGGGGGAGAGAGTCGCGGAGGGGGAGAGAGTCGCGGAGGGGGAGAGAGTCGCGGAGGGGGAGAGAGTCGCGGAGGGGGAGAGAGTCGCGGAGGGGGAGAGAGTCGCGGAGGGGGAGAGAGTCGCGGAGGGGGAGAGAGTCGCCGAGGGGGAGAGAGTCGCCGAGGGGGAGAGAGTCGCCGAGGGGGAGAGAGTCGCGGAGGGGGAGAGAGTCGCGGAGGGGGAGAGAGTCGCGGAGGTCGGGGCGGGGGGGGGGGGGCGGTGGGGGTGGGGGGAGAGTCGCGAGGTCGGGTCGGGTCGGGTCCGGTGGGAGTTGAGCCTTTTGCACGCAGCCCCAGTGAGGCCATTCGGCCAGGTCTCGGTGCTGCGTGCTTCGGTCCCCTCCCACAGTTTTGGGTGCATGTGCAGAGGTCCCAGCACTGTTTTCAGCGCAGGGACCTGGCTCCGCCCCCCACAGCTCGTGCTGCGCCGCGCCCAGCTCCACAGGACCTGCAGGGGGCCGGAGAATAGGTGAGTTTTTTTTAGGCGCACTTTGTGGCGCGTAAAACGGGCGTCCAGGTCCGGGCTGCGCCATTTTAGGCGCGGCCCGAAACTTGGGCCCAATGTCATAGAGGATATCAAGTTTGTGCACCATAAGGTTCAGCTTGAGGAAGCAGCCAGAAAGAAGGATGAAATCTGGGAATGCATTTCTCGTGGAGAGGTCTTTTTCAGAGAGTCAGCACTGATACTATATAACAAATGGCCTCCTTCTGATTGAGAATTTTATAGCGGAAATCTAACATGGCAAAATTAAGCTGCAGAAAGTTCTGATTCACCCACAACTAGAATGCAGATATTGGTAGGACAAGATAGCAAAAGGCATAGAATCAAAGGTGGAGAACAAAACTGGATATTGTCAGCATACTTATGGAGGGTGACCCCATCAACTAACTATGATGAAGGAGTATTCGACATAGGTGCATCTTTTTCTTAAGCTTTTAACCTGTCACAGAATAATATTCTTATGTGCCTTACCTGCCTATGTGCATCTCTGAGGTAGGTATCATATCCTGTACCTTCTACATAGTAAGACGATTTTGCTTCATCAGGAACAAGACATAGGAAACTAAAATATCAGAGGAAGTTAGAACAAAAATGGCAATTACTTCAGATTATGCAATCAAACCAAAACAGTATGTACCTTTAAGTGTGTGAAATATACGGCAAAGTCTTGTATTTTAATGTTATTGTGATGTGTCCCTAATTAGCTTTTTAAAAATATATTCATAAGAACACAAGAAATAGGAACAGGAGTAGGCCATATGGCCCCTCGAGCCTGCTCCGCCATTCAATAAGATCATGGCTGATATGATCATGGACTCAGCTCCACTTTCCCGCCCGCTCCCCATAATCCCTTATCCCCTTATCATTTGAGAAACTGTCTATTTCTGTCTTAAATTTATTCAATGTCACAGCTTCCACAGCTCTCTGAGGCAGCGAATTCCATAGATTTACAAAGCTCAAGAGAAGAAATTTCTCCTCATCTCTGTTTTAAATGGGTGGCCCCTTATTCTAAGATCATGCCCTCTAGTTCTAGTCACCCCCATCAGTGGAAACATCCTCTCTGCATCCACGTTGTCAAGCCCCCTCATAATCTTATACATTTCGATAAGATCACTTCTCATTCTTCTGAATTCCAATGAGTAGAGGCCCAACCTACTCAACCTTTCTTCATAAGTCAACCCCCTCATCCCTGGAATCAACCTAGTGAACCTTCTCTGAACTGCCTCCAAAGCAAGTATATCCTTTCGTAAATATGGAAACCAAACTGCACGCAGTATTCCAGGTGTGGCCTCACCAATACCTTATATAGCTGTAGCAAGACTTCCCCGCTTTTATACTCCATCCCCTTTGCAATAAAGGCCAAGATACTATTGGCCTTCCTGCATTTGCTGTACCTGCATACTATCCTTTTGTGTTTCTATATATTTGGCACGATTGTACTTTGATATTTGATCAGATTTCTTGAAACTTACATTTTCAAGGCGCCATCTAATCTCTCAGATCGATGTAAAAAATCCCACAGCACTAGCTTTAAGGGACAATGCGAGTTCACTAATATTAATTGCTTATCATCACTAAAACTGATTATCTGATCATTTATCTCATTGCTATTACTGGCACCTTGTTGCCCAAAAATTGGCAGCGCCTTTTCGTATGTTACAAAAGTGACTACGCTTCAATTTTAAAGCATTGTGGGATGTCCTGAGGTCAGTAAAAGAACTATGCAAATGCTTTCTTTCTTTGTAAACTCATCGAATATCAACAAATTAGTGTTGAACTCCAATTTAAAGTCAAGCCACAATTATAATGCAATCGCTTGAATGTTCCCTCCAGTGGGAATTTAATATTGTTAATAGGAACGGTACAAACACATTTTCTGTGCATATCTTCAAATGTTCAAATTCTTTAAGGAAACATCAACAGAGACTTCCTATATTAACTAGCCAATTAAATTGCAGTATTAAAAAAGATTACAACTCAGACTGCCAGCATGTAAGTTTTAGCTATAATGTGAAGAAGTTACAATTAATCTTTGAACATACCTATTTACAATTTTATGAACTTCTGTTTTCCCATCACATTTTGTGTGGTCTGGGGTCGGTGGTGGGGAAACAGTCAGCCAATTCGAGCCCAGCAGTCTGTTATCAGGTGACAAATCTGTAAAAAGTGGATCTTCCTCCAAGTCTCTGAAGCGAGGAACAGATTAGCAGGAACCATGATTAGAAAATAGTAATAGAGCACTTTCCATTACAAAAGAAACAATACTCAGCGCATTACCACGAGGATTTTAGTGATGCACAATAATGGGCGATTTGCATGCTTTGCTCACTTAAACTGAAAATACCCAGCCATACTATGATGGATTGTATCCTTTCAAATGCGGATATGTCTGATGAGAGCATTTTCAGGTACCCTACATTGTTGCTTGAAGGCCAGTCATTGTTGGTGGCAGTGGTGAGGGCAATTAGAATTTTCTATTGTGCAATATGAAAGTGTATTGGCTGAAGTGCACTTGCTTTCTGTCCTCTACTGCCAATATGCTAATGGATTTCCCACACCCCAGGAGCCTCTTATCAACAAGAGCGGACATTGACGACGAGATTCAACACCGCCTCCAGTGCGCCAGTGCAGCCTTCGGCCGCCTGAGGAAAAGTGTGTTTGAAGACCAGGCCCTCAAATCTGCCACCAAGCTCATGGTCTACAGGGTTGTAGTAATACCCGCCCTCCTGTACGGCTCAGAGACATGGACCATGTACAGTAGACACCTCAAGTCGCTGGTGAAATACCAACGATGTCTCCGCAAGATCCTATAAATCCCCTGGGTTTGGATGCACCAACGTTAGCGTCCTCAACCAGGCCAACATCCCCAGCATTGAAGCACTGACCACACTTGATCAGCTCTGCTGAGCAGGCCACATAGTTCGCATGCCAGACACGAGACTCCCAAAGCAAGTGCTCTACTCAGAACTCCTTCACGGCAAAGGAACCAAAGGTGTGCAGAGGAAACGTTACAAGGACACCCTCAAAGCTTCCCTGATAAAGTGCAACATCCCATCTGATACCTGGGAGCCCCTGGCCAAAGACCGCCCTAAGTGGAGGAAGTGCATCCGGGAGGGCGCTGAGCACCTCGAGTCTCATCGCTGAGAGCACGCAGAAATCAAGCGCAGGCAGCGGAAAGAGCGTGCGGCAAACCTATCCCACCCACTCTTTCCCTCAATGACTATCTGTCCCATCTGTGACAGGGACTGTGGTTCTCGTATTGGACTGTTCAGCCACCTAAGGACTCACTTTTAGAATGGAAGCAAGTCTTCCTCGATTCCGAGGGACTGCCTATGATGATGGATGTGGTAACAACACAGATACTCGAGAGAGGCTGGGTGGCATCTTTGGTTAGTACAATGGCCATTTGCTACTGAGGGACGGAAGTCTGCCCTTGTCTGGTGGCTGTATCAGCCTGGTGTAAAATGACTGCAGTCTCAACCCAGTTCTTAGTCAGCAAAGGCCCAAACCTAGTGGCACTAAAATTTACTTTGGATGGAAAATAACACTGGCGCAGTTCGGTGATGTTTAGATGCTGGTTGAGGACAGGACTAGATTTTCTGTGATGCTGTACATGGCTGAATAGTCCATCGATATTCACTGTCAAAGTCCCTAGATGAAGAACAGTCAACTTGGGCGAAAATCTGGGGAACTGCATGCAATCATAGCCCAGTATGAATTATCTGCTTCAAGCAAGGCATCAGAGAGAAAATTAAGAGGGGCAAAAGGAGGGAAAGGAAGTTAGACAAATAAAACTTTAAAAGTTTTGAAGCTAATATCTGTACTATTTAAATTGAACTTCAAGTTAACTGCAGTTTTTCAGTTCGTCTTATTTTTAAAAACAATTAGAAAAACTTGAATATTGATTAATTTTCACATATGGCGATGCTGGGTACCTCACACTATAATAAACCCATCCAGTGTTGTAGATAAGATAATTTGTCAGAGTGTTGCTCATCGAGGAGTTTATTCCCTACCTGTTTTAATGCATATAAACACACAGAAGAATTGATCTGATTATAACTATGAAAGGGTTTTAACATAATACAAGAACAATTAGGAGTAGGCTATACGGCCCCCGAGCCTGCTCCGCCATTCAATAAGATCATGGTTGATCTTCGACCTCAACTCCACTTTCCTGCCTGATCCCCATTTCCCTTGATTCCCCAAGAGTCCAAAAATCTATCTATTTCAGCCTTAAATATACTCAATTAACTCCGCATCCATAGCCTTTTGGGGTAGAGAGTTCCAAAGATTCACAACCCTCAGTGAAGAAATTCCTCCTCATCTCAGTCATAAATGGCCAACCCCTTATTCTGAGACTATGCCCCCTAGTTCTAGATTCTCTAGCCAGGGGTAAGAACCTCTCAGCATCTACCATGTCAATCACCCTCGGAGAATGTGAGAGATGCCAAATGCTGACCGATATTGCAGCCTATTTATAGCAATTTTTTTTTCCAGATTTCCAGTTTACTCTTTTTATCTTCAATGTCTTAGCTTATGACTTGCTGAAAAACCAGAAACGAAAACCCTGTTTAAAGAAAAACTTGCACATTCATTTCCTAAATAAATGGTGAGAGCCAGGAAAAAGAAATAAAAGATTCCAAAGTTTCCAAAAATAAAGTTAGAAAAGGTTGTGAATAGAAGAGAGAAATAAAATAGGAATGACAGAATGAAGAGAGTAGGGTTAAAAAATTATTTTAATAATCATTGTGCTGATTTCCCCAATGGCTCAGTGAGTTTAACCAGCAAGTAGCTAAGCCACATACATCAGAAATGCATCAAGTTTGATCCCTGGTTCGTGTTGAGTTGGCTAATCTCAGCTGGGATGGAGGTGGAAGCACTAGGGGCTAGATTTTCGCTGACTTTGTGACCGGGTTTTCACCACGATTTGACCCTCCGTGGCAAAAACCCGGTTGGCAGGATCCTCAGTACCTCTTTGCGGCGGCACTTTCAAGTACTGCCGGGGAGAGGTGCACCGACGTGAAATGCCGCGGATTGTGCTACTGTCGTATTTTCGGCACTCTCCACCACGCCCAGAATACCGACAGGGTCAAACCTGTTGGTGCAGCCCTGTCAGCAGTGGTAAGTATGAAGATCTGCAAAAAAAGGTAAGTTAAAGTTTTTATTTTTAAATTAATTTTCAGCGATTTAGTAGGTAAGGGTTTTGTGAATTTTTTTTGATTGTTATTTGCAATTCCCCCTTCCAAGACCTCTCTCGCAGCGCTACCGGCCTTGGACTAAAGTTGCTGAAACTCGAGGTTTGCGCTGCAAATCCTTGTGCAATGCCGACTTTACCGATGAGACGTAAAGGCTGAAAGTTAGGACTAAAAACGGTAGAGCAGCGAAAATGGTCATTTTGGCAGAAAACTATCGTTTTCGCCAAAAACCGAAAATCCAGCCCGTAAAGTGGCCAATCAAGGTTTCTGCTCCTGGTTGCTGAAAAGTGCAAGTGTCTGGATGTCCCAAGATCCTCTGTGGTGCCTTCCCAGGCTTGGATAGCCAGTCACTACCATCATATATGAATAAAGCTCACTTGGGTGAGGTACCCCAAGGTATTTGTGAAACTACCCTATGAAGAAATTGATGGCTCAGAGGTGGGAAAGATTTGTGTTTTAAGTGTTCAAAATATTTTAGTTCAATAGGAACAATGCTACTGCAGTAATAGTATTCCAGACAAGGTTGTTGTTTTGTATGACAGGAAAAGCTGAAAATGGGATGTCCAGTCTGGCTATGCATTCGATGGCCTCCTGAGATGTCGAGTGGAGAAATGAGGTGCCTCCCGCAACAGATCTTAGGTGGTTAGGTTGATGTGATGTGTTCCACGGTCTGGGACTCATAGCCAGTCACACTTCGGGTCGTCCCTCATCTTCCACTTGTGGAGCAGGTGGCTGCATCATCTATGCCCTGTGCAGATTGGGTTGAGCACTGTCCACTATCTTCCAGGGAGGTTGAAGCCAGGGACCTCTGCTGTTGGGTCAGTGATGAGGTGTTGGTTCTTTATGTTGCATCCGTCCCACGCGTGGTCTCCCTATGCATGCTAGTTCACCGAGAACCTGCCAGCTAATGTCATCAGTAAGATAACCAAACACCCAAACACTCGAAAGTGCCCTCCCAATCTGAAAAGCATGAAAGCATTCCAGACACTGAAGTAGCTTTATTATAGTAATATTGGTGTTTACTTTTGCATAACACACGGGTTTTTAAATTGGGTCCCCGGACAATAAGGAGTCTGCAAAATCATCAGATTTCTGTATTTGACGACTAGCTAGCGACTTTCTTTGCCAAGCAAAGATATCTCCCAATATTTTCTTTGGATTTAAGATTTTTGTTAACTGTTGCAGGTGCCATCTTTTGGATGAGACATTAAACAAAGGCACTGGCTTCCCTCTCAGATAGATGTAAACGATCCTTAGACACTATTTGAAAAGGAGTAAGGAGAGATCTTCAGGTGTCCTGGCCAATATATATCCCTCTCAACCAACATCATTAAAAAAAATAGATTAACTGGTCATTTGTTGCCTCGCTGTTTATGGGACCATGCTGTGTGCAAATTGCCTGCTGCGTTTCACTGCAATTTCCTACTAGGAATTTCAGTGAGGCAGCCCGCATTCATTTTACAAAGGACACAAGAACCTATTTCTAAATTGTTATTACCTGGCTATAGGAGCATATTTTTACACTTAAGGCTTTCACTATTGCAGAAAATGAAAAGTAAAAATTATGGAGGTGCTATGAATCGCACACATTAAACACACATAATGGTTAGTATAATGTGTTCCCTTTTTTGAAATAATGACATTTAAAAGAAATTGATGTCCTTTCCTTTTGAGCCACATCAGCAACCATCAATGCGTTTAGTAAAAATATTAACGTTGAAGTAATAATGAGCTAACAAATTGGAGAGAAAGAATAAAACAAACAGCAACTCACACTGCTCCTGCTATCTGTCCATTTTCAACTATATCCTTGTCTTCTTGGCAAGGTGGTTTATTCTCAACGTAATTCCGTTCCTCCAAATTCCTTAGGACCATGCTGTAAATAATGTGCTCATTTGGCTTTTGCAATAGATGCTCAAACATTCTCAGTGTCATTATACTGATCTGTAAAATGTAGCACGCGGTACATCTTAAATCATCCCATTATTTGCAATTTTAGTAACAGTAAATTACTTTTACCAAAAAGCTGCAGAATTATAAATATAGGATAAACCTTTATAATTCAATTAAAATAATTTAACTATAGATAGAACAACAGACCTGGAACACTCCAATCTGGACAAACATTTATAAGCTATCCCTTGGTGGCATTCCATAGGTGTGACCTCTCCGCCCCTCATCTGCCTCAGTCTCCAAAATGGTTAAAGGGTGGAATCCAGCTCAGTTCCTGGGACAGCAGTGTGCTTTTAGGTAAAACCAGAAGGTCAGCTAACTGCCACTTCTCTCAGTAGCATTAGCAATTCTATCCTAGGTTAAAGAAGGCGGCCATTTAAGGATTTAAAGGAAACAACAACGGGGAGAATTTTAAGCTAAAGAAACGAGCGGGTTGGGGGTGTGGGGGTAGTTAAATTGTTAAAAATGAAATTCCAGACCTTGAACCTACTTCCAATCCGCCAACTTCTGGTTTTAACGGAGGCAGGACAGGAGGTGGGCAACCAACCCATTCCCGGGGGCAGGAAGTCCATTATATGAGGTTGGACGCCTCTTTTTGAACCTCCATTTTGATTTTAACTGGACGTGGACAGGTTTTACACAATTTGTGAAACCTGGCAGTTACAGCAAGGTGGGGACTGCTGCATCCAAGGGTAATTGCCTTTATACCCAACTCCTGATCCAAGGTTCCACACTAACGATCCAAGGTCCCTATCTAAACCACTGCCCACTATCAAAGAACCCCCGCACCTCCCCCTCGCACCTCCGCCTTCCTCATGCTCCTCCTAGCCTAGGATCTTCTAAAGATACCCCCCCCCCCCTACCACGCTCCTCTCGTCTGAAGATCCCCCCATCCTGTGCTCCTCCCTGCCCACGATCGTCTTAAGATATACCATGCTGTCCCCATCCCATACTCCTCCTGACCCGCGATCATCCTCGAGTACCCCCCTCCCCCCCACCCCATGCTGCTGCGGCCGGCCCCCACACAATTCCTCCTTCCCTTTGTGCGTCTCCGTGCCACACAGTCTCTCAATCTGGCTGGCTGCGGCAGTAAACCCAGGCCTCGCATGCAAATAAGGCCCCGTCGTTAAAGCCGGCCTGGCTCGTGGGGAAATCTGACCGCCTCAGAGCCCCCCTCCTTAAAATTGAGCCCAATATGTTAACATTCAACAAGATTACAAAGTTTGCAAAACAAACGAACCGCACCTAGTGGCAGGAATCAACGATTTAATATCATAAATTCAAATCTTTAGCTTAAGGCAAGATACAGGTTGAACCTCCCTTATCCAGAACTCCCTTAACCAGAACCACCCCTTGTCCAGAACCATTCCTGACCACCGGGTGGCATATGCGCAGAACTCCAACATGAACAAATTGAAGTCCTTCCTCGCTGCCGACTTCCGCAATCGCTGGCTTGACCCCACGATCCACCGCCACCCCTAAAGATCTTTCTGCCGCACTCCCAGCCCCGATATTCCCTTGCTCAGTACCTGTACTATCCAATTTAATGTGACCACCCCACGTCTGGAAAAATCCCTTATCCGAACAGGCCAGGTCCCGAGGTTTCCAGATAAGGGAGGTTTAACCTGTACATGAATTACTGCTACTTGAACAGTGCTCCGATTACACTCTTATGATTTAACTGGTTGAAGTTCCAGTCTCCAACTTGGAGTAAACAAATGTATGCAAGTCATTTAACACTTCGTGACTGGATCATTCTATTCAAATAGAAGCTTCACTGTATTTCCACTGAATATTTGCAGCAAGTCCTTATGCATCATTACTTCCTGATGCATTTTTTTCATTTGATTTAGTTGCACTTGAACCATGAAGGCTTTTTACCACTTTTAAAAACATTAATTGTTAGTAGAATCCATTCTTTTCCCTGATGAGAGCTGTTATTTTCAGCATGGGGAGGGTGAGGGAATTGTAGCCATGCATTTACACCCATAATTTTTCCAATTGATGTGTGCTATTGGCACAGACACTATTGTGTCCATCATTCTAAGTGAGTTGGGGTGTAGGAGATGGAACAAGTTGAATTGGATTCTATTCCCGAGCCCAAATGGTCAAAGCTTTTTCACAGGAAAAGAATTTCCACTGGAATGTTGAAGGCATATGGAAAATACATTAATAAAGAACGATATTCCTTTTTTAAAATGCCGAAATGCAATTAAGCAGATTTTGCACTCATCAATATTCACCTCATCTGAGAGATGGTCACAGTGTTCTATAAGCCGATACCGCAGCTGATGCTTATTGTCTCTGGGTATTTCGGGCTGTCTCTGTTCTCCTAAGAGGAAGAAAACTAACTCTTGTAGCATTGCATTCGACATGATCTGACGGATGATGCGATTTAGCAGCGATATTGAGGTCAGAATGCCAATCTCTGATCTACACACACAAAAAAAAGACACATTTTAAACACTTAATTATGGTAACTTTAAGGGCCAAAAAGAATTGTAGGATGCACCTTGAGAATATGTTTCTTAACTTCTTCAAACGAATATATATAGAACAGAGCGAGTTTAATAAATGGGAACTGTGGTACAGGTCAGCAACAGAACACCACAGAGCCTTTCACACCGTTCCCATTCACAGATCCTTCCACGTCCTCTCTTACGTATCCAACCTATCTCATTTGTCAGGAGTTGGAAGACTCAGACCTGTCCAAAGCCCAGCCCCTCACAACTGTTACAACATTTACATTAATAAACTAGGCTCCCAAAACAAGCGCTCTACTCAGAGCTCCGACACGGCAAGTGAGCTCCAGATGGGCAGAGGAAATGCTTCAAGGACACCCTCAAAGCCGCCTTGAAAAAGTGCAGCATCCCCACCGACACCTGGGAGTCTCTGGCCCAAGACCGCTCAAGATGGGAGAGAAGTATCCGGGAAGGCGCCAAACATCTCGAGTCTCTTCGCTGGGAGCACGTGGAAGCCAAGCGCAAACAGCGGAAGGAACGCACGACAACCCAAGCATTCCACCCACCCGTCTCTTCAACCACCGTCTGCCCCACCTGTGACAGAGGCTATAGGTCCCACGTGGACTCATCAGTCACCTGAGAACTCATATTAGTGTGGATGCAAGTCATCCTCGACTCCGAGGAACTGCCTAAAAAGAAGAATAAACTATAGTGTCAATTGGTTTAAAGACTACAGAGGTGCACTGAAAACTGGGGAAGTCCACATAAGAACATAAGAATTAGGAACAGGAGTAGGCCATCTAGCCCCTCGAGCCTGCTCCGCCATTCAAAAAGATCATGGCTGATCTGGCCGTGGACTCAGCTCCCCATAACCCTTAATTCCCTTATTGGTTAAAAATCTATCTGTGATTTGAATACATTCAATGAGCTAGCCTCAACTGCTTCCTTGGGCAGAGAATTCCACAGATTCACAACCCTTTGGGAGAAGAAATTCCTTCTCAACTTGG
The DNA here is from genome assembly GCF_044704955.1 of Pristiophorus japonicus. NCBI lineage: Eukaryota > Metazoa > Chordata > Chondrichthyes > Pristiophoridae > Pristiophorus > Pristiophorus japonicus. Next base: position 261,149,578 of record NC_091979.1, read on the forward strand.
TTTTAAATTGGCTCCCCCTTATTTTGAGGCTGTGCCCCCTAGTTCTAGTCTCCCCGACCAGTGGAAACAACCTCTCTGCCTCTATCTTGTCTATCCCTTTCATTATTTTAAATGTTTCTATAAGATCACCCCTCATCCTTCTGAACTCCAACGAGTAAAGACCCAGTCTACTCAATCTATCATCATAAGGTAACCCCCTCATCTCCGGAATCAGCCTAGTGAACCGTCTCTGTACCCTCTCCAAAGCCAGTATATCCTTCCTTAAGTAAGGTGACCAAAACTGCATGCAGTACTCCAGGTGCGGCCTCACCAATACCCTATACAGCTGCAGCAGGACCTCCCTGCTTTTGTACTCCATCCCTCTCGCAATGAAGGCCAACATTCCATTCGCCTTCCTGATTACCTGCTGTACCAGCAGACTAACTTTTTGGGATTCATGCACAAGGACCCCCAGGTCCCTCTGCACTGCAGCATGTTGTTTAAAGTTTAATTTGTTTTAATTGCCGGTGCTTTTAGTGTCCCCCTCCCCTTTTATAGGGGGCACTGGAGGAAAAAATGTGATTTTTGTGCCCCCAAAAAAAAAGAAAAACACAAAAAAAAAACACAAAAAAGAAAAAAAAGGGCCTTGTAAATGTCTGGTGTGTCATCCAGGGCGGGTGGCACGGTTTAATGTTTATGTTTTTTCAGGTAAACTCCAAAAGAGTTTCATGCACAAGGACCCCCAGGTCCCTCTGCACCGCAGCATGTTGTAATTTCTCCCCATTCAAATAATATTCCCTTTTACTGTTTTTCCCCCCCCCCCCCCCCCCCCCCAAGGTGGATGACCTCACATTTTCCGACATTGTATTCTATCTGCCAAACCTTAGCCCATTCGCTTAACCTATCTAAATCTCTTTGCAGCCTCTCTGTGTCCTCTACACAACCCGCTTTCCCACTAATCTTTGTGTCATCTGCAAATTTTGTTACACTACACTCTGTCCCCTCTTCCAGGTCATCTGTGTATATTGTAAACAGTTGTGGTCCCAGCACCGATCCCAGTGGCACACCACTAACCACCGATTTCCAACCTGAAAAGGACCCATTTATCCCGACTCTCTGCTTTCTGTTAGCCAGCCAATTCTCGATCCATGCTAATACATTTCCTCTGACTCCGCATACCTTTATCTTCTGCAGTAACCTTTTGTGTGGCACCTTAACGAATGCCTTTTGGAAATCTAAATACACCACATCCATCGGTACACCTCTATCCACCATGCTTGTTATATCCTCAAAGAATTCCAATAAATTAGTTAAACATGATTTCCCCTTCATGAATCCATGTTGCGTCTGCTTGATTGCACTATTCCTATCTATTTCTTCCTTAATGATTGTTTCAAGCATTTTCCCCACTACAGATGTTAAACTAACCGGCCTATAGTTACCTGCCTTTTGTCTGCCCCCTTTTTTTTTTAAACAAAGGCGTTACATTAGCTGCTTTCCAATCCACTGGTACCTCCCCAGAGTCCAGAGAATTTTGGTAGATTATAACGAATGCATCTGCTATAACTTCCGCCATCTCTTTTAATACCCTGGGTTGCATTTCATCAGTCCCATTAGCCTGTCCAGCACTACCTCCCGAGTGATAGTGATTGTCTCAAGGTCCTCCCTTCCCACGTGCCCGTGACCAGCAATTTTTGGCATGGTTTTTGTGTCTTCCACTGTGAAGACCGAAGCAAAATAATTGTTTAAGGTCTCAGCCATTTCCACATTTCCCAATACTAAATCCCCCTTCTCATCTTCTAAGGGACCAACATTTACTTTAGTCACTCTCATCCGTTTTATATATCAGTAAACGCTTTTACTATCTGTTTTTATGTTTTGCGCAAGTTTACTTTTGTAATCTATCTTTCCTTTCTTTATTGCTTTCTTAGTCATTCTTTGCTGTTGTTTAAAATTTTCCCAATCTTCTAGTTTCCCACGAACCTTGGCCACCTTATACGCATTGGTTTTTAATTTGATACTCTCCTTTATTTCTTTGGTTATCCACGGATGGTTATCCCTTCTCTTACCGCCCTTTTTCACTGGAATATATTTTTGTTGAGCACTATGAAAGAGCTCCTTAAAAGTTCTCCACTGTTCCTCAATTGTGCCACCGTTTAGTCTGTGTTCCCAGTCTACTTTAGCTAACTCTGCCCTCATATCCCACTGTAGTCCCCTTTGTTTAAGCACAGTATGCTCGTTTGAGACACTACTTCCTCACCCTCAATCTGTATTACAAATTCAACCATACTGTGATCACTCATTCCAAGAGGCTCTTTTACTAGGAGATCGTTTATTATTCCTGTCTCATTACACAGGACCAGATCTAAGATAGCTTGCTCCCTTGTAGGTTCTGTAATATACTGTTCTCAGAAACAATCCCGTATGCATTCTATGAATTCCTCCTCCAGGCTACCCCGTGCGATTTGATCAATCGATATGTAGGTTAAAATCCCCCATGATTACTGCCATTCCTTTTTCACATGCCTCTGTAGCTCTCCACAATGTTGGCGTACCCCCCGATCCACCTACTAAATATACCAAATAGCAGCAACCGCGCCCGCCCCTCCCCCCCAGCTCACTGCTAAGTCTCACATATCTACCAGCCTTCTATATATTAACTAGCAGAACCAGGGGTCACAGTCTAAGGATAAGGGGTAAGCCATTTAGGACCGAGGTGAGGAGAAACTTCTTCACCCAGAGAGTGGTGAACCTGTGGAATTCTCTACCACAGAAAGTTGTTGAGGCTAATTCACTAAATATATTCAAAAAGGAGTTAGATGTAGTCCTTACTACTAGGGGGATCAAGGGGTATGGTGAGAAAGCAGGAATGGGGTACTGAAGTTGCATGTTCAGCCATGAACTCATTGAATGGCGGTGAAGGCTCGAAGGGCCGAATGGCCTACTCCTGCACCTATTTTTTATGTTTTCTATGTTTCTATGCACTACTTTACAAGACAGATGAAGCAAACCAGTGATATGAAGGAAAGTAATTAAGCTAACTTACGTCTGAAGCAATTGTGGTTCCATAACCGGAACAAAGAACCTCTCTCGAATAGCCCTTGCCAAGGCAACTGCAGTGAGCTGTAAAACAAAAAACAGCATAAATAATTATACAGCTGGTTATTTATTCCCTACCAGTGGATTGGAAAGCAGCTAAAGTAACGCCTCTGTTTAAAAAAGGGGGCAGACAAAAGGCAGGTAACTATAGGCCGGTTAGTTTAACATCTGTAGTGGGGAAAATGCTTGAAGCTATCATTAAGGAAGAAATTGCGGGACATCTAGATAGGAATAGTGCAATCAAGCAGACGCAGCATGGATTCATGAAGAGGAAATCATGTTTAACTAATTTACTGGAATTCTTTGAGGATATAACGAGCATGGTGGATAGAGGTGTACCGATGGATGTGGTGCATTTAGATTTTCAAAAGGCATTCGATAAGGTGCCACACAAAAGGTTACTGCAGAAGATAAAGGTACGCGGAGTCAGAGGAAATGTATTAGCATGAATCGAGAATTGGCTGGCTAACAGAAAGCAGAGAGTCGGGATAAATGGGTCCTTTTCGGGTTGGAAATCGGTGGTTAGTGGTGTGCCACAGTGGTGCTGGGACCACAACTGTTTACAATATACATAGATGACCTGGAAGAGGGGAGAGTGTAGTGTAACAACATTTGCAGATGACACAAAGATTAGTGGGAAAGCGGGTTGTGTAGAGGACACAGAGAGGCTGCAAAGAGATTTAGATAGGTTTCACGAATGGGCTAAGGTTTGACAGATGGAATACAATGTCGGAAAGTGTGAGGTCATCCACCTTGGAAAAAACAGTAAAATGGAATATTATTTGAATGGGGAGAAATTACAACATGCTGCGGTGCAGAGGGACCTGGGGGTCCTTGTGCAGGAATCCCAAAAGGTTAGTTTGCAGGTGATCAAGAAGGCGAATGGAATGTTGGCCTTCATTACGAGAGGGATGGAGTACAAAAGCAGGGAGGTCCTGCTGCAACTGTATAGGGTATTGGTGATGCCGCACCTGGAGTACTATGTGCAGTTTTGGTCACCTTACTTAAGGAAGGATATACTAGCCTTGGAGGGGGTACAGAGACGTTTCACTAGGCTGATTCCAGAGATGAGGGGGTTACCTTATGATGATAGATTGAGTAGACTGGGTCTTTACTCGGAGTTCAGA